>NW_027185241.1:19806584-20157798 GCF_022577435.1 Embiotoca jacksoni
CACTGATCACACCGAGCTCGACTTTCTCTACGTCTGTGTCCTGTTAATATTTCAGCAGGAGAAGAGACATCAGTACAGGTCCAGGACCAGCTCCTTTCAGGTTTCCAAAATACTGCAGATTTGGCCATGTTGAGCCCACTGATGTATTCAGCATCACTGTAAGCTCAGCATTTTGGCTGAAGACTCCGCTGGTGCTTGATAATGCAGAAAGTACATGTTGTTTTATCACCATGTACTCAGGCAGCTTTTTTGGTCCATTAACGTGACAAAAATAAAATGCTCGCTCTGTTCTCTAATAGCCATTACAGAAAATTTAGCAGATACTTAGTAATTAGGGTTCGACACAGTGACCGTACTGATGCACTTTTGATTTCAGAAAAAACGAAACATCAGCGGCTTCTGTTGTCCCTGTAATGCCCCATTTGTTAAGCTTCAGCAGAGCCTCGGTGTTATTAATGCCTTTTCTCTTTTGTCTACTCTCAGAACAAATGCCATCTGGGAAACCAAACAGACAAGAGGAATTATCCTCAGAACTGCTACACAGCCTTTGTTTTACTTGTGGGGCAACCTGGTGTCACAGCAAAATGTGAAATAGCCTCGCTTCGGCCTCTAGACAGTTTCATGTTTTCCTGTAGTGGACGAAAATAAAACCTACTGCATGCATACAGCCATGGGATTTACAGGAATATGAAACTTTTAGGGGAAAAACACATCACATCGTTGGGGCTTGTGTTAAAAAAAAAAAAAAATACATGGTTGGGGTTGGAAACAAAAAAAAAACAACCCTCAAGAACAACATAGTCACCTCCTGGATTCGAACCTATGCCTCCCCGCATGGCAGTCACTGATCCACATACTGCTGTAATATGTCCTTTGTACTTGGTCGCGTGATCCTTCATTATGATACTTTTACATACGTGTAAGTTTCACACTTATAAAAGGTGAAACCGTCACGCCTAGCCAAAGTGTGGCTAATTTCAAGTTTTTGCTGTAGTGGAATGGCTTGTCTATTTCACGCTTTGTCGTGATGCCGGGTTGTGCAGGGACTCGGCAGGCTTTAACTTTGCTTATGTGTCCTTGCTGTTTCCCTGCTGCTGAGTGAACACGGGTAAATTAAATCCTATCAAACACACCTGAGGTGGACACTCCTCTCTTCTACTGCGCCATGCTTTGTGTAGCGGAGACTAGAACAAAGCCAACGGATAGTTCTGAAAACATGAGCTTCAGCTAAAAGGGTATATCCGCCTCGTTGGTGGACCTCAGGTGAGATTCAATTTGATTTCAATTCAATTAAAATCCAAACAAAACAAAAAAAAAGCCATTTTCTTCCAAATAAGTTCTCTTAAAAGCATGCTGTCCATCTTATTTTCCTCCCTTTCTGTATAGTCGTTATGGTTAGTTTAATTACACACAGCACTGCTTTGGCTAAGTCCTGCAATGCTGATATATAAATAGGTCTCGCCCAATTTAGAATGCATTTCTGTCAAGAGATTTTCGAAACTCAAGGCTGAGGCCCAGAAACTTCAAGCGTTGCATAAACTGTTTGAAAAGTCTTTGTCGTTCTTTTCGGCCAAACAAACGGTGGTTTTCAGAGTCCAATTTCTTAAGTCTCGGGTAGTTTCTCCTACGCAACAGCAAGGTTCCATTCTGCCAACCCTTTTAAGTATCGAGGGGCATCTGGGCTTAATTAGGAAGTTACTTCAGAATCCTCATCGTGGTAATTATTTCTTCGCTGCCAATATTTGACTGGAGCTGCTGCGGTGTTTTTTTTTTTCCCCTCCCTGCAGGCTGAGTGAGTCGGCTCTGCTTCTCTGGCAAACGGGGGATCGGAAACGGGAAACGCCACGCACGAATTCACAGATGTTTGTACGCTACATGTTGTACGGCAGGACACATTGATGCGCCGTTTGTATTTGAATGTTTTCCGAACGTGCCCTCAAATATTTGCGGGAATGTGTGTGCGAGCAAGAGCGAGTTAAGAGCACTGCAAACTATTAGTATTGACAGGAAGGTGTTTGCTGCCCTGACTCCATGCCGGAGGTTGTTTCTCACCCGCCTACTGTTAGTTCTGTTGGAGCCGCTGGAGCCAAGGGTGTGTGTGTGTGTGTGTGTGTGTGTGTGTGTGTGCGTGTGTGTGTGTGTGTGTGTGTGTGTGTGTGTGTGTGTGTGTGTGTGTGTGTGTGTGTGTGTGTGTGTGTGTGTGTGTGCGTGCATGCGTGCGTGCGAGTGTATATGTATGCGTGTTTTGTTGTCTTTGGTCTGTTTGACTTCTTCATGCCGACAGTTTTCTTTCTTTGGGTGCAACTAGCAAGTGCAGATATGCACACTCGAATAAGCACACACACACACAGTTGAATTGACTTGATTATACTGCACACACACACACACACACACACTTTTGCACAATACCATTCTATATCTTTGCGTTTCTTTTTGTAATTGTTGCGTTAAGAAAATGCTTGACGTGCGTCTCTTCAACTTTGTCAATGAGGAGGGTTTCAAAGTTTGACGCCACTTGTTTTACGACATGAATGGGTCTCTGTCTTTCTCTCTTTGTGTGTGCGTGCGTGTGCCAGCAGGGGATAGGTTCTTTGAGTTGTAGTTCAGTAGTCCCCAGTAGGTATCGAATACTATTTTCCGCTTCAAATGCCCAAAATCGCTGCAAAACACTCGGAACACAACAAATCCCCGTTCAGACTACATGAAGATGCAGAAGTATATTTCACATGCTTCAAAGGGTTTTGTAACTTTTACCATTTTCTGTTGGGTTTTTTTTTTATTGATTTTTGAGCACTTTAAAATGTGTATAAAAAGAGAATATGTGAGAAGAGACTGATACGAGCTGCAAGCACTTCCATCAGCATTAATAGTATTTTTTTATTTTTCTCAATGTAAATGTGCTAAATTATAATTCACATCACAGTGGCAATTTGAATTTTGTGTCTTAATACCATAGTGGTCTATCCATCTGGAGAGAAAAGGGTTTATAGCCCCAATCAGAACTAGTGTGTGATGACTCGATGCTGATCGTATTGCTTTGATCACACGCGTGTTGTCATGACTGAAAAGCGACCTGTGTTCACCTGTCACTGATGTCACAATGCATGTTCTCTCTGCCTTCAGACATCTGGAGTCTCGGCGTGATCCTGTTCATGTTGGTATGCGGCCAGCCGCCCTTTCAGGAAGCCAACGACAGCGAGACCCTCACCATGATCATGGACTGTAAATACACCGTGCCGGCTCACGTCTCCAGCTCCTGCAAAGAGTGAGTGACACATCCGCATCGTTTATCTCATTACATTCTTGTCCTTTCTTTGAGAGTGTCTGTTCATTTGATGTCTTCTTCAAGAGACAAAGCAAATGTCTGGAGTGGAATATCCTGGAGTTAAACAAAGAGTTGGATTTTGGGAGTTTATTTCCTAAGTTAGACTCCAGCTTGTGTACAGGGAGGCTCTTTTTATTTTGGTGTTCATTCGCTGAGTGTTGATGAGCATCATTCAATCATCAGCAGCTTTGTTTGCCTGTAAAGCAACCAAATTAAATCAAAGTGATGGGCAGAAATTCTATTTAGTTTTGTGAAAACATGCTCTTTATTTATATTTCAATGAAGACATAATGATAAATATAATGGGGCTATCATTCAAAACCATAAGTGTATGAGGTAGGAACATAACATATCTTCCAATCACAGTCACAGTAAAACATTAGTTAGTTTGCAACTTGTTACACAAAGTGTTCATGCAACATTAATTGTTGCATGCTGCAAATATTCACACTGTATATATTTGTAAAATATAAATTTGTGACGAATATGTCATTATCTTTGAGTCAGTCTTACCTAAAACCTTTTTAGTGTAATGAAGTTTGAACTCCATGGATGTTAAATAATTCACGCTTTTAAGTGTTGACTGTTAACACTGTGAAAGAGTTCATCTTCAAACAACTCAAGGTCAAAGTAAAATTTACTCTTCATGGGAGTCAAGTTTTATCTCCCAAAGAGTTCAGGTTCAACTCCTGAAAAGTGTTCAAATTCAACTCCAAGAAAAGAGTTAAAACTCAACTCTTAGAAATGAGTAACTTTGCACAAGCAAAAAGAGTTGATTTGAACTCCCAGAGTTTATTCCAAAGATGTGAATTTGCTGTGTACCATTGGGAATAAAGCCGATAGAACAAAGAGCTTCTCGGTCACACTTTTTAAAATAAGATGTTATTGTGTTGTCCTGGAAAAATACTTTTGACATGAGATCTCCACAACAGCTGGCTGTTGAAATTTGGGGCCGGGTTCAGGGACCGGATGAAGTTACAGTGTCGCGGGGGAATATGGGAGCAAAACGCAAAAGCTGTGAGCTTTTTTTTTTTAATGCAACTGGAACCACGTCAGGTTGCCGTAGACAGTTCGAGCTTCTGGAATAAAAACTAAACGGTTGCAGAAAATCGCTATCGAACTGTGAAATGATGAGACATTCCGGTGAAAGCTGCAAAACATTTGTAATCACGCTCCGATTTGTTAAACAATTATTTGTAAATGTAAAAAAAAAAAATGATTTCTGTGTAGACAGTCGTAAAACAGCTGATGAAAGATCAGCTCGGGATTAAACTTCCCCTGTTGTAGTCTGCTCCCGATTTGACAAGTCTGGGTATCGTTGTTGTTATTAATTTAAACCAGGGGCTTCATCTATAAAATCGTTCACTGGATTTATACTACAAGTGTATAGGTGCACAAAAGCTGAAAAAACAACAACAACAACAATGTACGCACACCTGCGCACAATGTTCCCTTTATCAGTTCCCTGCAGCTCTGTATGCTGCGGTGATAACAAAATACACATAAAACTATCTCTACAATATCCGATAGATAGATGTATAGATCGATATTCTTTATTGATCCCACAAGGGGACGTTTTTCCATTACAGCAGCACGCAAAGATACAAGGTAAACAATAAAAACGTCAGAATAAGAATTGAGGTAAAAAATATAAAATGTAACAATGAACTGTGTATACAAATAAAATTAAACAACAGCAGTGCAATGGTCAGCAGTTTAGTGCAAATAATTAATAATAATTATTATTAGAAAATATTGTTAAAAAGTGACACTGTTCTACTATTCTTTGATGCTCCCTTGTTGTCTTGGATTTCTACAACAATTATGATTATTTAACCAGTTAGCCTGGTTGCCTTGGTAAAACGGACTCTGTATATTCAGGCTTAATATTGGGGAAACCAGACTTTTCCTGAATCTCACCACCTGCCACTTTCCAGCATCGTCCTGCGTTTCTACAGCGGTGGTGCCGCAGTCAGTCCAACACTCGTACAACTGCAACACAGTAAAACGTGCTTATGGACATCAACACTGCAAATAAAACAGGCACTGTATGTGAAATAGTTATAAAATGATATAAATGGATGAATAAAGCACAGCAACTTTGTCTGAAAATACAAACAATAAATAGATAATGGACAAAAAATAAACAAATTTAACATTTACTAATGCTAGAAACACAAATAAATCAAGGATCAATGACCAAATCAGGAAGTCCTAAAAAAAAACTAAAAAAACAGACAATGCCCTCATGGTTTATGAAGAGGACTGAACAAACTAATGTTGCACGAGTGTCAGTTACTCATAATAACAAAGTGCATTGGTAGCATATGTCATAATATGTGTAAATGTCTGTGGCACTGCTAAAACCCTACGATAACAGATACAAATCCTGCGAAAATATTTACAATTTTCTGTCAATTATTGCAAAACTGTTTTCTTTCAATGTTTCTGATAAAATGGAAATCACTGGAACGGAGTCCTTCCGGCTCCTGCAGAACATTTAGCTCCAGTTCCTGCTGATTAAAACCCTGAAAGCAGTTTGATCTAACTGCACACGCAAACACACGTTCCACACTGAAAATAATACATTTGCAGTTGCATAATTAATTATGTGTTTGTGATCATGCTCTTGCTTTTGGACTAATTAATACTCTAAAGATAATAATTTGACCCAATTTGTGGTTCACATAGATTATTGTTTCAGTTTATTGAAGCCGTTTGTCCTCTGTTGTCTGTATATAAATTCCCTTAGCTCTCACAGGTGTGTCACAGGTCATTAGAACATGAATTAAAAAAAATAGAATATGTATATGATAATATATAAATATATCATCTATGTGCAGAAAAAAAACCTTATAATCTGACCTTCATTGTAGCAGTGATTTAAAGGGCTCCTTTTTAATGGGATTTATTGTGATACACTTACAGTGAATTACAGTGAACTGTTATCTGTGAAGATAAACTGAAAAAACAAAATTATGTGTGTATATATATATATATATATATACACCTTCTTTAAAAATCTATTTTCTCGGTCAACAACCAACAAAAATACATAAGAATTGTTCATTCCAACTTCATTAAAGTTGTACGTAACTTGGAAATAATCACATTGTTTAACCTATACATTTTGCCATGTAGCTTCCAGAGATGCCTATACACACACACACACACATATATATATATAATTAATAATAATAACAACAATAATTATCCCAAAAATAATTTGTTGTTTCTGTTGCAGCAACCATGCACTTTTGAACTGGGTGATAAGTTGGTTTAATTGACACAATAGCAGCGGAGCCTCCGTGCTGAACATGTTGCGAAGGCCGACTCTGTATTTCCAAACTCTTGCTGCACATCCGAGCGCGTTTAGAAACAGGAAATACACGTTTATCTCCTCCGAGTGGAAGGAGAAATGTGACGAGTGCTGCAGCAGCTGTGAACAATGTGACAGGCCTGGGTCAGTTAAAGAAACAGAACCTCATGCACTATCGAGCATTTGATACCACATCTGGATCTCGTAATTATAACATCTTTTCTCGTCGTGATGGTTACATCTGGATATTGTAAAAAAAAAAAAAAAAAAATGGCAGGTGTGCACAGGATCCCACCCCTATATAGCTGCAATAAGATAATAATAACGTTGGCCAATACATTGACCAAACAGATTGAGCATAATTTTACAAACTTCACTGTCATCTAATTTAGCAAAGGCCGTATTGTTTTGACATTTTTTTTTATATTTAATCCATTTTCTGCAATGACGAGGCTGCATAAGATCTCCTTTCAGTTCCATGTACCCGAGGAGTCTCATAAGTAGTATCGCTAAATCACTTAGAGTTCTCAAATATCTTCAGGGTGTATTTTTTTAATTGCTCATCATGACACGCATCACACGCGCAAAGACATACATACGTTCCAGAGCTCCCAGCAGGACGTCGTGTGAGTGTCTGCTTCACTTCCATCCTCGGGGAGACACACTGACATCTTCTCTCATCTTGTCCTCGCTGGTACAACATTTGATTGAATGAACAAAGTGGAACCGTCTGATAAAACAGCTTTTTTTAAATTTCATTTTTATTTATATTATTCACACATTTTCCTGCATTTTACACATGTGGTTCCTACATATCTGGAGCCTGGTGTAGCTGATGTCAGTCTCGTGAAATATGAACACATCAGAGTCACACTGTGGCATTCTGGTGACAGAATTCTTACTTACAATGAAAACAGTCATGTAAAGAATATCAGCACATTCCTTAGTGAGCTGGAAGGACGACTACCCCAAAAATTGGTTCGAACGATGCAGTCACACCCTTTCGAATCGCATACTATTTTATTTTTACTTTTAGTACCTACTGCAGCTTCCCTCACAAAGTACGTACTGTTGCATGTCGTATGTGTACAATCGGGACATACCACTTAATAATGAAAATGCATCATGAACTTTGACCCACTTTGTGGATTTTTGGATTGTGGGTCAGAACAGCCAGAGTAGCGTGCTGGCCTGCAGACTGCAAAGTACGACCAGATGTAGTAGGACATCCTGGTACTTTTGGCATCCTACATTTAACATACTTTGTATTGGGACACACTAGATTCTGAATAGTATGGTAGTTTGGATATTGGAACGCAGGGACATTGCTTTCAGAATAAACTACGCTGAGTACCTGATTGAAATTCCAGCAGGTAGTTCAACGTTTTGATTCTTTGATACGTTTTGAATAGATTTTTGACAACTTTGGAGGTCAGCTAATGTAAATGAAGCTGTTCTTGCTGCACGGGCGACACTGGTCAAGTCATTGTTGAATTTCTTCTTTCTTTCTTTTCTTTTTTTTTTTTTCAGGGCAATTCTTAATGCTTTCATAATGTTATGAAATAATGTCATTCTTGAAGAGTTTTCAAAAAAAAAATAGAGGCTGAAAGGGAGTTTTGAGGACTGGAACTCCTTGAAGATATATTAGTGTTGTTGTTTTTTAAGGTAGTAAAACCCACACTTCCTCTCTTGTAAAAATTTGAACCATTTGTAATTTGATTTCTTCCGTCTTTATTCTCGTGCTCTCGTCTTCCTTGTGCATTTTCTTCACTGAATAATACTTGCTGTTTTTTTGTGTGTGCCTAACATCCTTCATGAGATAAACGTGAGCTTTTTAGCCTAACTCATGAGTATTGACCCCTGAAAAAACAAAATCAATAAATCTATCTCAAATGCATGTCCACATACTGTTTAGACCTCTAAATATGCGTGTGGAGATCCGATTATTGAGCCAACTCGGCAGTGCAGCGTTCGCAGGTCAGTGCGCAGATAGCCGAGCCTTCCCTGCTGCTGCTGGTTCTGTTCCGCAGGGAGCCCGGTTAGCTCTGACTAATCTCCAGCACGACTGACAGACTGCAGATCACGGATGTGCCTGGGCCATTAGCCTGTCGCTCCCATCGCTGTCATCTGCTTAAACTTTATCTAATGCCTGAGTGTATTTGTGGCAGAGTTGGAAAAAATGTATTTTGTTGAAGCCAAAATGAAGTGAGATGCACCGGCTTTGTTCCCACAGATTTCTCTGCTTTAGTCTATATGTGTAAAAGTGTGTGTGTGGATTTCATGGGTCAGCAAAGTAAGGCTTTGTATTTAGTTATTGGTGTTTGTTTTGTTTTCCTCTTGCCCATATGGTCAACGGTCGGTCCAGAAATCAAAAAGAAGACACAACCTCCTTTATACAACTCGTCCAAATAAATATGAAGATCTTTCTAATTTTCAGTACGATAATTATCTTCACTATTTAACCTTTCACGTTATTTCTTTTTTTTTTTTCCCCTTCATCAATCTTGAACATGTGCCAAATATACACCCTGAGATTTGTGCCTTATTTGTCTCACGTGTTATGCAGATGACAAAGACAGCGTTATGTGGAGACATGAGGATTTTCCCGTATTAATTTTAGTCTTCTCATTAGGTTCTATATCCAACCTAATCCTGCTCTCAACGGTGCCATTTGTGATGTAAAAGCTAGCCAGACAACCAGTTGCAGTTTTGACATCCCCGGCTTTTGTCAAAGCAAATGTCTCACACAATCACTACAAAATGTACTCTTTTTATTGTTTACAAAAATCTGTTTCATAAAATGCCAGTGTGGACACTAACTTTGCTCTAAACTGTACATATTGAGAAATGGTTATACCAAACTAAATGTGGTTTCACCGCACATCTGCACTGAATGTCAAGTGGATCAACTGTACATTACTCACTATATATTTAGTGCCTCTGTCTGCTGCTCTTCATGCTGTGTGTCACACCGACAACAACTGTGGTCAGTCAGAGACCTCAAACGTCAGCCACGCCATGCAAACGTTCAGACGGGAACGCTGGTGGCACATTTAGGACTACAAAACCTATTGCAAATGATTGTCATGACTGTATAATGTTCTCTCTAATGATTTTACTGAGACAGATGACCACAGCTGCATATTAATACATTTAAACGTGATGTCATTGAGTAAGATCTGATTCTGGACCCCAACGCTGCCCCCTGTTGGCGGGACTTGTTAAAGAAACATTATTAGTATTTGTTAGATTTCTAAATTGTAGTTTTGTACTGCTCTAACCAATTCAATTTCATTTTAAATTTATTTAT
The DNA here is from genome assembly GCF_022577435.1 of Embiotoca jacksoni. Lineage (NCBI taxonomy): Eukaryota > Metazoa > Chordata > Actinopteri > Embiotocidae > Embiotoca > Embiotoca jacksoni. The sequence continues at coordinate 19,816,539 of NW_027185241.1, forward strand.
ATAGCGCCAAATCACAACACAGGTTATTTAATGGCACTTAACACATTTAAAGTCCTAACAGCAGAACTTTACAATATTATACAGAGAAACCCAACAATTCAACAATTCCCACATAAGCTAGGATGGGGGGGGGGGGGGACCTCTTTTAAGGGAGAAAAACCTTCAACAGAACCAGGCCATCTGCCTCGACCGGTTGGTGTGAGAGGAGAGCAGAGAGAGAAAAGGACAGCAGAGAGATACCAGACATGAACTGTTGGTGGAGACGACAACCGCAAAGCAGAGACAAGCAGCTCCATGACTGACATCTGCAAAAGAAAGAACAGAAACTACACGAGAGAGGGAACTGAATGCAGAGACAACAGATAATAAGCAAAAACCATGGGAGAGAAAAAGCATGAAGTTAATGAGATGTGATGATGAGTGTACAGAGACTTAAAGAGTGACAGGTAAGAAGCTCAGTGTATAACGAGGTCCCCCAGCAGCCTCGGCTTATAACAGCATAACTGCAGGTTGGTTCAGGTCCACCCAAGCCATCACTTGATAAGCTTTATCTAAAAGGAAAGTTTTGAGTCTAATCTTAAAGCTAGAGAGGGTTTCTGCCTCTCGAACACAAACTGGGAGCTGGTTCCACAGGAGAGGAGCCTGAAAACTGAAGGCTCTGCCTCCCATTCTACTTTTGGAAACTCTGGGAACCACAAGTAGACCAGCTTACTGAGAGCGAACCACATGGAAAAAAACAATATGGGAGGAAATACATTATGTGGAAGAGAAGTCACTATATGTGAAGTCACTGCAACCCCTCCCTGACCTGGTAAACACACAACCTTCAGTATCTGCCACTGAAAAGATGCACGTCGGGACAAAAGGTTAATGGGCAATTCAGAAATATTTAAGCAAACATTTGTACATGTTGCTGATGCCTAAGGTGAACAGAACCACAGTTAAGGAGCTATGCACTGTTGTTACTGAGGCACATAGTCTCCGGAGTCAAAGAAGCACCAGATACTCAAGTCTTTGTAGTTTTGATCTGGATAACAAATACGCTTTGTGCACGTATCCTACCAACAGCAACTACAAATCCTACAGCCTGAATCCTCAAGTAAATGCAGCATTTCCACAGTCGCTCTACACAATATAATACAATGATTTGTGTATTAATAATTAAAAAGGACCTGTGACTATTGAATTGAATTATCATGCAATATGCTTCTTTTTTTTTATTTTCTTTTTTATCACTGCTTGTATTTTTTTTTAAAAGCCAGCGGCCAATTTCTATTAAATTACAAAATTATATTTGCAGGAACAGTGAGTACACTGTTGTTAACTCGGCTCTGCTGTCCCACATAGGAACACCCAAAACGTATATTGAGTTAACCCAAAGCAAAATCCCTTTGAATCAGAGTCAGACAGGCTTTGTCAATGTCATTAGTCATAGCTGTGCCGATTTAGTTTTAAGCTGCTCTTGATATCTCCTTTAAAAACAGAACACAAATGCAGAAATGATTCTGGTCCTAATGGATGCAGCCATGATGCCTATTTGATAAAGAAAGAATAGCACCAGATCCCCGGCCGAGTCCCTGGTTGCTCTGGCAGACAGACACAGACTGGGAAAAAGTCCCACAAAAGAAATCTGTCACTAATCCAAAACTTCAAGTCTTATCAAAACAATTATTTCACTGTGAGCCGCAAAGTCGTGTGTTGAATAAACGTATGAAATTTCACGTACCTACTGTGTATTCTGTAGGATCGCTCGCAGGTTAGGGACACTCCCCGCTACCAGGAATTTCAGACCTCGGATATAATGGGAGTCGGTTGGCATTTTGGGAGGTCACACTAAGCAGTTTGAGGGGATATGTTCAAAAATACATAAGTCCTATCACAATGAGTTGCACCGGATGAAAGATATAAAGACATATCCATACATTTTGGTGAATGAAATGTGTAGATTGTAAATTGTGGGAAAGAAACCATTAATGCCACTGTTTTCATAATATTTCATAAAGTCCAATTTTAGTGTGACATTACTAATCTAGCTTGAACATTCCCTACAGTGTACAATCCATTATAAAAAATTCCTAAACTGCAATTTAATGAAAATCGTAAATGGTTTCAAAGCAAATTTAGTCAATAAAAGTCAAAAGCCTCCAAAATGGGTCAAACTTTGAATGACAAAGATCCGAAGATGGTTCGTTTTTGTTCTCACACAATGATTTCCCATTGTTTTTAATGGGACATTGTCCTGTTTTCTTTTTTTCTTTTTTTTTACATATTTCATAAACACCGTATGACAGATATCGACCAAAAGTACGAACACCACCTTTGAGATGCACGTTTTGATGTATTTTTTAATACACTTCAAAAAAGGACACAAACAGAATCATAAAAAGATGAATAGTATATTGTACTAAAGTATATATAGTATACTAAAACAAACTGAAGGAACAATTCCACACGAGGCTGACAACACGGTCCGGATGGGTCTGGTCCTCAGGCGGGAGGAGCAGGTGGAGAACTTCCTTCTAGCTCCTGGGTAGCAGTCAACCAGCACCGGTACCAGTGCCAGTACCAGTACCAGTACCAGCCAATACCAACTAGAACTAAAGGTCCATTTGCTCGGAGGGAGACCGCATCCCTTTGATCACACTTAATAAAACGGATCATTTTCCAGCATTTGACTTAAAGTGTGTTGTTTTCCCTCTTCCCTCCATCCTGACCCCGTTCTCTTTTTCCTATTTCCTTCAGTCTGATAGACCGCATGCTTCAGAGGGACCCCAAGCGTCGAGCCTCTCTGGAGGAGATCGAGAGCCACGCCTGGCTGCAGGGCGTCGACCCGTCTCCGGCCACCAAGTACAACACTCCCTTGGTCTCCCACAAGAACCTGTCAGACGAGGAACACAACAGCATCATCCAGCGCATGGTGCTCGGCGACATCGCCGACCGAGAGGCTATAGTCGAGTGAGTTGTGCTTTTGTCTGATTGTTGTTTTGATGTTAATTCAACGGCGATGTTCCTCAGTTGTGTCTTGAGGGAAAATATTCGGTGCAAATGGCCGTAACTCACACTCATATTGATAAAGTGGCAAAACTCAGAACACTTACTCATACAGTCCCGAGTTTTTTTGTGATTGTTGCGATGACATTTTTGGGATTTTGCGGCTGATTTTCAAGTCAAGGAAGAAAAATATGATTTTTACCATTTAACTTGGAGAACCGTGAGGCTAAAAGTAAAAAAAAAAAAAAAAAAAAAAATGATTGAAGTGATGCAGCTTTACAGAACAGACAGTCTGTGACTGTAATATAGAAAACAACAATTACATCTGTCAAAATAAGAGCTTTAATTGCTGTTTAAATAATGTTAAATCAACACAGAGTGCAGCCTCTTACAACTTGACGTGTGTAAATATTTTTTTTTTTAGCGCAGACAGTAATATGTCATCACTTCCATTGATAATAAGCATTTAATTAGAAGATTTTATTGTGAAGGCCACATTCACTGCAAACCTTCCTGTTTTTCCTCTTGTGAGTTTAATTTGGTGACGAGAAAACAGGAGCAGAGTCTTTCTGATTACAAATGAGGAGTTATTTTGGTTAATAAAGCCAGTTTTGTTTGAAAAGACTTACTTGATGCTGTATTAATTTCAGCACAGCTTCTGATGATGACATTTTTTTGCGGAAAAATTCTCACCATTTTTCTTACGGTTGCTCTTTGAATAAACATTTCCGATAACCTGCAGAGTCATCATTAACAAAAAGTCACTTGCCGCTCTTTCGAGATGTAGAAATAAGCTAATTTTTTTTTTTTTTCCTTTCTGTTAGATAACTATTGTGACCTAGGACAACACATGCGAACTAATGCAGTTAATTGATGAACACAGAATGCCATATCAATTTTAGTTATTTATTTTGTCACTAATGCAAATATCTAGCACTTTGGTGATGCCCCAAGGTAACCTGTATATTTTACAGTTATCAGTATTGTCCAAACATTTTTTTTTTAATTGATCTGTCTGAAGCACAGTTTGCTTTCCATACATGGTCCTAAAGTCCGACCTGTTGTTTCAGAGCTCTGGAAACCAACAAATACAACCACATCACAGCCACGTACTACCTGCTCGCCGAGAGGATCCTGAGGGAGAAGCAGGAGAAGGAGGTCCAGACCCGCTCCTCCAGCCCCAGCAACATCAAGGCACAGTTCAGGTAAAGAACAGCAGCATGGCACAAAAAAAAAAAAACATTACCTGTTCACCTTATGCTTTATAACTGAAAGAGTGACCTTTTCCATGCCTGTATAGAATTTTCAAGAGGAGTGTGAGCAAGAAAATATCACTGCTTTTCATCTTGATAAGTATCTCGGTCATAGTTTGAGCCCAGAAAAGGGTCATTGACCGATCTCAACTCCACTGGCTCACAATGGAGCCTGTCTGGCTCCACTTTAGATTTGCAAAGGTTTCATTTTTAATTTCCATGTTCCCCCGAGCTTCCACCTGTTGGGCTCAGAGGATACAGAGAAATGGAACATAGTCTGAACTATTAACGCATTATTAACAGGGTGTTAAATCTTGTCCTTAGTCTCTGCAAGTATTAGAACTCACTCTTAATTTCCAAACCCTTTTTTTCTAATTCCCCCGGCGAGGTGAGCGATCGAAGTTCGACTCCAGTCTATTGTCATACTGCTGAAAACGTAGTGTTCTGGTTCATCCCTTTTTCCTGTCCCAAGTATTTCCTCTTTGTTTCCTTGCCAACATTGGCCCTCTGGTTATAAAAGGAAAAGTGAAATTGGAGAGGAGTGAGGCCGCTTCACCAGGACAGCTGTGTGAAGCGCCGGCACAACTCTACAGAGAGACCTCTGAGTCCTAGAAGTGCTTTAGAAGCAGTTCAAAGCTATTGTCCAATCTTACCCCCCCCCCCCCCCGTCTCTCCCACCCGGCTCTGGTCACTTCCTGCTCCAAACCTGCTAGCAAGATGGCGCCCAGCTAAATTCTGAACTCGATGCTTCATAACGGCCATTCACAAACCGATGGGTGACGTCACTGCTGGTTGCTGCTCAGATTGCTGACTAATCAGCTTTACCAACTTCTTCCAGGTCTCAGCAACATGCGTTTAATCGGTGCGTTAATCATTATGTCCCTGAATAGAGGTGCTGTTGTTTACCTATCAATGAACAGAGATACACAGTGTGGCCTTTGTGCTGCAGCTCTTTGAGACAAACATGGACAGTAAATGACCTGGAATCAGAATCACGTCTGTCGAGCTGTTTGGACACGAAACACGATTTCCATGAACATTTGTCAAACTAAATATGTCAGTTTATTCATTTACACATAGAACTAAGTTTTTGTTCTGCCAAAAGCACATAAAAGCTTTTTTTTAATGATCGAGGATCAAAGAAAAACGTGAAAAAAAAAAAAAAAAAAAAAAAAAAAGATGTAACAGATGTGGTCTTGTCTCCTCTGTAGGCAGTCCTGGCCCACCAGAGTAGACATGCACCAAGACATAGAAGACAGTTTGGCAGCTTCGTCCATCTCCCACGCCGGAGGCCCACAGTCGCCCGCCCGCAGCGCAGAGAACCTGCTGAACGGACACCGGTCCAAAGGCATGATGGAGCTAGGCCGACGAGAGGAGAGCATAGTCGGCAACTCTCTGGGAGCGGCGACACAGGTACGCTCATCTTCATCACGTGGGGAAATGTTGGTTCAGAAGCTGTTTCTCCATCTGATGGCATGTTGGTTGAAGTATACGGACACCTTTACCCCCCCCCTCAAAAAAAAAAAAAGTAATGGAGCGAATAATGCAACAGGAGGCGGGTTCTGGGTTCCAGGCAGGTTCTTGTTGACAGAAGACATCTCAGGGCACTTACGGAACCCAACAAATCCCACGAGCGACGGCATGAATAGAAGAAGTCCTTTTTATCAGGAAGAAAAGGTTGAGCATCAGGAGGTCCGAAAGGCAGAACGACAGAATTACGATGATATTTAAAGAACAGGGAAGAGAACGTGACTGGATGATTTGGCTGTGTTGAGAGCAGAAGCGACACAGATAGCAGAGAGGGATTCATTCATGGAGGTGGAATTAATACCGCGACGCGAAGTCACGGGTCTTCCCGATTGAACATTTTAAATGTCGTGTCGGCGCTCTCACGAAAAAAAACCGGGAGCAACTATGTGGTCAGTTCATCTGTGTGGAAACATGATGAGATAGAGAGGGAGCCGAGTAACGGGAGATCTGATGGTGTGTGTGGGATCTCTTCTGATGACAGTGTGAATATATATACATGTATATATATATATATATATATGTGTATATCATTTTTTATTTTTTTCCTCCCTCCAGGGAGCTTGTGCTGCCACTTCGGGCTCCGTTCCGGGCTCTGGTTCTGGGAGCGTCAGGTCCCCCACCCCCTCCACCTCAGCAGCCACCAAGCAGCGAACCTGCCTCTTCAGGTCTGTTACATTTTGTTTTTACGTTTTCAGAAATAGAATGTTGTTGTGTTGGTTTTTATGAAATGTTCACCTGCATTACTACTAAATCAATCATTCAAATATTCATGTTTATTACTATTATTTTAACAAAAAAATGTGAAACATTCTCTGGTTCTAGCTTCTCTAATTTCAAGTTTTTCTTGTTATTCAGACAATTCAAGTTGGATTAGTTGCACACAATGAAGACTTTCTAGTTCAGTTACAATCAACCATCACATACATCAGAAAGATATGTAGGAGATGATTTCATCGGTTTTTTTTAACAATGGCAAACGCAATCCCTTGATTTTTACTTGAAAATTCAGCTGCACGGTGGTTAATTCACATGGTGTCCGTGTCCTGGTCCATCCATGCAGCCCAAAAAGGAAATGAGGCAGCAAATCACGGTGATCATCTGAGATGCAGTTTGTTAAAACATGACCAAAACAAAAAGGAAAAATAGAAGCACTCTTAGAAGGCAGCTTCATAACAGTCCTGTGTTTTTGATCCTTTTTGTGTTTTATCCTGTCGACTCTTGACTGAAACAAATCTGTGGTTGTTTGCCAGGGTGGAGGAAGATGAAGAGGAGGAGGAAGAGCAGGACCCGTCTCCCCTCCCGAGCCAGGTGATCCTGCGGCGCAAACCCCCCTCCATCACCAACCGCCTCACCTCCAGGAAGAGCGCCCCCGTGCTCAACCAGATCTTCGAGGAGGAGGGGGAGTCGGACGACGACTTCGACATGGACGAGGGCCTGCCGCCCAAACTCAGCCGCCTCAAGATGAACATGACCGGGAACGCCGGCAACCTCAGCGCCGGGGGGGGGGGCCGCCGCCGCCTCCTCGGCGTCGTCGCCGGGCTCCACGCAGAAGCGCTACCACCGGCGCAAGAGCCAGGGGAGGGGCTCGTCGTGTTCCAGCTCCGAGACCAGCGACGACGACTCCGAGAGCCACCGGAGGCGTCTGGACAAAGACTCGGCCTTCGGCTACGGTTGGAACCGGAGGGACAGCAGCGAGGGGCCGCCCGGCAGCGAGGGGGGCAACGGAGGGGGCAGCGGCTCGGGCCAGGGGAAACCCCCCGCCGAGGGAGGGGGCTCCTCCGGCCCAGACAGAGGAAGTCCCAGCGGGGGCGGAGGTGGACAGGGCGGCGGGGGGGGAGGGGGCGGGGGAGGCGGAGGGGGAGGGGCTAACAAGGGACAAGACAGCCCATCCAGCTGTTGCAACAACAGCAGCGCCGCCGACCCGTCCCTCGGCTCGGCGGCCCGGTCCTCCCGCACGGCGAGCCGCGGCGCCGAGCTGGTGGAGAGCCTGAAGCTGATGAGCCTGTGCCTCAGCTCGCAGCTGCAGCAGCACCGCGGCGGCGGGCGAGGGGGCCGGGGGGGCTCCAAGTTCATCATAGACCCTCACAGCCTTTCCGGAGGGAACGTGAAAATCCAGGAGAAATCCGCCTGGAAGATGTGCGTCGGCTCCACCGGGAGCCTGGACACCATTACGCCCCCCCCCCACCACCACCAGCGGCAGCGGCCTGCCTCGCGCCGCGCAGCACCACCACCACCACCACAACCACCACCACCGCAAAGCCGTGCCGCACGGCCCCCCAGGCCTGCAGGGGAGGCCGGGCGGCAGGGACGCTCACAGCAACCTCAGCGCCCTGAAGAACGGCGTGCTTCAACTACCTCTGTGCGAGAAGACCATCTCTGTGAACATCCAGCGGGGGGGCGGCGGCGCCAGGGACGGCCTGCTCTGCGCCGCGGCGCCGGCCAGCTGCTGTCAGGTCATCTGAGGCGCCGTCGACACACCTCTCGGTCCTCGTATTCCATAACTTGAATGCGACTCCTCCCTTTTTAACTTTTTCCTCGTCCTGTGTTTGCTGCAGCAGGTACCGGAAGCACACACACACACACACACACACACACACACACACACACACACACACACACCGCCCGCCTGTCAGCTCTCCTCCTCTCCTGTCGCCTTGTGTTTTCTGTGATCTGTGTCCTGGATGTGTCCATCCACTACCTGCTTGTTTTGAACGGCTATTTGTTTTTTCTCCCTTTCGTTTCGTTTTCTCCTCGTTTTATGAAACCCGCGACATCATTTTAACACTCTTAAATCAAAATCTGCTGGTTTTTACGTTTGATTTAAAGGAAACCCGAGTCCACACTGACAGAGTATTCAAAACGGCATTTTGAGAATAGTTCCTCAGAAGATTTTTAATGATTTATTATTAATATATCAAAGAAAATTGCAATATCATAAGAATGATGTAGTTTTACCAACCAAAGAAATGCGAGAAGTGGTCTATTTATTTTACCTATATTAGAGTATTTTACGAGAGTAAATTTGACAAGAAAATGAATAATGAAATTGTAATTTTACAAAAATAAGTGAAGTCGTCGTGTTTAAAAAAATTGTCATATTTCATATAAATCTACGTCAAAATAAGGATGTAAAACTCTTTAAGCAGGTTTTTACAGGCTTCCTGTAGAACCTTTTTACTACCACAGAGTACAGTATAATATTGTGTTAGTCATACAGACCATAATATCTATAAAGATATCATAAAAATAATTATTAATCTGGAAATGAAAGCTGCTGAAAACAGCTGGATGAATGAATTGAACGATTAATATATATATAAATATGAATATTTCTAAATCTTCACCTTTTATGTCATTTTCCTTTTAAAATTGTTACTTAAATTGGCAGAGCTTTTTAAAAAAACACAAAAATTAAATTACCTTTTATCAATGACCTCTTATCCTGTAATATTCACTATTCTTGAAATATGACTTCTTTTTTTATATAAAACTTCTTCTAAAATGACAATTTAATTTGTTAAAATTTTCTTGTAAAATTCAAGCTTAATTCCTCGAATATTGTCGTCATATTTTTCTTCAAATGTTGACTTCATAGTGAGTTGGGGTTTTTGTGTCTTTGTCAAGCATAAAAGACAGTTTTGAGAGCAAATTTCTCAACAGTCAAGTTCGTAAATAAAAATATATGAACTGAGAATAAAATTATTTGAATTGCAAACAAATTCTCCCTTTACAGTTTGGTTGGATTTGGTCACAGAATTTCAGAGTTTCACAAAAAAAAAAAAAAAAAAAAAAAAAAAAAAACAGCCTCATTATTTTATCACAAAATTTTTGCACACAGACAATCTATTCTCTGTTGTTTTTAAAGATCACTTAAAATAATTTGTGGAAAGTGCAAAAGCGTTGGTCCCGACCTTCTGCGTCGGTACGCGTCTCTTTTTAGAGACGGCACACATTTGGGTTTCACGTGTGCTTTTTCAAAGAGCGTTCAGAAAAGTTACTGCTGACCACATATTTAAAAATAAGAATTTTTTTTTTTTTTTTTTTTTCACATGACATTGTGTTGTCTACTAATAGAGAACATTTGTTGTTGTGCAGCTAACGAGATCCCTTCTTGTGCCACCTGCACTCACGTACCTCCCCTCCCCACCCGCCCCCTCCCAAAAAAAGCTCACTGTACATGAGGGTGCAGCGTGCTGACTCATCTATGTACATACAGCGTGATGAAAAAAATAGTTTATTTTTTAAAACCTGTATATTTTTTGAGTAATCATCTACTGTTTGAAAATATTATTTTTTATTTATTTTATTTTTTTTTATTTTTTTTTACGGTAGTCTGCGTGAAGTCTCGTTGGTGAGAAGTAAATCTGCAGGATCTCACCTGTGCAGGAGAAGCAGGCTTTAAAAACAGCTGGCAAAGACAGGAAAAGGGAAATTCTTCAAGGACATGGGCAATAAGCTATACCTTGTGTTGCAGCTATCTGTACAGGAACATTTTTAGTTTAATTTGTCAAATTCCATATTTGTGCAGCCTCACAGGGGCCATTTTGGACTCAAAAGAAAAAAGAGGAAAGTTTTAGTCTTTTTTTTTTTCTACACGGTTTTTATTTGACTTTTTTTTATTTTTTTTATTGTAAATAGAGTTGTAAATATGGTGCTCTTTCTCTGTATGTAGAACAGCAGAGTGAACCTTTTGGTGCATAGCTGTACAGTAATCTAGCCTTATGATAATGACTGTAGTAATACTGTATAGGTGTCTCAGCTAAAAAAAAAAAATGTAGACGTGTGAGAAAAACAACACAATTCTATTGATACTGTCGGGTCTCTTAGACTGTTGTCTTACTCAGCTGTATCCAGGTCAATGGAGTGCATGTGTTTAAATGTTTGACAGTCGACGACACTGAGAGAAGAGGATGAATCCGGCGCCAATATGTTACTGGACCAAATAGCAACAGAAGAAAAAAGAAAAGCAAAAAAAAAAAAAAAAAGATGAGTTGGAACTGACAGAAATATTCATTGTATTATTCTGTAGTTGATATCTGTTGTCAGATGTTACATATACCTATGGGAATATCCCCAAAATAAAACGTGGAATACTGTCTCATACGTGTGGTCTCCGGAGTCTTTCTTGTTAGATTTGTTTTTAAGAACTGGGTGAGGTGACCGATCCTCCGGGAATTATTCTGTGACTTAAATAAAATACCTGCATGACTTTTAGCTGTTAGCTGTTATCAAGTATATTAGTAATTTTCATACAATTGTTATCAATGATTAATAAATAGGGGGCATCACCCAGGACTCGATCTGATTGAAAACCCAACGACACTACGTCCCGTCCACCGATAGCTGTAACCTGACTGCACCACAGACCTGTCAATCAAACAGGCACACCCTCAAAACAAGTTTTTTTAAGCTTATTTTCGAAGTGATGACGGGATTATTTGCAGATGGACCACCAGAAAAATAAGAAGAAGGAGTGACTTCCGCATTGACCCGGAGGCTACGTCCACTTCTATATACAGTACAGTCAATGATTGCCATCAACTGTCTGTAACACAAGAGGCCGTTTCTCGAGCCAGTGTTTGGTTTGTCCCTTCAGGGCTACTGTAGAAACATGGCACTGTGACATGGCTGGCTCCACGGGGCAAGACTTGCTTTCTGTTTTTACATCAAAGGCTCGTTCTGAGGTAAAAAAAAAAAAAAAAAAAATCCTGATTCATAGTTTTAGGGGATTGCACAGTAATAAAAACATAATTATGAATATTATATTCCATTTCTGTCAAAAGATCTACCTAAATCCTACACATTGAACCTTTAATAAAACCCTTACTTTAGGACAACCTCGTGGCCTTTATGGGACAATAAATCCAATTAGAAAATATCTATATAATTAAAAAAGCCACCAAATCCCACATTAGATGATTAAAACTCACATCAGCTCAAATAAAAACCAATTGTCCTTCCACATTTAACATTTTTATTCGAGACTTTTTTTTTTAACTCAGCAGGCAGGAGATCAATGCTGTGGCTGGCAACGATTCCCACACATCATCATTATCACCATTATCATCATTACCAGGGATGAGGTGGCGCTTATTTTGGCATTCAGCTTTCTGACTCATGTTGATGTCCATAATTTAGCTTGTTGCACATAAAAAACAAATTGGGTTCCTCCCAAGCACAGAAAATGTCATGTGTGATGAATTAAAACGATTCAGAGCTCTGCTCAAAGATATTCAACCCCTTTCAGTCTGACCCCGGTGCTGCCTTTGGAATAAATTCTTCCAAACATCACTGACACTGAGTTTTCAAAAGCCTCAGAGTTCGTATTCTTTCTGATCCTGGGTATTGTCTAAATACACGAGACTGATTTAATCTGATGGAACAGTTGGAGATGCAGAAAACAAGAAGTGGAGATGCAGGAAATGGAGGTGAAACACAGTCACCAGTAAAAATCTGGTGTTCCACTAATGCTGAGTCATGGTTCCCCCTCTGTACCTGACCATCACATGGACACTTATCTACTAAGTAGTATGAAGTAAAGAAGTATGAAGTAAGGTCTTCTCTTTTTTTTTTTTACCTCGGTGTTAAAATCAGACTGTTATAAAAAATTAATTGTGGTCACGGATTACTAAATCAAGGCCATGAGATACTAAATCGTGGCCACAAGATAGCATTTCGTGCGTACGTTTTAATTAGTTTGAGCGCACAAGATAAGTTTATATATAGAGAGACAACAAAGCACAACAGGGTTTCTCTGATTACTCTGGTTACTCACAAAGTGCACTGCACCTGCTTCAACTGTCAGTTAACCATCTATAAAGTCAACAGCATCCTCAAAGTTAGCATATTCCCAACAATATAATTAAACTTTTTAATTAATTATTGCGCATGAAATGATATCTTGTGGCCATGATTACATCTTTTTTATTCTTTTTGGCCACTCCGGGGCTGCGCACTTTAGTTTGTTTGGATTTTTTTTTTTTTAATCTAAAAAACTGAAGCACCGAATAAAACAGAACTTTTACTTCTGAAACTGTTGTTTTGTTGACAAATGAGCAAAATGAAAATTAAATTGTACTTATCACCAAATGTGTCTGTTATTAATTGTGTTGTTCCTTTACAACCGTCGGAAGTTAATGACAATTACACTTCCAAACAGACTGTACCTTCAGGGACTGAATTTTCCTCAGGTGGTGCTGATGCTCGGTGTGGTTTGCTGTTGTCAAGGAGATATTGTCTTTGCTTCTGTGATGTCTGCACACAGTGAACCATCTTGACCCACATCTCCCTCCTTGTCCAAACCTCCTGTCCTCCCTTCCTCCCTCCATCCACCTCCTCCTCCTCTCTCCCTCTGTCTGTTTACTCAGTCTTGTCCACAACTGCTTGTGCCTCTCGAAGCCCGTGGCCAAAAGGAACATTTATTTCCACTCATCCCATTTGGCTCAGTTGCATTGATTTAATTATTATATCGCTTCAAATCTATAAAACAACAACAAACCACTGAGTGTGTGAAGAACATCCCAGCTGACATGCCTGAAACCGCCTCACCTGGAGAGAACCACCAGCTCACATTCACAGGCAAAGCTCATCAAGCCGGACAGATCAGGTTCAGAATCCAACGTCACAATGATGCTCACAATCAAATGTTGGTGCAGGACAGGAATGAAAGAGGCCATGTGCAGAAAACCTGCAGAGAGGTGACACTGCCGGCCGCCTGCAGGTTGTTTGCTGTGAATGAATACAGAGCTGCCGCTGAAAGCGTCTGAGACTGACCTTCCGTGAAGTGGATAGAAAGTAGTTGGGAAAGCGGCAGGAATGAGTGTGTGACTTTAACACACCTCCACGAGAATACTGAGACCAATCTGGGAGGAGTGTATAACACAAGCGGTTCAATGAGGACGGAAGGTTGTAAAATCAATTTGCTGATGTCCTTACAGAATGAGATGACTACTTCAGGTTTAATAAATAGAAAATATTATGAGAAATAGTTTTTTAGAAGATGTGACCCATGGAGAGGTCACCAAATATATTACAGTTCATTCTGAGGAGGGCATGAAAGGACTGTCCATTCATCGGGTTCTGTGGTGGTGTCATCGCTGAAAGGCAAATGATAACAAAAAGCATTAGGATACATCGTCTGGACATCATAAACAACTGAAGGTCTTTGTAATTTAATCTGATCTGGTCTGATGAGGCTGACTGACCTCTCTGGAGAAACGCTGATGTAGCTAAATGGATAGCACGTCAAAATAATACTTATTTGGTTATTTCTATTTGTTTACTTACTCACAGATAGGCTAATCTATTACAAACTATTTATTTATTTAATATCAATCATTTTACATTGTTTTACAATAGTTTTACACAATATTGTAAAATCTATTTTGCATGATATTTTTATTCTCTTACAAAGCATCTCGAAGGTCTGCTTAGTGCGACACTGCATTCAATGGTGGAAAAATGCACAAAATTATGAGCTTCAACTGTGCTCGGTAAATATTTTAAACTCAATGTTAGGCCAAACATAACCTATAACCATCAGTGCATTAGTGCATTCACACTAACAAGTACAGAAACATGCAGAGCACTACGAGTACCAGGATGATGCGCTCAAAACGGTCCAAAAAAAAGAAGTGTGAAGCTCTGGACAGTTTTCACCCTAAAAGGTCACCATCGTGGCTCTGTAGAGGAAGGGGGCGAGGCCACTGATGTAAAGAATTTTCAAAGTAAGGTGTCTGAGGAAGCTGCATCTGTTTCCTAAAAAACATACCAAAGTGTTTCTTTTTAACTGATGACAGAAGAATCAGTGTGTTTATTGAGTGCGCTAAACAGAGGGCACGAAAACACATGATAATTTCTGGGTAAAACAATTGAAGCTGCACATATTTTGGAGGGTGATGTTGAGGTTATTTCCATGTACAGTAAGTGCAGAACGGCAGTGTGCGATATGAAATAGCACTACCCTGTCAAAACTCCTGCACTACACAAGCAAGAGTCCTCACATGTAAGAGCACCATTTCTTAGTGTACTGAGGGAGGGATGTCATTTGGAACACAGCAACAGTGAATAAGGGGAACCTGTACTGCATGAGGATATGATCACAGTCTGCAGCAGAGCTCTGTACAGCTGACCACACAGGTGAAGAATCTCAAAGACTGACCAAGAATCTAAGGACACGTGTTTAACAGATGTACAGTATACTTTGTTTGTCCAAATTAACATAGCATAAAGTATAGGCTAGAAATAACACCCTTTTGCCTTTTTATTACAGGACCATACTTCTGTATCTCTTTTGACCCATTATCAAGACATACAATTTTGTTTTAAAGGTTATTGCTGAATGTATCTCAGAGTTTACATTCCAATGAATTCTAATTTAAACATCAACAGTGGTGAGAGAATGTTGTCTGTAGACCTCAACTGTCTATGACATCACAAAGGTTCTTTCTATGTTTCTACAGTTCTGTGTAGAATCTTTTCATTTCACCATTGGGCAGTTGGACAGACAAGTTGATCAAATCTACCAACAAAGCAATCCAAAGAAGTGTACCATTGATCGACTGTTGTGATACAGTAAGTCAGTCTTTCTTTCTCTTGGATGTAGCACATGCCTTCACCCAGAGTCAGCTGGGAGAAGCTCCAACCTCCCGTGGCCTTGCACAGGATGAAGTGATACATGGTTGGAAAATTACTCCAAAATGTCAATTTTGGTGTAATCTGTTTGATTGTATCACCTTTATCTGTGGGCACTGTTTTAAATATGATCAAGTGTTTGCTTTTTCAAATATGTCAACAATTTCCATTGAATGTACTTATTTTTTGTTAAATCAGCTTTGTAAAGAGACGTGGCAATGGTGTTACATGTTCAGTGTCAAATGAATGCCAGAAAAAAATAGACACAAATTACAGTGGAGGATCTAAAGCATTCTTGTTGTCCTTTAAAGGGTTGCTTTTTCAGCTTCCAGACAAACAAAAATGGAAACTTCATCTTCTGAAGAGGAAGCTGAATGGGCTGTCAAACTCCCCGAGAAATACAAGGTCCAGAAGGTTCTGGGGGAGGGCGGCTTTGGAAAGGTCTTACAGTGCTGGAGAACAGACACGGAAGAAACCGTGGCTGTAAAGATCCCCTTACATATTGACATCGACAACAAGAAGGAGGTGGGACACTTGGTTGATTTTGATGTTTTCAGGTGTGAAAGAGATTGTACTGTCAGAGGTGCAGTAAATGTCCCAAATTTAGTTAATTATAATAGAATAACAAGTTGGACCTATTAAATAATACATTAATGGTTACAGTTCTTTTATTATGTAAATAAATACTTATCATTTGTACAATAATTAATCTGTACTGCACACAGTACTGTGTCCAGCCCTGAACATATCAACTGTAAAAAACTAATAATATCTAACTTATCATGTCTCCAGATTGCCATACTGAAAAAATTAATGTGCCTCAACTTTGACCGGTGCAATATAGTCAAGTTCTTCGGCTGGTTCCACATGAGTTGTGGCAAAGCGCTGGTGTTTGAGTTGTTGGATATTTGCATCTTAGACTTCATTATGAACATTGACCTTGGCCCTTTTCTTCTGAGTGACATCAGAGTCATCATCCTACAGGTACGAACGCAGTACGATCAAACGGAAAGCAAAGCGCCGTACATCTTTTAAACTGGTGGGGCTTTCTCTGATTATTAATTTCTGACCATAATCAGATGGCCATAGCGTTAGAGGCGCTGAGGACCGTGGGCCTGATCCACGCTGATATAAAAGTGGACAACATAATGATGGTGGATCACCGTACACGACCCTTCAGAGTCAAACTGATTGACTTTGGCTTGACCATGTACCGATCTAAAGCCAAGGCGGGCATGCATGTGCAAACAATTAATTACAGGTAAGCGTATACAACGTCCACTGATTATTATTGGACTGGAGTGAGTGCTGTTGCACAGTGAATCCTTAAGATATGACAGTGTTCCTCATTCTGCGTGATGCTTTTCTTCCACGTTCAGGGCTCCAGAAATCTTTCTAGGCATGATGTTTTCTGAGGCCATTGACGTGTGGTCACTGGGCTGTGTGATGGCTGCCATGCTCTTCAGCTATCCACTGTTTTGTAAATTCGATGAATTTCGAGAAGTAAGTCCTTTCGCTAAAGTCTGACTCCACTCTTTCTGTAATGGTTTCACTACTGCTGCATGCTGTTCCTGAAGGTTTCTGAACTTTGTATGCTTCTGACATCAGGAGTTGTTAGCATTACCAGCCAAACAAAAATGTAATTCAACTCAATTCAACTTTATTTATATAGCGCCAAATCACAACACGGGTTATTTCATGGCACTTAACACATTAAAGTCCTTACAGCAAGACTTTACAATATTATACAGAGAAACCCAACAATTCAACAATTCCCACATAAGCTAGGAGGGAAAAAAAACTCCTCTTTAAGGGAGAAAAACCTCCAACAGAGGGAAGAAAAACTCCCTCTTAACAGGAAGAAACCTGCAACAGAACCAGGCTCAGAGGTGGGCGGCCATCTGCCTCGACCGGTTGGGGTGAGAGGAGAGCAAAAAAATGTCAAACAAGTCCTGTGTCATCTCCAGATACGGCAGATTATGGAAGTCCTCGGTCAGCCAGCGGACCATCTCCTTGATGGAGGGAAGAAAACCAGACGGTTTTTCATTAGGACTGAGTCCAACAACTGGAGAATCAAGGTACCACAGTGAAACTTCTCTGACTGTTCCACAGGTTTTTGATAATCACCGGTCTCTTCTCAAATTAAGAAAACACTCCCTAACATTTACCAGTTAATAAGTTAGATCTGTTTACTCGCGTCCGCACAAGTTATTTACTCGCGCGAGTAAGGAGTTTAGTAGGAACAGGTATGTCACCCAAGGAGTGACGTCACCCACTGGTTTGGTTTGTGAAGCCTCGATTTTGTAATTTGGCCGGAAGCTACATCCACTTTTTATAAACAGTCAATGATTTCACCACTGAATTTTCTTTTAGACAGACAAGGAGTATTTTGGATGGTTCTTTTCCGGTCAAGAGAGGAGAATCCAAGACGAATCTCTGGATACAAGGAAAGAGGTAGGTGTAATGGACGTGATAAATTTCATTGGCACTTTTGCGGATAGTTTTTTCATGAATCATAAAGGTGACTTGACTGATGGTGACTGTCTCCTAAACTAGTTGCATCTGAAGTCAATGGACGAGTCTGAGGTTGAAGATGGAGGGCGATGTTTTGACCTCCTGAAGGCCATGCTGAAATTCAATGAGGCTGAGAGGATCCGTCCCAATCAAATCCTCACTCATCCATTCATTACAACTAGCCAACACTGCTCTCAGTAAGTATTGTTGGAAGACGTGTTCCGACCTTTTACTTAATTAAGGTTAATGTGTTAAGTAATCGTTTACTAATGTTATTCATTTTGATTAAGGAATTTATTTATAGATTGTACTCATGTTCATAAAACGCTCCTAACGTAAGTAAATAAGTAATGCATTACCTAACAATTATAAACATTAAGTAACTGTTAACATGTCTCTTGTTCACATGTTTAACATATTTAATTAATTTCATCTTTAATTTGCTGTAAAATGTAATCTCAGCATCAAATGAAGGTTGAATGAGAGAATGAATGAATATAGATGTTTCTTAATTTGTAGCCCCATCTGTAAATTATTGTGCATGTTGTGTTATTTAAGCTTTAGCCATAATTGGATCTTTTTTTTAAACTTTTTTTTATTGCTTTATTAGACGGCGGGTTCCAGATTCCGCTCAGAGGGATGTCGTCACCAACATTCACCCGGAGCACACACCTGGCGTGATCTTGGTTAAACCCGCCCTTCCTGAGAACACACTGCAGCTGAAAGAGGAGAGAGGATTTAGGTGAGATTCATTTCTCATTCATAACTCTTGTTTCTTAGTTGTATTATCCATTGTATCAATTCTTCGTCTAAAATGTAACGAAAGCGCTCAAATAGATGTGGTGGAGTAGAATGTAAAATATTTCCCTCATGGGAGTTTTAAGCTGAACTGAGAGACAACTGTAGCATGCACTGATTCCCCGCTGCATAACACACTGGAAAAACAATGACAGGACCTGCTTGTTTACTCCAAATGACCTTCTAGGAAAATAGATGACTTGTTGTACCTTTCTACAAATATAATTCATATGTACACTCCAGCATAAAGCAGCATTCACGTAGACACACAAATATTCATCAGAAGACACTCGTTTGATTTCTGTGTCGACAGTAAATGGTGGCGGATTAGAGTTCCCTGGTCTGAAAAGATCAAAAAGAAGAGATCCAGAAAGACAGATGCAGGCGTCAGTACATTTTCCACACAGTTGCCATCCAGTGAGATTATGACTCCTCCTGCAGCATCAGGCAGCAGGATGGACAGAGTGCAGGGTGTTGCTTGGTGAGATTATTTCCTCTGGTCTTAAAAGTCACCTTTCAGGTAGCGGACAGACATTTTTCCCAGAGTCGTGACAGAAACAGATATAATAACTGTGTGTGTCGGTGTGTTTTTAGTTTCCAGCTTCCAACTGCTGTTAAGGAAAAGGTTAACACCACCAAGATCCACCAGAAACTCTGTGGTCCATCTCCCACAATCCCAACTGGTATGATCTTGGTTAAGCCTGCAGCTCCTGAGAACACACTGCAGCTGAAAGACAAGAAGAAGAGAGCAGATAGGTGAGATGACTTCCTTGGTCATGACTTGTTTCTTAGACAGGCGAGGAAATGGTTTAGTTAGGCTACTCAGCATGTTTGGGAGTACGTGTACCTTTGTGTGATGTTGACGGGATTCTTTTAAGATAGCCACGACAAAAATACACCAAACCTGTGTTGTGTTTAGTTGGCAGCTTATAGATCTCTCCGTGGAGGAAGGTGTCACCAACGTCAACCCAGAACACCGTAGTCCGTCTCCAGCAGTGCCAGCGGGTTCGATCTTGGTTGGGAACGCACCACATCTAGAAGACGAGAGTATAGATAAGTGAGATGATTTTCTTGGTCATGACTTGTTGCTCGGACAGATGAGTAAATTATTTGGTTTGGATGCAATTGGAGCAGGTTCAGGAGTATGTGTGTAGCTCAAGTGTGTGAAGATTACAGGCTTCTTTTAACATGTCATGACCAAATTAACTAAACCTTAATTTGTGTGTTAAGTTGGCAGATTGGGCTAAGCAGCAAAAGGGAAATTTACTTGAAGCATTCGAGTTCTAAAGACTCCAACACAGACAGTAAGAAAAAGCCACCTCCAATTGTACTGTTCATTTAAATTGTTGTCCATTTGAAAGACCATCCATATTTTAATGTCATTTGTCTCTTTCTTAACTCTTTAGGCAACATTGATCGAAAGAAGAAGAAGAAAAAAGCCGGCCGGTTCTTAACTTGGATAAGGAGGACATTTTTTTCCTGCATTACCAGACTGGATGAGGAGGAGGAGGAGTGTTAAAGCTAAGGGTGGAAGCCTCACAAACTTTAACAGTTTGGCCCACATTAGGGATGAGACGAGTATCCGGTACCGGTGATGTACTTTTAACGAGCACCAGTATCATTTGAGTAAATGTGTCAGTATTCGTGGTGGAGATTCTCATTGAAACTACTGGCTCTGGCTTCGAACAGACACGAACTGTGTCCACGCATCGCGACCAGTTACACATAGAGCCCCACCTCCTCGCTCACGCAGATTATTCGATTCGATTATTATTACTGGACAATTAGTTTCATATAAAACATCTTCAGCCGACAGGCGGCACAGTGGTGCAGTGGTTAGCATCGTCACCTCACAGCAAAAAGGTTCGTTTCTTGGGCCTTTCTGTGTGGAGTTTGCATGATCTCCCTGCGCCTGCGTGGGTTCTCTCCGGGTGCTCCGGCTTCTTCCCACCGTCCAAAAAGATTAATTGGTGATTCTACAAATTGCCCTTAGGTGTGAATTAGAGTGAATGGTCTTTGTTTCTGTCCGTCTCTAATGTGTTGGCCCTGTCGTAGACTGGCGACCTGTCCAGGGTGGCCTTCGCCCAAATGGACTCCATAAAAGTTCAAGTCTAAGATACAGTCTAAGAGCCAGAGCCAATAGTTTCAATAAGGGATCTCCGCCATGGATATTGACACATTTACTCATTTGATACTCGTGCTCGTTAAAACTACGTTACCCGTACCGGATACTCGGATACTCGTTGCAGCCAAGTACTCATCCCTGGTTTAGTGTTTATGCGGTTTGTGAGACCTTCTTCTCCCGCGGGACTTGTGTGGATGAGGATTGTTACAACTCAGGGTGGAACTGTTCACCAAATTTACAGTTTGGTTCATATCAGTTTGGTCTTCTCAGTTTTAAATTCAGTTTATTATGTTTCAGGTTTGTGGCGACATAAGTTGTTGCGGTTTTACTTTCAGGGCCAACGTATTGTTAGCCAGATTTTTGTTAAACCAACAGTTCATTTTTTTGCCATAAGATGTTGAAATTGGAAATGCATAACATGAGCCACTTTACGATCTCAGCGTCTCTCCAGGTTTATGTTATTGAGGCTTAGTTACATGTTTTTGTGTTTAGTGAAATGTTTTTGTTTTCTGTAAAATGTTTTTTGCAGTGAGTGTCAACTTTTCTGACTGCTGAGGGATGTTTTTGTGCTTTGTAAAATGTTTTGCATTTTGTGAAATGCTTTTGCGTTCTTTGAAATGTTTTTGCATTTAGCAAAATGTTTTGGTCTTTTCTGAAATGTTTTTGTGTTCTGTGAATTGTTTTTGGGTCCCCTCCTCCCCCCTCCAAAAAAAAATCCCGGTCAAAGCAGATGGCCGCCCACCTTGGAGCCTGGTTGTGTCGGAGGCTTCTTCCTATTGAAAGGGAGTTTTTAATCCCCTCCGTCGCTTAATGCTTGCTCGTGGGAATTGTTGGGCTACTCTCTGTCATGTTGCAAGGTTCTTTTATAAGGACCGGAGTTTGTTAAGAACCCTGAGATGACTTGTTGTTTTTGAAATGATTTTGAGGTTTGTTAGAGCTTTTCTTCTGCTGGACCTGTGTGGATGAGGATGAGAAGAGTTACAAACAAAGGATGGAACAGTTCACAATATTTACGGTTTAGTTCATATGAAAGTTTCTGGGTTATGGTTTTATGTGCAGTATGGTACGTTTCTGGTTTGTGGGGGCAATGTTTTGTTGTGGTTTGACCTGCGGGGCCACTGTATTCTCAGCCACAACTTTTTTAAGCCAACAGTTAACTTTGTTTTGTCAAATACAAGGGTAAATCAATACGTTCTGAGACTACTGCTCATGTGAGGAATGGAGCAGGAGAAAGATATAACCACACTGGTAAAAAATATCGTCGCTTGATTATAATCAGTTCCTGACTTTCACACGTTTTTGTGAGCAGTGGACCGAGTGAGTCTGCGATTTCTCCATGGACGTAACCAGAGGGCGTCAGATTTTGTATCAAATTCTGGAAATCAGCAACAGACTCTTACAGTGCTTCAGGAGGGCTGTGACAATGAAGCAATGAGCCTGGACAGGTGTTCTTAGTGACATCCACGTTTCTGAGGGGCAGAACGTCACTGTCCAAAACTAAAAAAAAAGCGCAACAGGTCAAGCGCGCAACCAGGTGGGTTTTCTTTGACTTTGCCGGTGCTGCGTGCCGTGAACTCATC
This sequence comes from Embiotoca jacksoni, assembly GCF_022577435.1. Classification (NCBI taxonomy): domain Eukaryota; kingdom Metazoa; phylum Chordata; class Actinopteri; family Embiotocidae; genus Embiotoca; species Embiotoca jacksoni. Next base: position 19,838,963 of record NW_027185241.1, read on the forward strand.
CCAGAAGGGTCGGAGTGAAACCACGGAGCTCGGCTGTGACGTTCTGAGGCATCTGAGGAAAAACGTTGAGTTGAAACGACCCAAACTGTAGTGATGTCCAACATGACAGCGTTCCCGCTCGGAGCGCGTTAAAAAAACACACAAGTTTCTCTCTGCTAAAGTTTAAGGTGCGTAAAACATCACAGATGCAGCCGGTCCACTGTTCACCAAAACGTGTGGAACTCAGGAACTGCTGATGATCAAGCGACGAAATTTTTACCAGTTACTTATGAGGGTTATATCTTTCTCCTGCTCCGTGCACGTAATGGTCTGTACTCCGTGCGCGCGCACAAGCAGCAGTCTCAAAACTTGTGAATCAACCTTCGTTTTGATGGAATTTGCAATGCATAACATCAGCCACTTTACGATTTCAGCGTCTCTACTGGCTTATGGTGTAGAGGCTCAGACCAGAAATAATATTATTTATGTCCGAATTTTACAAGTGGATTTACTTGGGTTCTGTCCAATCACAAACATGTGTTGTTCTACTCTTTCTGGTTTTTGATTATTTTTTTGTTGTTGTTGTTGTTCTGTGAAATGTTTGTGTTTTGTGAAAGGTTTATGTGTTCCGTCAAAAGTTTTGGTGTTTTCTAAAATGTTTCTTTTTCTGTAAAAGGGTTTTGTGTCCATGCAGACCTTTTTGAGTTCTGAGAAATGCTTTTGTGTTTTGTGAAATGCTTTTGTCTTTTCTGAAAGGTTTTTGTGTTCTGTGAAAGGTTTTTGCAGTTTGTGAATTGTTTTTGCGTTCTCCCTTCACCCCCCCACCCCCCACCCCCCTCCCAAACCGGTCAAGGCAGATGGCCGCCCACCATGGAGCCTGGTTCTGTCGGAGGTTTCTTCCTATTTAAAGGGAGTTTTTCCTCCCCACTGTCGCTTAATGCTTGCTCGTGGGAATTGTTGGGCTACTTTCTGTCATGTTTCAAGGTTCTTTTGTGAGGACCGGGGTGTTAAGAACCCTGAGATGACTCTGTCATGTTGGCAATTTCTCCCTGGACATGACCAGAGGGCAAACGTCAGATTTTGGAGAGACAGCAAGATCCCAAATTGGTAGGTGGTATGTCACTTCGTTAAAAGTGGTACGTACCATTTCCTAGTGGTATGGCACTTCGACTTTTGGTGTACCCCGCCTTCTCCTGCCGATCTGCCTGTTGGTGACTCTGTTATCAAATAGTGCGACTGTTTAAGGCTAACGTTAACTCTGTTATCCAAGACCAGCTCTAATATCACGTTTGGAAACATCGGCAGGATTTCAGAGTCCCAATCAGAATATGAGACTACTTTACTGTCATTTGAAAATCACCGCATACATCCAAGCTGCAGAAGAGGAGAGAGAACATCTCTTTATTTACATCACTGATGTGCTAACATATTAAAGACCATAGACTTGAAGATGATGACAGAAAAGAACACATTTACGGCAGTGCTTGGCGTAACCCTCGGCAATCTGTGCCAAATTTTCACATGCATCAGGGGGCAGGGCCAGTCTAACGTGGTGTAGCCATACACTGTACGGCCCTGTAACATACATTAATGTGGTAAATGCCGTCAGCAGACAGTTTGTACCAGTGGCAAAGGAGCAGCATGCCTCCAGGGATCGGTACATACCCCTGAAGGGGTTGGTATACCTCCAGAAATCGGTACATGGCACCTTAAGGAAAGCGGGGCATACCAAAATTCAAAGTGTCATACCACTAGGAAATGTACCGCTTTTCACAAAGTGACATACCAGCTACCAATTTGGGATATTGGCGCTACTGAGATTTTGTGGCTGTCAATGCAGTACGCGGGTCTGTTTTCCCCCAGAAAGGAGCGTGGTAATGAGATATACAGGGCTATAAATAGGTTAATAATAAATATGTAAATATGTCTTTTAAAATATAGCCTTGTCATTTTGTCAATTTGTATATCTAACAAAATAAAATATACAAATGAATCCTGTTATTCAGTTTCCACATCAGTCTGTGTTTCTTGAGCTAAAAGTGTACAATTTCTCGAAATAAATAAAGTTTCCATACAATACACAAACCTAGCAAATGACATGTCTATGGGGACAGTTGTGTTTATGAGGTCTGTTAACACACAACACACAAACCTAGCCACATACTGGTCAATGGAGACAGTTGCGTTTGTGAGGTCAGCGGACACTTGTATCTACAATTATACAGATGCTCCCTAAATGCCTGCTGCAGTGCAAGGAACTCTTGTGTGGCCAAACTGGTTTGAAAAGTGTCAAATAAAGTATCCTAACATGATTTAACATGAAAATTCAGTGTTTCCCCTTCGATTGAGAAGCCACATACTAGGTTTTGACTCAGTGAAAACCTAGTATGTGGCTTTTAATTTGAAGGCACAGCATTCAGCTGAACTGCAGTGTAACTTTGATCTCTCACTCTTTCAATGATAGAAACTCTTTATAGTTGTGACCCTGCTGTAGCGGTCCAGCTGAAACTATTGTATCTGTTATTTACCTAATTTATGAGCACCTGTTTCTTTCCAGCTAACCGTGCGATTCTGCTGCGATTTGCACTCGCATGGCAGATTGTGCTCGTTAAAGTCCTCTAATCTCTGTGCATCAGCAACCGCGTGAGTGCAGCAGCGGAGCTGCCACCGGTGGAGGAGATCGAGGGAAGATCGTTCACTCGTTAATTTATCACTTTAACACCGTTATTCTCTTGGACAGGTTAAAAAAAATAACAAAATAAGGAAGTCTTTTATATTGCTAGCCAAGTATACCTGGGGGGCCGTCCCAAGTAAGTGTATAGGAAGCACTGCATATTGATCAAACCTTCAGTGATTAACTCAGAGCTGGCTCACGTTCTACTGGTACACACAATAAACACACACTAGTGAGATACCATGACCTACAGTATTGTCACATACAGTAGTCATGTAATGTCGTTATATACTAACTCATGTCCCTATAAACCATATATGTCAAGCTCAAGGCCCGCGGGCCACATCCGGCCCAGCGTGCAATTATATCCGGCCCGCGAGATAATTTTATATAGATCTATTGTTATGGCCCGGCGATATGAAGCGCTGATAATACACGAACTACAGATCCCATAATGCAGTGCTTCAGTTACCTTTACGGACGCTCGGATACCCGGGAACTTTCCCACGTCAACCAAGTCAGCTTCTGTTGCGCTGCAACTGGCTGCAACCCTGTTGAAAAGTTATTGCGATGCCCCTCACAATGGAGAAGAGAAAAGTTGATTCTGAAAACAGAGCTTTTCAAAACCGATGGGAGGCTGAGTACATGTTTACTGACATTGCCGGTAAACCTGTGTGTCTCATTTGTGGAGCTAATGTGGCTGTAATTAAGGAATTTAATCTACAACGGCACTACGAGACAAAACATCAGGAGCTGCAAAACCTGAATGCAGAGGAGAAGATACAGAGAGTAGAAGACTTTACTGCATTTTCTCTTGCTGTTGATTAAAGTACCGACATGACGGACACTGCACAGCTGGCCATCTTCATCCGTGGAGTGGACTCCAGTTTGTTTGTTACAGAGGAAATATTGGACATTAAATCGATGCATGGAACAACGACAGGAAAAGACATTTTTGAAAACGTATGTCAAAGCATAACTGACATGAAACTGTCCTGGGACAAACTTCCTGGACTTCCAACAGACGGAGCACCGGCGATGTGCAGTGAAAACATTGGACTGGTGGGAAGGATGCGAGCAAAGATGCAGGAGGAGAACTGGATTGGTGAGTTAACAGCGTATCACTGCATCATACACCAGGAAATGCTGTGTGGTAAAGTCCTCAAAATGGAGCATGTAATGAACACTGTAACGCAAACCGTAAACTTTATCCGAGCTGAAGGTTTAAATCACCGGCAATTTCAGTCTTTTATGCGGGAAATAGATTCCGAGTTTGCCGACATTCCTCATCATAGAGGTGCGTTGGCTGAGTCGGGGAAAAGTTCTCAATCGAGTTTTTGAGCTCATCAAGGAAATCTGTCAGTTCATGGACAGTAAAGGAAAAGACTCCACAGTTTTGCGGGATGAAAAGTGGAAATGTGAGCTGGCGTTTCTGTGTGAGAAGCTGTTCTCAGTGATGAAGATGAACAAAACAGCACACAGGAGTCGTCTCACCGACGAACACCTGCAGTCCATCCTGAGGATCTCCACAACACAGGAACTCACACCAAACCGAAACGATCTTATTGCCTAAAAAAGATGCCAAACATCCTGCTCTGACAAAATGGCATTAGAGCAAAGAAAAATGTTTTGATTTATTTTACTTAAAAGCACTATTTTTATTTTTTTTTTCAGGTTTTTTGCAGCATGTTCATATTTCTAACTTGTATAATTTTGACAGAATATATTTTTATGGAGAGCAAAATACTTTATTTTATTCAAAGTTTAAGTTTATTTATTCTGAAATAATATTCCTGTCTGTTTTATTCATATTTATGTTCAAACATGTAGTTTCAGTGTGTTCAATAAATGTTTATCCTGTTCGGCCCGCGACCTGAAGTTTGCTTTGAGTTTTGGCCCCCTGTGCAATTGAGTTTGACACCCCTGCTATAAACCATGACTAAGCACACACAATATACCAGTGTTTCAATACCATGACCTACTGTATTGTACATATGAGGCCCTTAAATACTAAATCATGCCTTTACAAACCATGACTAAGCACATACAATAAAGACACAAGTGTTTTAATACCATGACCTACATTATTGTGACATTAGGTCCTATGTAAGACCTTATATACTAAATCCTACCCCTATAAACCATCACTAAGCACACAATAAACACACACTAGTGTTTTAATACCATCACCTACAGTATTGTCACATACAAGCATTAGGCCCTTAAATACAAAATTGAAGTTATATTTACAGCTTTGGGGGAACTGGCGTTTAGTCGCAAACACCTCTGGATCAGTTTTGGAGTTACGCTGGATATGCTGTACCATTCCTAACCAGAGTTAGGATTATTACATTGAGGGAGAACGCACTGGTAAGTACACTACACTGTGAATACTGGGTATTGAAAGAATATGCATACTGCTGGGTTCATGTTGCATTCCAAACGTGTTAAAATCTTGAATATTTTTAATCCTTGGGCAGAAGTGGACTTGATGAGCTGTTTTGTGTCAGAATGAAGAAAAGGAAATGAAAAGGATTTTTTTTTTTTAGCATAGTCATTTAACTAAACATAAAAGGCAGCCAGCAACCTTATTTTTTTGCAGTTTGCCTTCAAACATCGTTTGTTCAATTGTTGACACAATATTGCTGAGTAATTTGACTAACAGAAAAAATTGCCATAAGATAAAAACTTTGTGGTTTTGATACGTCAACAAAGTAATATCTGAGCAATGTAAACAGACTGTGAGGCTCAAACGTTGTTCAGTTTGCTGACTTCTTGCAAGTATTGAGGCCAGTCGTAAATAATGGATTGGTGTTTGAGTTTCATTGAGTAAGAAAGAAAAAAAAAAGATTGATTTTCCTGTGTGCAGTTCTTTCCATTAGAAAAGAGCAGTGTACTACATCCATGTACGTAATGGCCGTCATGTCAATTCATAATTGTGCACTTGTACCTTTACCAATGTATATTTGATATGAATGTTCATGCGTTAGGGCTGCTGTGAATTTGGAAAGTTCCTATCTGGGAACGTCTCACTGTCTAGCTGAGAGTGGTCATATAAGGATAAATACAGGCAACATGGGCTGCTCACAAATATGCTTTAATTTTGCTACCAGACTTTTGTACCACAGCCCTTCAAAGTGTCAATGTTCAGTGCTACCCAGAGACTGGAATTTTATTGGTGAGGTGGATTAAAGGGTATGAGGCTAGCCCACATCGCATCAGTTGGGAGTTGACTCAGTAACAGCAGTGCATTCTGTGGTTCATTTTTAACTCAGAATTATTCTACAACCCAGTTCCCAAAAAGTTAGGACACTGTGTAAAATAAAAATAGGAACAGATTGTCATGATTTGCAAATCATGTGAACCCATATGAAATTGAAAATAGAACAAAGACAACACATCAAATGTTCAAACGAAGAAGTTTTATTGTTTTATAAAAAAATATATATTCATTTCAACTCTTGTACTATGAGCATGCTGTTGTAATACAGGGAAAATTAGTTCGGTATTGTTTTGTTGAAATAAGCACGGCCTTTACTGAAAAAGACATTGATGGCAGCATAGTTTGCTCCAAAACCTGCATATATCATTCCGCTTGGATGGGACCTTCCCTGCTAAGCATGCCATGTGCACTAAAAACACCCCCATACCATCAAGGATGCTGGCTGTGAACTGTGCGTTGATAGTAAGCTGGATGGTCCCTCAAGCTGGATGGTTTTTACTCATTTAAAACCCTGCAGTTGATCCAAAATGCTGCAGCCAGAGTACTGACTGGATTTAGCAAGATAAATCATATTTCTCCTGTTTTCGCTTCTCTTCATTGGCTTCCTGTTAAATCAAGAATAGAATAAAAAAATGATCTTGCTGACTTACAAAGCTCTTCATGACCAGGCTCCATCATATATCAGAGATCTTAAAGAACCAGATCATCCTGACAGAGCACTTTGCTCTCAGTACGCTGGTCTACTTGTGGTTCCCAGAGTTTCCAAAAGTAGAATGGGAGGCAGAGCCTTCAGTTTTCAGGCTCCTCTCCTGTGGAATCAGCTCCCAGTTTGTGTTCGAGAGGCAGAAACCCTCTCTAGCTTTAAGGTTAGACTCAAAACGTTCCTTTTTGATAAAGCTTATAGTTAGTGATGGCTCAGGTGGCCCTGAACCATCCTGCAGTTATGCTGTTATAGGCCAAGGCTGCTGGGGGACCCTGAGCTTCATACCTCTCACTCTTTCACTCTCTATAACTCATATCTCATCATCACACATCTCATTAACTTCATGCTTTTTCTCTCCCATAGTTTGCTTATTGTCTGTTGCCTCTCCATTCAATTCCCTCGCTCACGTAGTTTCTGTTCTTACTTTTGCAGGTGTCCATGGAGCTGCTTGTCTCTGCTCTGCGATTGTCGGCCTCACCAACAGTTCATGTCTTGTACCTCGATGCTGTCCTTGTTTCGCTCTGCTCTCCTCTCAACCCAACCGGTCGAGGCAGATGTTCTCCACCTCTGAGCCTGGTTCTGACAGAGGTTTCTTCCTGTTAAGAGGACGTTTTTCCTTCCCTCTGTTGGAGGTTTTTCTCCCTTAAAGAGGAGTTTTTCCCTCCTAGTTTATGTAGGAATTGTTGAATTGATGTGTTTCTCTGTATAATGTTGTAAAGTTCTGCTGTAAGGACTTTAACGTGTTAAGTGCCATGAAATAACCTATGTTGTGATTTGGCGGTATATGAATAAAATTGAAATAGTACAACTAAACTTACAATCTGTTAACTTACCATTCAATGAGAAATTAACTTCCATGACCTCCACCATTTCTGAAGAATTCAGCAAACACTTCACACCTCGTGAACTTGGAGCTTTCAAAATATTCTGAGGTCAAAGAAGGTGAATACCACTCGAGGTATTCATAAGTTCGTATGGACTCTACTCGTAAACACAATAAACACAACCCCATCTGAAGGCAGCATGTGTCCACCTAACTAATGTAAGTTCAGTATTAACACTCCATTCACTCTGTTTAGTCTCCAAACTCTGAGAAAAATGCTGCCCTGTGTTCACAGATATTTCTGAAAACAGCTGCCTTCTGCTGCTGGAAACTGGGCTGATCAGAGCAATATGAGTGAACAATAACAATAAAGTTGTGGGTTGTAGAACAAAAACGAGCGGAAAGATGAAGTCAGGAATCCTTTAATCAAATATTAATATATAAGTGCAGCTATTAAATCACTTAAATTCATTTCGTGAGCCATGTGAATCAGAGACTGGAGGCTGTGTGTAACCCGACTGACAGTGTTGCAAAGCAGTCAGTGGTGATTAACATGCTGCATGACACTGAGGAGGTAAACCTCAACTCTCCGCCTTGCCCAGAGGCTTCCAGACAAGATAATACACCAACTCGGCTCTTAATTCTCTCACACAAATACGATGGAGCTTCATTCAAAAACTGAGTGGGTTTAGATTGAGATAAGAAGCTCAGTGTTTGAGCATGTTTCAGACCTCCAGCGCTAGAATTCAACAAGAACAAATGTAGAGCAGGAACAAGCTGGACAAACATTTCTTTCACTTGCTTATAAATTTATTCAAGCCAAGGATCGTGGGAACAATCTTCTGTTCAACACATTTTGTAATTTAACAGTAAATAGCAAAGGACTGTGTGTAGAGCATATCAATACAAATACTACATTGCATTGCATTTCAAGGCACCGCGGCTGTTATAGGAGTGCATAGTTTCAAAACGTCAAGTCATAGTCTACTACTCTGGAAATAATTGATTATTAGTTGTTCAATAATACGCTGGTCACATCACATGCCAAGACAGCCTAATAAATCAAAGAGTCATTATGACATATTGTGTATGGAAGCAAAGGGAGCCCAACATAATTTTTTTCTACTGAGAGTATTTGTTAAATGCCTGATATGATATAAAAAAGATTTCTAAAGGTTTAGTACAGGAAGTTTGGGTCAGTATGAGACTTTATAAACACTTACTGTCAGAAGTATATTTATCAGTCCCTCCAGGAAATCATAATATTTAGCAATAATTTGTGCAATTTCAACAAAACAGCGATATTTGTGGGTGCTCTCGATTTTACAAAACTTCTCTTCAGAGACGGTGAAAGACAGCCCAATAGTTTAAAATTCAATGATTGTAAAATTAAAAAGGTTTATATTAACTGTTACTTAAATACATTTTTATAATTTGTTTTTACATGTGAGAAATGTGTCACACCACCTGCACTGCAGTAAACATTCTAATCTCTAAGTGACCATCCGGAATTTCTGAAGGAGAAAGTTGTTGATGAAGGAGCCGTTGCAGTTTTCAGCAGCTTCAAGAGAAGTACTTGGAAGCAGTAAATGAGAAGGAAAACGAAGAGCTGCAGACTCTTCTGTCAGGAAATCCTATTTGATGAGACTGCAGATGCATGCTGAACATCCTCTTTGCGCCACTTGAGAAGGAATGAATCTGTGAGGGTCTTAGCCTGCCTCGTTCAATCCTTGGGCATCATTACACTTTCGCAAGAATAGAGCGTTACCAACGAGGATATCGTTGTGTTTGACACCGACAGTGTGCACGAAGGAGGCATCAAAGCTGCACTAAAGTTGTTATTCCTCAACATAATATGCAGAGCACACAAAATTAACCTCAAAGTTTCCTTCTGCAAACAATTTGATCAGTTGAACAACTTCATACCGAGTTAACTCTCTGAATATCAACAAAGTTGGATCATGCAAAAGAAAAAAAGGTATTTTCATGACAGACAAACTGCCGGACCTCCTGGTTGTCTGCAGCTCAAGTAACACTTGGAGAACTTTGTTCTGTAAAAGGTGTTTACAGAAATGGAAATGGAGGTTAAACCAATGTGTTTCATCCTTAAGAAGACTCCTCCCTTTTGATCCACCTGTGTGCAAACACTTGTTTTTGCTTCCATTTTTCACGAGTTGAAGTAAACAAGTAAAGGATGAGAGCTTTATCTTCGCCATGATAATCCATCAGCCGAACACGTGCGACATAAGATACTGATTCAACAGCGTGGTTACGGCACAGGCGTGCCTTTGACAGTTCACAATAAATTTAAAAAAAAGGCACTCTAAAATGTGCAGTTTTATGTTGATTTTATTTTTACAGTATAAGGCAAAATTTCACATCTCCTTAGCATAGAATTGATTAGGTTGTGAATTGTATCCTGTGGAATGCTGGTGTACACAGTATAGGGTAAACTAGACACCATCAAAGGGCAGCATTTACCCACTCGAGTCGGTCATGATGACAAACTGCAGTCAGGTAGAGCGCAGTGACGGCGACTAGCACTCAGATGAGTTTCTGAAAGTTTGTGTGGAAATTCCTCGGTTTGTGCAAACCAACCGTTGCATCAGCTGTCTGGGTGGCTGGAGATCATGCGAGATCTCGCAGGTGAATAGGACAGATGTGTCAGTCCTGGGCTGGCATGGTTACATGCAGTCACCGGTTGAGAGGCTGATGGGATGTTCTGCCACATTTTGCTGTAACAAAGTCAAAGACTGCTTATGTTTTTTGAAGTGAACATTAGGTTCATTGGGCAACAGTTCTGATGGACGATAATGCAGGCTCTCTCAAAACGCGACATCTGTGGCATTGTGTTGAGTGATAAAACTGCACATTTTTAGAGTGACCTTTTATTGGGACCACACAAGAAATGGCAGCAAAAAAAAAAAAAGAAGTGTTGCCTTTATATTTCAGCAGTACATTTAACATGACAACTGTATGGTTAGCAATATTCTTTTTTTTTTTTTACCATTTGGGTTTTTCAGACATCCACAGGTGTGAGTCAGAAGAGCAACTCCATGAGATACAAACCTAGCACAGGCCCTAAATATCCAGATAAACATTGTGGCTGACAAGTGCATAGTCATTCTCGAACAGACGGCCAGGGACCACAGTGGTATTCAATTATGTCGAGGATCTGCAAATGGAATTGGCTGCCAATGAAGAGATGCAATGAGGTATGCGCTCAATACTTTAAGGAACTTGGCCTACTTTTTGCCACAAAGACACAAATCCTCCACGCAGTTAGCCAGCTATTTAACGATGCAGAGGAAAAACTCGCTTAGTACAACACTTTCCAAAAAAAAGTTGGAACGCTTTCAACACTGGAGACTTCCACTGTGGAGCCCACAGCCACTCAAAAAGTGACACATGGATACTCCAGACACTGATGTACCTTGGAATCTAGCATTTACCTCTTTGGAAGTTCTCCTAGACTCGTTTTCTACCATTCCAACTCTCTTTGCGCTCATTCAAGGGTTCCAAGGGAGGATGGTTATGGTTCCATGGCCATCGAAATTTGGATATATATTTTTAACTGTAGTTACACATGAATCTGCTCGGAGATGGTCTTGTTGCATTTATCTTAAAATTTCGATCTTCTCAGATAACTTTCTCCGTTGCTTTCTCTGGTCCATGTCAGTGTGGTGAACTCAGCGATATCAAACAGCAGTGACCATTTTTCTCCATTTTCAGTTGTGACACACATTTCATACTTTCTTTGCCTTATGACATACCAAAGACAGGCAGGTACACATGAGACAACTTGTTTTTAATTCCATGACTTTTCAGGGGAATAAAGGATTTTTTTCAATGAAGTGTGAAGTGTATAAACAACTTCATTCACAGCTGTATAATAATTACTTAAGACTTTTTTTCATGTAATTTTCTTTGAACCCATGTTTTTTAAGGTCATAAAATAAAAATAAGATGAGAACTAAATTATTTGTATCTATTTCTGTGATGTGCAATATTCATATATTGGAAGGTATGACATATGGCTCCTATAGTTTAAAAAAAAAAAAAAAAAAAAAAAAAAAAAAAAATCTGATTTTTTTTTTTTTTCTTTTAATTGACTCCCTGTTATTTAACCACAGAAATATTATGTGAAACTTTGAAAATTGCCACTCAATTTTTGAGAAAAGTCCTTCCAAAATCAAGCATTTTTGATTGCAAAAATCGGAACGAAATTATGTGAACTCCTGGCAGGACTGATTTATGTCAATGAACTCGCACACAGAATATAAATTGTAGGGTGAGAGTTCTAACCATAAGGCATGCTGGCAGGGTTAGCTTTGAAAGTAGCGAACACTGTGATATTTATGAATATTGCATGATGTGGAAATTCACACTATTCAATATATTATTCCTGCAGCCAGAACAGAGAGAAACAGAGAAAGGTAGCATAACTATATTAAGTGTTGAAAAGGAAATCACAGTGCTGGCTTTATTATTTGATTTAAGTTAATCGTGAATATATTGCACTTTTCTTAGTTTAATCTTTTTACATTTGTAAACAGCTCAAAGTCTTACCACAAAGCATTATTGACATCTGTGTTATATATTTTTCATTACATACTAAACTGAATTTAATGTATTATTACCCCTAATTATGTATTAAGGTTGCTTTTACTATTTAAATCTTTGAGGCCCTTCTTTACTTCCATATTTGATAGAAGATAAAACATCCATTTATAGCAGATTTAACACTCAAAGACGGTCAACATCCATTGTTTAGTCAGTCCGAGGTCATTTGATGGAAGCTTTGGTGAAGCGTGGTTACTGTACATATCCCATGCTGTAGGCTTAGTACTTTTTAATAATCATAACTCTAGGTTGAAAAACTTTGCATCATGCTAAACCACAGTACTGAATAAACCCAACCCAAAGTGACTTCAGTGGCCACAAGTAGAACAGAAAGTTACTTTTAGGATATAAAATCAATATTTTCGACAGTATATCATCTTTGTTTTTAACCCCTGGCCCTTTTATCCCACCATTTATCCTATGAGTACACCACCCCAACACAAAACCTCATTACAGTACATCTAATTTCAACATAATACATTTGGTACGTAGCTATGCACCTAAACCATTGTTGTATATTAAACATACCCCCTTCAGTGATGCATTGAAGATATTCCAGAGTAAAAGGGCACCCGTGTGCATAAAAAAAAATGTGTCTTAATACAGATATGGAGTGTCTGTCAGAACAGCAGTGTCATCACCAGTATCTGTGGCCCTTCCTCTCCTCCTCACTGGTCGATCTTGCTGAACTCCGAGGTTTCCAGAATTTTCTGAAACACAAACAGGACAAATAGCAACAATTTGTTCAGTGAACTGTACAAAAGTACGTGTGTCCATCCATCCATCCTTTGGTAGACCACAAACGGTTTGGCTCTATATGTTAACGTGCAGGATATTAAAGAGAGACTTTCATTGGAATAGATACAGAACTACACCGACTGCCTGAGAGCTTAATGTTTGTTTTGATGAACAAACTAAAAACACTACTCGAGTTTATTTCTCCGTCTATGTGACGAGCTCTGTTCCCATATCTCAACTGTTACTTTGGCGAGTACAGTGTTGTAACTGAAGCCATGTTGCAATACACATTGTTGTTTATTGCAACATGGCTTCAGTTTCATTCTTTAACTAAGATGTGTATGGACCAGAATCGTTCAGGGTCATGGAAACTGATGTAGTCACCACTTCACTGACCGGTGTTACCTAAATTTATAAGTTTTCCAGAGGCGTGTTTCTTTCTGTTTTTCAGGGTTTTTAAAATAGCATTACATGTGAGGAGAACAGCAGCTTTGCAGCAGGCTTACAGGGTCGGGTCAGTGTCCTGCACATGGATCTGGTAAGGACTGAGTACTGTCTCTCTGGAAATACGAACAGAAACAGAGAGCCAAAGTACTGTTAGTATAACTCTCCTGGCAGTGTACAACTCAGTGAGGGTCACACATTCTCAGGAGCAGGAGGCAGAGCTTGTATTTAATGATACTGGCGGGAGTTACACTATAAGCAAAAACCTAATCCTCATCCACATGTCTGATCATCTCACAGTTGTCTGACATTTTTCGGAAAGCTCAGATTTCATAGGATGTTGGCTGCATCTCTTCATGATGAACACTCCCTGTGCAATTCAACTGAGAAGAAGGGGTTGGAATGTGGACCCACTTTGCTTCCTTTGGGCTCTCAAGGTTTAACTTTTAGCTTAACCTATAAATGGTTGAAAAGGGTTAACCCTTTGAACCCCAGGTTATTTTCAGGGTAATTTCACTACCTTTAGCTACAGCTTTTTTTTTTTTCATTTTTTTTTTTCAGGAGTAAATTAAATCTGCCCTGAGATGCTGAGGGCTCTGAATTTTGTTGGGCTATTTTTGGCTGACAAGTCTCCACAATGTTGCATGAAGGTTGGAGACAGAACCTGTAGACTGGCAGACCTGGGGGGCCGCAGGGTGTGCTCCATTTATCAAGGTGTTACACTGTTTCGCTTCCCAGATAAAGCTTATGTCAGGGTGTTAGAAATATGGCTCTGACCAATTGTGCCCCCCCTCGGATTCAAGAGGAGCAATGCAAATTCCGTCCTGGCCATACAGTGGATCAACTCTTTACCCTCCATAAGTTACTTGCGGGATCATGGAAGTTTCCCCACCCAGTCTACATGTGCTTTGTGGAGTTCGAGAAAGGCCTGAGACCGGGTCCCTTGTGGCTCTTGTGGCAAGTACTATACAACTGAAGTCGGAGTTGAGTCCATATTCTTAGCACAAGGTTAAACATGTTTCCAGTGGTTGCTGGCTCTGACAGAGTTGTCCCTCGTCACCAATCTATGATGCCATTACACTATTCACATACATTTCCACTACGGAAGCAATAAAGACTAAGGCAGTAGCCAATAGCTCGTGGACAACCAGCATCTTGTGACCCAGTTCTGAGTAGATCGCGGAAGGTTCGGATATATATCTATATATATGTATATACATTTGATAACCCAAAGTCTCTTGGTGAATCTGTTTACATTTCCATCCAATCAAATTCACAGACATCCCGACCCCTTGTGACACAAAGCGATTCAGCCTTCAGCCAATCAGCTGTCAATACTTCTAAGCTGCTGTAAACTTTGGTTACGCCACAGACATAGTAACATCGGGAATGTTAGCAGGTTAACACGGCTTTGACAATGACTGCGGATAGTAGCCAGGCCAATTAAAAGCAAAAATTATATAATTTCACAAATATAAATCACAAGTGTGTGCGATGCAAGGGTGTCAGATGGTAAAAGATGTTGAGCAGTACTTCACCAAAGTTCACAGTAATTTTTCACGGGACTTTCCAGCTGGACCGCTCTATGAGCAGAGAATGTGAATGAGCTGAAAACAGTGCTCCAAAGACAGCCGTCTCTTTTTACGAAACCAGAGATGATGATATTTACAACGCTGTGAAGGAATAAGTGCAAAAAAGATCTCTTAATAAGCTCGTGTCTGCAATAAATGTCGGGGCGCCAGGTATGACAGGGCGGCACTCAGGATTCATTGACCATTGCAAAGCAGATCTGGACGCTCCTACATTTCTGAACTATCATTGAATCATTCTTCAAACAGGCTGTATGCGGGAGGGCTCATGGGATTTGATCATGTCATGACACCTACAACAGGACAAGCTGGGGAGGAGGGAAGGGTGGATCGGATTAAGAATCCCAGACACTATCGCCACTTATACCACAAACCTGACTGCACATGTCAATTAAACCAGGCAGACCCTAAGAAAATACCTTTCCTTGAGAACACTTGATAAGAAGGAACGAATTTAGCAAATGATGCCCGAATGACTTGTGCCCCTCAGTGGTATTGCACTTTACGGCAAATCCACACTGGCTTCACTTTTCACACCTGAACGCTACATCCATTTTTATATACAGTCTATGGCTCTGACCCTTCCTTTGAAGAGCGGCAGTGGACTTGTAGATTTTGACCACCTCCACATCAACCCCGCTCTGACCAGCAAGTCAACCTGATTGTCCTCCAACCATATTCAGTCAAGATATTAAAGTTATGGTTGGCCTTAAGTAGTACCTTCATATAGCTCGAACTCTGAATGATTTTCCTTCTGTATGCCTGTGTTTTTAAGGCCTAATTCAAACAGCCACTCATCCACTGCAAAATAGGCCAACTGACAAGGTAAGATATTAGTTTTTATGCCATGCTAAAAGTTAAATCATCAAAAACTGTTTGTCATTTTGGTTATGAAAGTTTAAATGGTTATCTATGAATATAGTTAAATACAGGTATCACAGTATCACAAAACCCAGCACATTAGAACACAAATTCACAGCAAAATCATCTGAATTAGAACATTAAGATGAGTAGTTAACATTCAAAATAATGAATACCATATATATAGTTTGACAGTGAAAACTCAAAACTATTTAGTAAAATCACAGGAGTCTCCAAACCAGTGTCATCCAAATTCACACAGCCTGAGCTACTTACCCTCCATGGAGAGCTCTCTGCAGAACCAAGAGACCACAGAACAACACCACTTAAACTGAACTTCTCTGTCTGATATAAGAGTGTGCAGATAAAACGTTCTGAATCAAGATTAGTAATTTAATCATGATTACAGTCCTGGATGGGATATAAATATCATTATATTATTGTGTGAAAGGTGCGGTTTTAATTCTACCAAAGTATCTGACGTATCAGTGGTAAATCACCTAAAAGCTGTCTGCGTACCGCCATTAAACAACATAAAGACAAGAACAACATAAACATGCAGAGACGACTGCAGCCGTAGAGAAACTCTTTGTGAAACTCCTTCAAAAAATAAACAAGAATTACCGAGCAGCAATTGCATGCCTTCGCTAACCAGTCGTTGTAATTTACATTGCTTATCTTTCCAAATTCATAAAGATGCTGCAGTGAAGAAGCTATTCATTCTAAAATGTAGATGCTTCACACACAACTTTAATCCTGACAGCACAGAAAATCTATACAGTCATCGCAATTGACAGCTGGACTAAATGTGAAATATTGTCATTCAGGAGAAAAAGATGAAAACATGACAGGGATGTGAGGTCACAGTGACCTCGAACTTTGACCTTCCCGGCCATTTCTACGATATCATGTTCATGAGAATGGGTAAAATCGGGGGTCACAGTGAAATTTGACCCCCAAAATCTCATCAGTTCATCCTTGGGACCGAACGAATGTTTCTTGCCAAGCTTGAGGAAATTCTCTTGAGATATTGCCTTCACGGACAACTCAAAAACATAATATTGCCAACTAACAATAATAATAATTAATAATAATAAGTTAATGAGGATGAGGTGCAGTGTAAAGTCTGCCGGTAAAGCTGGCATTTAAGTCTTCCACAGCTATATGCAGTCATAAGAGTGATGCACCGAGTGTATGTGGGTGTGTTTGTGCGCGTGTGTGCTTTCAGAGAGGGGGTTGATAGTCAAATAATAGTTGAATAGTTCTGAGTGATCATCGAATAGTATTGTTGCCCCTCCCCGGTGAAAGATCTAAGTTCTCTGTGTAATGTGTATTACAAGGACTGTATTATGTTAAAAGTCCTTCTTGGGGATGGGGAAACTGTATGTAGAAAGTCAAACCCATCAAATGGCAAAATACCCAACAGCAGCAGAAGTCTGACAGAAACCACGTGAAAGAAATGATTAACCACAAGCCAAAGAGCTCATCAGAGGAGCACTCAGCCTTGTCAGTCCTCAAACAAATGGCTGTAGTGCAGAGAAAGCTAATGCCATACTGCAGAGTCATATCAATACTATTAGCACACCATTTGTCTTCAACAAAGTGGTCTGGGACAGGCATCAAGAGCCCATTCTTAATGCTAAATGAGATGCCATTGACCAGTATGTTGTTATGGACAAATGCATCAGATCTCTATCTTCCGTGTGGGGAGGCGGAATCAGTTCGGCCACAGTTTGGAATTGGGAGTTACAGCCTCACCACAGGCACAAGATATGTTGAGTAAATCACCATATGATAAATATCTGATGAAATAAAGTCACATTAATGAAACAGAACATCGCAAAGCAGGGTTGGACTTGATTTAAAATTGATCCATGGAGCTGCACAAAGATAAACGTCTGTAAATAGCTGGCATTGTATATGGGACACCAAAACAAAAGAGTAACTTTACACTGTTACGTGTTTTACACCGCCCCTCTATACCTACAGCTGGTGATCAAGGTCCATGGGAATATGTGTGAACGTAGATCAGCCTCATACCCCGCCTTATACACAGCCACGTTCAACCATAAATGGTCAATGAAAAGGACTTTATGAAAGTTAATGCATATCAAATTAGCCATGCAGCGAAGCGGTTTCTTGGTGAATTGTGGCAACAACCGAGAGGAAAACCCGGAAAGGAATTTTTCTGACACAAAAATCTAGGTGCTTGTGGATGGGTTGGAGAATATAAGTCACATTGTATGCATTGTAACTTTGTATAATCCTCCATTTAAACAGCTGCAGTCCAGCACTCCGGGGCAAGCGAACGTGTTGGTGAGAAAATGCACATGACATGTTTGAGATTTTGATTTGGTTACATTGTTTAAAATTAAAAGTTGCTTACTAGGACAATTTGCACTGCTGGGTTGAATGTTGATGACAGAGTACACGGGGACTTTTGTTCATTTTAGTAATGGGGAATCTATTTAATTTTAATCACGACTAATATAGAGCATCATCTTTATTTTCATCATCTGTAAAATTTAGGTGTAAATCACTTTCAACCAAGTCTTTTTTTTCCCACCAAGGCATTTAACAGTTCTTCGTGAATATATGTGACAAATTCGAAGGCATATCATGTTCACAAAAATGGGAAAGACAGGGGGTCAAAGTGACCTTGACCTTTGACCACCAAAATCTTATCAGCTCTTTGTGATTTTATTTTGCCAAGTTTTAATAAATTCCCTCGGGGCATTGTCGAGATATAATGTTCAAGAGAATGGAATGGACGGATAAGAGGGACATGAGGTCATAGAGACCTCGCACTTTCACCACCAAATTCAAATCAATTCATTCTTAAGTCCAAGTGAACGACCTGAGATATCATGCTCATGAGAATCTAGGTTGTTATATTGACTTTGACACCCAAAATGAAATCAGTTCATCCTTGGTACCAAGTGAATTTTTTTTTAAGAAATTCCCTTTAGGCAATCTTGAGATATCACATTCGCCAGACCAGGACGGATGGATGGACATACAAGCCAAAAACATAATGCCTCCGGCTGTGACTATGTAAAGAAGCATTTAGAATGTTTGAGATTTTTTAAAACCTTCATCCTTAAAACCATTTGTCACCACTGTTAGTAGCTTTTTTTTGGTGTGGTCAATGGCGAGGATATCCTCTGTTTTCAGAGTTATATATATAAATGTATGTTAAAGCATATATATATATATATATATATATATATCACTGAAGAAGTCAAATAGTTTTAACATTCAGAAAAGAAACTTAGTGTAGAGTCATAGACATTACCTTTTTCTTGAGGGCTTCCAATGATTCAAACTCCAGGCGGGCCAGTTTGACCTGGATATGTTTGGGAACATCTGGGATGAGGAAGGTCAGGATGAATTTGATTGCCAGAAGTCCATGCTGAAATCACAGAATTACAAAAATCGAAATACTTCCGGGTTAGTTGTTTCCAGCTTTTATTTGAAACCATTTTTTTTTTAATGTCAGAATAAATACGTGCTTTTGTAACCCACATTAGTTTTACCAGCAACTAAAGGGTTAATTTACACATGCAATACCGACGTTTACCAGAGAGGCGCTCTCGTGCACGTCGGGAGATCAAAGCCGTCTCCCGGGAGACAATGAAACAGCAGGTCATGATCTAAAAAAAAAAATCAACCAAATGAGATTCTTCATGGACACATCACCATGAAGAATCTCATTTGGTTGATTTTTGCTCACTGCTTTTGAGGAGCTTTATTTATTTGATCGTTAACCAGACCGACTCCGAAGGAAGAAGTTTCTTTAAGTCTGAGAAGAATCTCCGGTGAGTGGCGAATGCGTTGCTAACAGTTAGCCGTAGCTACAAAGGAGGACAGTTGTAAACAGTTGTTTAGTTGGGCTAAGGATATCTATCAGGAGAGAAGGGGGGGGGGGGGGGAACAGTCGGAGATAAATATTAATTTGTTGTTTAATATTATTTTACGGGGTTGATATCTGTGATTGTGGAGCTACATGTGACCGACGGGGCTAGCTAAGCGCTGGGGGTTAATGCGTCGGGAGCTGTTGAACCGAGCGGGAACGATGACGTCATTTTCTTGTTTTAGCGCCAGAAGTAAACGGTCAGATTGAGAACAGCTGTTGAGTGTGTTGCTTAGTAACGGTGGACGTTTAAATAATGTCTGTTAGGTATAAGTGACAGATGTCACTGAGACATGAGTACATGTGTGTGTGAAATATGTTGGTATGTTAATATTGACCATAGTGAATATTATTATATATATATATATATATATATGTGTGTAATACTATATTACTGGTCATTTACTGTTACACCAACGATAGAGTTTATAAATTACAGTACTGACATCATATTCAATTCTGCTGTATGCAGATTGTTTTTTTGTTGTTGTATGGAACATCACTATCTCCATCACAGGAGACAGCGATCCCCAGAAACCTCCGCAGAGCGCTGGAGCTGAGTGACCCTGTGATCCCTGATCATCTTCGCTGTGAGTGAAGCTGCATTTGGTCTTCTTGGATTCTCCTGCCGGAGCACGGACGAGCAAAAGATTGAGATCAGAGTTAGTCTGAGAGCCTCCAGACGTACACTACCGGGTAGTAGACTGAAAGACAAGAGACTGAAACTGACTGACTGTGGGAGAAATACCGGTATTGGGGTTATTACTTGAATTTGTTATTTTTCTTTTATGCTGTTCCCTTGATTTTCTGTGTGTTAATAACTATAATAAATTGCAGTTCAGTTCCATGTTTTAAACTGCAAACATTTGCTGTTTCATTCACTCCCAGAGCGACCTAAAGACAGTCCTAAACTTAACACAGGTAACCTAGTGTGTTACATAGATTACACTTTAAAAAAATACATCAACATAACTTGATCATGTTTTTAGATTGGTGTCTTTATTACTCTGCTGTAATATAAGAGAGGATAGGAGAAGAGAAGGGGTGAAACATCAAAGTGAGAAATACACCCTCTGTAAATGTCCTTGAAGCTGAATGAGGAAAAAAAAAAAAAGAAAAAAAGAAAGCAGTTTGTTTCAACAGAACAGTGAGTGTTGGCTCACACTGATTTTGAAATGAAACAATAATCATGTGATTAGAGTACATATTTAATCTGTGTCAATATTATTGAGTCTCTGCTGAAGCCTGAGAGCTGTGCCCTTCAGACACTTGGTATATTTCCTGCTGTTTATGTCTGAACTACATCTTGCCAGATTTCTTTAACAAGTGAAACATGATTGGTTAAGTTGAGGTACCAAATTGTTGTCACATCCAGCGTGGAATACACAGCATACATTATAAAGTAAAAACATGGCACATTTGTATTGTAAATGCAGCAAAGGATGTCTTACGCACACACGCACACACACACACACACACACACACACACACACACACACACGCATACACGCACACACACACACACACACACACACACAGCTAATATTGCTAACATAATACCGAAAAGTTCTAATAAGGATTTAAAGTAACGTTTTAATCTTATGTTTAAAGAATTTATTAAGGATGTATACCAGTTTATACAATGTAATGCAACGTTCAGAGGATGATTTAGTGATGCTAATTATTATTATCATTATTAATCATAATATTTACAGCAACGACATTCAGGGGACCAAAAAAATATGTACTACTAAAAAACATTTTAGGCGATAGATTGTATTAATAAACATTTTCATTTTTGCAAAATGTGAAATTTGCCGGACTTATGAAAGAGATGAGTTTCTTTTGCTGTTAGCAGTGAGATTGCAAATGTCATGGCATGCATTCATGTAGACAGCGTAGGTTTACCAGGATACTGCAAACAATTGATTCCAAGTATAACCCACCAGGCTGCAAATGTTTTGTGGAGGTAACATTGCTCTATTCAGTCATTTGCTGTTGTTGCACATGTGGTTCACATGCAAACAGCTAAAAGGAACAAACTACGGACTGATTGCACCATCTGTCGATGCTGAGCAACATTGAGCTCCATGGAAGAAGCCCAGGATGACTCCACTGTTGAAAGGAAAAATAAAAAATAAACTAACTGGAATTTGGTAAACTGTTTATTTACAAGCTACAATACTTACTGGGATAATTTCCTTTGGATAGATGAGACAAAACTGCAGCTTTTTGGCAACTGCCATCAGCACCATGTTCACAGACAATAATTAAGGCTTGCAAGAAATGAACACCATACCAACTGTGAAACATGGAGGAGGCTCAGATCTGTTTTGGCGCTGCTTTTTTGCATCTGGCACAGGGTGCCTTGAGAATTAATGCAGGGCCCGATGAAATATCCAGACTATCAAGGCATTCTGGAGCAGTGTCAGAAAGTTTAGCCGAAGCTTTCTGTTGGTCATTCTCCTCTTAAAAGAGCAAGGGCAGTCTATCTGGATCTTAAAAAGCCATTTGTCTCATTAAATCGTAATCCTCATATTCATAAACTTTTGAAATTTAATTTGATAATACTTCACAGTGGGTTAAATCTTATCCTTCCAACTGTGAAAAATGTATTTTTAAAATCATGAGAAATCTTCTTTTTTAAAGACTTTTTCTTTAAAAGTTCAACAGAGTTCCACGGGGTTCTGTTCTTGGTCCACTTCTCTTTAGTTTATATACAAAAGAATAACAACAGGTTTTCAGATGCATTTAGATAATAGTTATATATGTATCTGGTAGAACTCAGTCAGTTTCAATGCAACATCGCTGAACATTTATTAGCACGTTTATTACAGTAAAACACTTAATTTAACTGGTGTATCTTTGCTGATTTAAAGCTTCACCAACCAGCATTTTCAGCCCATTGATTTTATGGCCCACAACATTACGGTTGGGTTGAGTCTCATCACTCATCTCAATCACATTTATGGCAAGAGCAGCACTTTTTGGAGCTGAGGAGAATATTTCCCTGAGAAGATAGTGATGGTCAAACCAGATATAAAAGAGAGTGAATGTCAGGCTGATATTTCTAGGCGACCACAATTACAACTCACAAAGTGATGATATTGTTGCTCTGTCTGCTCAATGTGACAAGGCAACCATTTGCTAATGTATTGGCCAAAACTTGTAAGTTTTAAAGCAGCTTGAATTTAATCTGACATCTTGTACAAAAAAAAATATTGATGATGAATAAAACCTTTACAAATACAATGTAGTGCAAGATAACCCGTTTCAATTTGTTGAAATGCTCATTTTATGTTTGTTACTGAATCTTTGCGTTTCTGTATTGCAGTTTAGATTGGAAACTTTGTTGACAGGTATAAAGTAGATGTCTTTTCAGTGCTGATCAGTCCAAGAGGTCAAAAATCAACTTTGCATCATGCAAATAAGCAACACAGACTCCCCCAAAGCTTTTGGGCTAAAGGTTTTTAAGCCTTGATCATGCCTCTCTCCCTCTTTTGGGCCTTTGTGAGCAGACACAGTTCAGAGCCCCAGTTCGTTAGTTCGGCTGCACATTACACCAGACAGACTCGTGACTCTGAGAGAGAGTCAGTCTGTTTCTGTGGCAGGCTGGCTGGTTGCCTGGTTACAACTCACTGATGTGTGTCAGCCCAATTCAGTAATTACCCAGGTATCATAGCACCACCGCTGGAAAGCGACGAAGCACTACCCTCCCGCCTGCTTCCAATCCAATCTCATATCAAAGATAAGAGGAGTCGAGTGTTCTGATCTTTAACCCTTGACTGAACTCATTTCTCTTAATAAAGAATCAGAATTCAAACAACTGCCGAGATAAAGACTGACTTGACAATGAAAAGCACATTGGCCTGGGGTAGAGGTTCTATTCACCCTGGAGGTGGCTGTTCTTCTTTGTCACTGTTTCTTTATATTGTTCTGTCTGTATCCACTTTCATTTCATTTATTGTCTCTTTTCCACTTCTATGTTTATATGAAGTCATTGCCTGTGGGGTATACGAGGGTGGATCAAAAAGTTCAGAGACTGCTCCAGTTGCGTGCAAACGGTTTGAAGCACAGAGAACAGAGAAACGATGACCTTCGTGAGTAAGTACTCCGTTTTGTCATTTGATCACAACCCTTAAAATGCTTCAAGAAGCCTATGGCAATGAAGCAAATTAGCCTTGAGAATATTTTGAAAGACATCCATGTTTCTGAGGGGCCCAAAATTTAAAAACTGCATATCAGGTCAGGCGTGCAGGTGGGTTTTCTTTGATATTCGCCGAGTTTTACTGTAAAGTTCTGAAGCCACAGCACATGACGAGTCGCTGGTCAACTGTCGCCTCTAACACCTATAGGACACATCGGGCAGCAACCTGTGATGACCACGAACAACACAGGAAAAACAATTATGGCTAGTTGCCCATTTTCCAAATTGCATTTTGGATATTTCTCGACCTTGAAAATTAGTCTCCCCTCATCCATTGTAAGACAAAAAAAGGTGAGGAAATCGAGAGCAGAGTATAAGATGAGCTGCTATGGGAGCTGCAAAGTACAAAAAAGCATTGTCTGAGGGGAAAAAAATAAGTTTTAAAGTGCGGCGACTCTACCCTCCCAGTTTGGCTGCGTGCTACTTATTTCTGTTCTCTAAAAATGTTTAACAAATTTTGATGTGCGCTCTTCTGCTCAAGTTTCCGGTGCATAAATCACAGATACACTCGGAGCGCTGCCACTGAAAATTTATTTTTGAGTCCAACCAATGAAAATGTATCATAATGCAAAAATCATGGCTCTGTGGACGGCAATTTTGATCCATCAGTTGACCTTCCGACTGCAATATCACAACAACTATTGGTCTGCCATGAAATTTGGTGGAAATATAAACATCAACATACGATTCCCAGAGGATGAATCCTAATGGCTTTGTTGATAACATCATCATAGCTCTTGTGCCATTAAGAAATTTACATTTGTGGTTTTGAGTAAAATGTCTTGATAACTACTGAAAGGATTGTCATTCAAATTTGGGAAATAATATTGTTGTTCTCCCTCAGGAAGAAGTATAATGACTTTGAAGATCCTTTAACTTTTTATCTGGTGCTATCATTAAGTCAAAATTTTCATTTGTTCATTAGTTTGATGTATGACCATATACTTGCAAAACTAATTGTTGCAATTGTTGTTGTCATTGAAAAACTTGTTGTTTAGTACTAATTAACAAAAGTTTGTATGCCAACATGCTAAACTAAGATAAACATTACATCTGCTAATTATCGGTATGTTAACATTGACATTGTGAGGATGTATTTAGGCTATAGGGCAAACTGGCTGCGGACTAACTATATATACTAACTACACTACAACACACAGAGTTCTCAAATACTGTGGGTCCCTGCATGCATCTGACAAGCTGAGAATGCACAAAAAAAAAAAAATCCCACCAACAACAACAATAACAAAACAAAACACTACAACGAAGCAGTGGTCACCTGCTACCACGGTTTGTTTATAAGGCTTTCAGAGAGTCTACAGCAAAATGAAGAAGACTTAATTCATTTGGTTGTTTGTAATGAGCACTATATGTGAGTAAATGGAAGAAACCCGTTTCACTTTCACACCTAACCTCTCTACCACACTACCACTACCACAATAAAAGTGCCAACAGTCTTTCCAAAAGGGAGTTCCTCAGACAAAAGACACATCTGGGAGTCAGTGTACTAAACCTTTAAGGCAGAGCAAGACTAAAACAACTATATCTCTCACTAAAAGAGACATTTAAGCAAACGGAAGTTGAATTAAACACTAGTCAGCAGCAGAAGAAGAAAAAAACCCGCACATAAACAACTTTTAGCTCCTATCATTCAGCTGTTTGTGCAGACCCCACATTTAATACAACATGGAGACGATCAGTATGACCCAGTTTGTGCTTTGGCATCATCAGAGACATGCAGTACAGTGAGGTACACAAGACGTTATAGACCATTTAACACTTGGAGACAATGACTTGGGGGTTGGAATAATCATTCCTCACAATCATGTTAAAGGACCACAAATATACAAATGCTTTTTTTTAAATGAATGACATAAAGAACCCACTCCACACGGCAACCCCCTCCACTGAAGCTGCATATATCTCAGTTTGTGCTGTTATTTTAAGCTTTTTCTCGCGAGGCATGAAATGTGTTTGTATGTTTGTGTTTGTGTGTGCGTGTGCGTGTGTGTATGCGTGTATGTGTGTATTTATGGTGTTTGAATAGAGCACAGATAAAAAGGGAACAAGCTGATGTTAATGTTAATTGAAGTAGTCTTGTGAGAGGAAGAATCTGCAGTGGGGTTGCTGGATTTTACAGACATGAACAAAAGCCCAAACAATGATAGGCAAACTAAGCATGGTGCAAATACGTTTATGCACATATATTCATGCATGCAAAATCTTTGTCCCTCTCTAACCCATTCTCCCTGCTTCACTCACAGATCTAGTAGCTCTAATTTAGAATGTGGCTCCATCTAGTGAGCAAAAATCTTAAACAGTCTCTCCATGGCAGTATAGTTCCTTCTTTGCATGGTAGAGTTTAAACCAGCATTTGTAGATGCAAGTGTGTTCACAGACAATGTTTTTTTAATTTATTTCCCTTCTGCAGAATCTTGCCACTGCAGAATTGTGTCTGTTCTTAATGAGGGCCCGAAGATCACGGCCATCAAATTTTTTTTTTTAGCCAGAGATTACTTTGGATTCTGTGATTCTTTTAATGATTTTATGAACCGTAGATGATGGAATCCCCAAATCCTTTGCAATTTTACGTTGAAGAACATTATTCTTAGATTGTTGTACAACTTTCCCACACAGTTTTTCACAAAGTTGTGAACCTCTCCCCATCTCTACTGCGAAGAGACTCTGCCTCTCTGAAATCCTTTTTTATACCCAATCATTTTACTGAACTGTTGCAAATTAACCTAATTAGTTGAGATGTGTGACCAGGTATTTCTTCTCTTTTTTTTTTTTTTTTTTTTAGCTCTTCACAACTTTTCCAGTCTTTTGTTGCCCCTTGCCCAGGGCACACGTTGGCGGTATCAAATTAAAAAAAATAGCATTTATTTTTCAAAAAACAATAAAACATTTCAAATTTCAACATTTGATATGTTGTCTTTGGTCTATTTACAATTAAATATAGGTTTATGAGATTTGTGAACAATACAGTGACAAAGACATAGTGTATCAGTGCATCCCTCTCAAGTCCGGTTTGTGGGACACCGGGGGAGCCGGGGGTCGTCTCAGCATATTGCTCATTGGTTCGCAAAGCAATTTGCTGGAGCTATGAGGCTGTGGTGCATGCTTCCCAGGTGGAGGTCAGGGCTCATTCCACTGGGGGGTTGTTCAGAGACGTGATCGTGGAGGAGGTCTGCTTGGCTGCGCCCTGGGCCTCTGTGTATGTACAATCATATCTTGGGGATATGTAATCAGATTCTGTGTCCCACGTAGTGCTTAGGGCGCCGTCTGGGACAAATTTACGTCGCGCAAGTGGAATTTGTTCTGATAAGCATGTCACTCCTGGGCAGGGGGTGCCTGAGAGCTCAACCTTGGTCAATTGTTTTAATAGGCATACAAAAGCATACTCGGCCCGGCTAGTAGTATATTCATTCTTGGGGCCTTCACCTTAGGTAGTAAAAATAGCGCAGTACGTCCGAAATATAAATATAAATAGTAGTTTTCACAAGTGAGGATGGGATGGAAAGGGAGATAGAAAGATTGTACCGGACAGTTTTGGTAAAGAGGGAGCCGAGCCAAGAGGCCAAGCTTTTGGTTTACCAGTTGATCTACATTTCGATTCTCACCTATGCGCTGGCAATTTTCACTGTGTTCACTGTGTATACGTGTAAATTGGAGTTTCCCGACAGGTGCGCACATTCTCCCATTAACTTTCATTTTATAGATCTTGACTTTTGCATGGGGAGTGGTGTACGCTTCTTTTAGACTCTTTTTTTTTTTTATGTGCATGCAGCAGGCCCAGGACTGTCTCCCTTTTCATTTAAATACTGTTATCACATTTAGACAAACTAAAAACACCCATGTGCGTGTTCAGGACATTGCAGTTGTAAGAGTGCTGCTGTATTCAACCAAGGAAAAAACAAATGATTTACCATTTTGAAAGTAGAGCTATTAGAATGTCAGAACAGGAGAAGGTAACAGTCAAAAGGGCCACATTCTATTAAGACAAGCTGGTTTCAGTGTCCTGGCATTGTGCTTGTTGGTTCATTGGCATGGCTTACGGAAATACTTGATTTTGCTCTGCCTTTGTCAAATTTTTTTGTGTTACAAAAAAACCCAAATATCTGCTATCAAAAGAATACTTTTCTCTTTAAGCCAAAATACCTGTAATGAATATTGCCAATATTTTTTACAAAAAATGTCAAAAAGTTCATTTTACCGTTACTGTAGACTACACGTGTACAAAGTAATGAGCAACGGTGTACTGCTGCTGTGAAATATTGCCAGTGCAATCTAATGCAATCGAATGCAACAGCTCTGCTATTAATTCGAATGCAACACAGTTT
Organism: Embiotoca jacksoni; assembly: GCF_022577435.1. Classification (NCBI taxonomy): domain Eukaryota; kingdom Metazoa; phylum Chordata; class Actinopteri; family Embiotocidae; genus Embiotoca; species Embiotoca jacksoni. The sequence goes on from NW_027185241.1 coordinate 19,867,083, forward strand.
AGACATTTTCAGTTTTTCTTGGTTTTGTACTGCACTGCATTATATTGAAAACCATTTTGAATATTTTGCTTCCCTATTGCAATTGTGCATGACAAAATGTTAGGAATACATTTCAATATAATGCCTATAATGAGTAGATCACCACCACCCACAATAACTGCAATAATGAACTTGAGGTAGAATTACCATCTTTTTGACAATGTCAACAACAACTGCAAAAGTATAAGCCATATAGCTGTGGCAATGGATTGCATTTGATTGCACAAGTGTGTTATAACAATTTTATAACCTCTGCAGAGGGTGACTGTGGAACAATTGTGCAATAAAGGTCTGGACAAGTTAATATAGTGCAGGGAAGGCAAGTAGTGTACCCAGTGAACAATGGGATACAAAAGGCAAAACTGATGATCTAATTGCTGATACTGATCCAATTATTAAAAAAAAAACAAAAAAAAAAACAACTTAATCAACCCCATGAACTGACTTTTCCCTGCTCCCTATAAATTATTTTTCATTCGATGATTATTCATGTGCTGCACGATATAGTGAATATATTGTGCTACTTTCCCATGTAAATAGATAACTTATGTGTCCATGTACATGGCCATGTTTTTTTATGCATGTAAATATGAATTACCTCAATAGCCACTGTCCACAGTATGAGTTGTGTCTCAGAGTCAGGGAAGTAATCTTTGACTTGTGGAGACATGCCGATCAGCGCACAGTTGGTCACGACAGCTATCACACTCATGGCCTCAAAGGCAAGCTGGACACAGAGAAAGAAGACAGCAACAGTCAAGGACTAGCTTTCAGAAATGAAAAACATTGATCTGTTCATCAACCAGCTCTGTTCAGATTAGGACTGCATGTTAAAAATAAATCAATATGTTGTCCTTAGGGAGCTCTAATGTTTTCTATTGTCTAATGTGTACTCTGATAATATTTCATAAAGTTTAATATTGTAACAAGGATATGAAGGATATGTGTGTCATTTATTGGTCTCAAGCTGTTCAATACTGTTTAAACCTTTGCTTTGGTCCGTGCAGTACTAATAAAGAATAGCTCATTTGTGTTTAGCTTTTCCTCAAAATAATATCAACAGCCTGTTTTGTGTCCAGAAAAATCAGACAAATCCAAAATCCAATTAAAAGTTGCTGATCTGACAGATTTGCGATCTGACATCATAGTTCACACAGGCTAGCTGCCTTTGCGTGTCTCACCTGCCAGACCCCTATGTTTGCAGCCGGGTCAGAGAAGGGTCGTTTGAACACATAACACATTTTGAAGGCATCAGAGTAAACTTCCGAGATGTTGTTCAACACCACCAGGACAGCAGCCAGAGGGTAGACACAGGAAAACAGACTGACATAACCAAACAGCAGGAACAGCTCCAGGTAGTCATCAAATGTACCCTGAGAGAAAATGAAAAGCACAAACAGACAGACACACACCCACACACACAACCAAAAATTAAAGAACGCTGAAGAATACATCATACTTACTTCTAAAGGAACTGCAGTAAGTTTATCAGACAGATTCCCATTGGGTCATGTCATCCACGACTCTTCCATTCACACAAAAGGTAGTCATGGAGTTCCACAGGTTTCTGTGCAAGGGATGATACTTTTCACAAAATACATGCCTCCCTTGAGCAATTAAATGAGGAAACACAGCATAAATTTCTATTGCTACAATATGTAGATGACACCCAGCTATTTTTTTTTATCTATGAATAAGGATAAAACAAATCAAAATTGAAGCATGTCTTGAAGAGTTTAGATGACCTGTCATTTTCTTCTCCTTATTTCAGACAAGACTGAAGTTATTGTTTTGGTCCCAAACACTTCAGAAACTCACTATTTAACCATAGAATTACTCTGGATGGATTTGCCTTGCTGTCCCGTACTAGTACTAAGAATTTTGGACTAAATTTATTTTGGGGGGGTCAAAATTAGGAATATCCTGTCTCAGAGTGATGCTGAAAAATATGTCCATGCATTCATTACCTCTAGGCTGGAATACTGTAAATGTCTTATTATCAGGATGTCCCGATAACTCTCTGAAAAGCATCCACTTGATCCAAAATACTGCAGCGAGAGTAGTGACAAGACCTGCACAGTGTTAATTGTTTGTTGCCTTTCTATGCTGTTATTTTCTCTTTATGCTCTCCCCTCACTCCAACCAGTCGAGACCCATCTCTGAGTCTGATTCTGTCGGACGTTTCTTCCTGTTAAAAAATAATTTTTCCTGAACTGAACCGAATTGATGTATACTGACCAGGTATGTGCTCATATCGGCCTCCATCCGGACCTGTTCTGCAAGAGGAAACTCTTTGTCCTCCAGAGTTCTTTTGTTCTTAACTTTGTTGATCATCTTTTTGTTGCGTCTCCTCTGGAGCCAGTAGGGCAGAAAAGCCTCCATGAATTGATTCAAGATCTGACTGGTGATCAACAAGGTGGCTAAACTCTGGGAAGACGACAAAAGAAATCAGTGGTGGTGACAGGAGGAAGGAGAAAGCAAGTAGAATAATTGCCTTGTGGTTGTATGCCTCCACCAATCAGTCAACTTGCAGTTTACATCTAAAATTTGTGCAGAGAGAAAGAGAAACAAAAGATAAAGAGATAGAGACAGAGAATAACAGAGAGAGAGAAAGAAATAAAGAAATAAAGAAATGAAGAAAGAAAGAAAGAAAGAAAGAAAGAAAGAAAGAAAGAAAGAAAGAAAGAAAGAAAGAAAGAAAGAAAGAAAGAAAGAAAGAAAGAAAGAAAGAAAGAAAGAAAGAAAATGTAAATGAAACAAAGTGATGATCTGCAAATCATGTAAACCCATATTTAATTGAAAATGGAACAAAGACAACATCAAATGCTGAAACGAGAAATATCGGGTCATTTTGAATTTGATGGCGGAAATATTTTTCAAAAAAGTTAGGACAGTGTCAACAAAAGACTGGAAAAGTTGTGTATCACAAAAAGAACCGCCTGGTGGAACATCTTAAAACTAATTAGGTTAACTGGCAACAGCTCAGTAACAATAATACTCTGTAAGAGACTGTGTGGGTAAATAGTGCAACCATTAAGAATAATGTTCTTCAAGGTAAAATTGCAAAGAATTTGATGATTTCATTATCTTCAGTACATAATATCATTAAAAGATTCAGAGAAACCAGAGACATCTCTGTACGCAAGAGATGAGGCTGGAAACCGGTGTTGGAAAGCCGTGATCTTTGGGCCCTCACGTGGCACTGTATTAAAAACCCAATTCGTCGCTGCATCTACAAATGCAGGTTAAAACTCAACAATGCAAAGAAGAAACCACATATAAACAGGGCTCTCAAAAACAGGAGAGCCGCCATCCAGCTTGTTATCAGCACACAGTTCAACAGCCAGCATCCATGATGGTAACGGGATGCATTAGTGCACATAGCATAGGTAGCTGGCACATCTGGGAGGGCACCATTGATGCTGAAGGATTTATACAGGTTTCAGAGCAGCATATGCTGCCACCCAGACAACATCTTTTTCAGAGAAGGCCTTGTTTATTTCTGCAAGACAATGCTACATAGCATGGCTCTGTAGTAGAGGAGACCAGGTGCTAAACTGGCCTGTCTGCAGTCCAGAAGCATCATGATACAAGGGTTGATCAAAAGGTGTCAGTGCTGCCCTGATGCTTGAAAACGGTGTGCAGCACCATTACGTGCACAGATCACAAAGAACCTATAAGTAAGTACTCCTATTGCCGTTGCTTGGTTAAAATCAGCACCTGAGTTATACATGTATTTGTGAGCGTTTGTCTGGCGCACTGGTAATTTCTCCGTGTACATGAGCACAAGGCGCACGTGTGATTCGTGTCAAAACTCTGGAATTCTGCAATGGGACACTAAAACTGCTTCAGGAATCCTATGGCAATCAAGAAATGAGCCTTGACAGGTGTTTTGAGTGACAATTACGTTTTCTGAGGGGCGAAATATCCCTTTCCCAAACCGAAAAAGGCCCAGAAGTTCAGGCGTGCAGCCAGGGTTTTTTTTATTTGAAATTGCCGGGGGTTATACACTATGAATTCATCTCTCAGGGTGACACTGTCCACACCGAGTTCTACTGTGATGTTCTGAGGCGTCGGAGGGAAGACATTCAGTGCAAACGATCTGAACTGGAGCGCGATGTCATTTCTGTTCTCCACCATGAAAACACACACGTTCCCCACTGCGTGGAAAACGTGAAAAGCTTCTAGCCCACAACAGCACAATCGTCACTCTCTACCTCTCCTGTTCGCTGGATTTGGCTTCCTGCTCCTTTTTTCGTTGCCCAATCATTTTTCACAATTTTTTTTTTTATGTGCGCTCACTCTCATTACATAATTAGAAAACCTCAATATAGAATTTAACAGATACATTTTTACAAATAGTTTTTTTTCCACCACTCGTCAAACTTGTACATATGACATTTTGCAGTCTCCTTCTGTGGTTCCCTTTCATTGACCAAAATAGTATTACTACCTTCTGTGCATAGGCAGAGAGATAGTTATAAATCCCCAGAGACAGCTCTGTGTACAGTACTACAATATTATGACAGTATTAGAACTTCAGCATCATTACTACATATGCAAGCAAGATATTCGGTGAAGAGTGACAAAAAAAAAACATGTTTTTGTATACAGTAAATCCATCACAAAGTAAAAGCAAATTATTTTCTTTACAGTTAATACATTTTCATGCAATCTCCGATAGACACAAACTAAAATAATCGTTTGAATCCAAATTCCATCTTTGTCCAATATTTTGTTGTTTTTGTTGATGCACATATATGCAACCTGTAAGGTGACATTATTTTATAAAAAGCGGGGGATTGTATTTCACAACCATTAAATCCGGATAATAAATGTATTTCAAAAGTATAAATAACATTATCTGGGGTTAATGTGCAGTGTTGATTTTTCAACCAAAATGAAAGATATTCAAACCAAATATTTTACAAAACCTCATGGAATGTCTGGGTCTGTGCTGTTGTTTCAACACTGACAGAAATTATGAACAGGAACTGTTTCTGAACATATAGCGACACCAAACGTAGCGAACAATTTTTCCTTAAAAAGTTACTTAATCTATGTTATCTCTATAATGCTTCCATAAGTGCAAGTTAGCTACCTTCTTATGTCTACCAGTTAGCTGCACTGTCATATCAACAAGTTAGTTTAACTTATAGCAGCATCATTACCAGTTGTTGACGTTTATGTTGTTGTTCGCTACCCAACATGTCTGTGCATCTAACATGATCAAATGTGCAACTGGCTAAAAAACCCTAGCTAAAGCACCTATAGTTAACTGACTGTTCCTGGACCAGACATGACTTTAGCATTTATTTGAGGATATCAGACAAAGTTCTGACCTCCACATTTTCAAAAAATACTGTTTTTAATAAGGGTAGACAATACCATTAAAGTGTTAATTTAATGATGGGACGATGATGATTAAGATGACATTAGCTTTGCCATTTTGTGAGGATTAGCTCAGCTAACCATAACAAACACTATCTCACTAGTTTTATTCGATTATCAAGGAAAGAGAACTCTTTGTAAAAACTGGCACTTTAAGTTGTCAGTCTAAAAAAAAATACTTGGAGGTAAATTCTGTAATGAGCCTTCATACTTTCAATAATTACCATTCAATTTACTTAATTCCACCATGTGAACAACGTCTTCCGCGCACCAGAAAAAGTTGACAGCCACAAGTTGCTCTGAGACTGAATGTGGAAGTATACAGGGAGTTGAATTTTTCGTGGGGATGAAATACAGTTTCAGAGGCAATCAATTCAATTTAATACTGATGATAATACATTTTTTTAAATTAAGTTTCAAACTAATAAAAATCCATTTCAAATTATGCTATATTTTTGAATGCCACTATTCAAGTTCAGCTATTCAAATTTGAATATAAATCACTCAAAATCAGTTTCTACTGTAGTGACATATTTCTATCAATAAAGAAGGAGGAGGACAACAGAGAAGAATAAAAGGATGGAGGGAAGGTAGGCTTACCTGTCTGAGCAGCATCATGTCATGCATGACAAAGGCAATATAGAACAGCGAGGCAAAACAGTTGAAGAAGTTGAACTAAGTAAAAAAAAAAGAGGCAAGACAGCTATAATCAGAAAAGCAGCACATTGGTTGCACCAAGAGAAGGTGAAATTGTGAATGTTATGGAAGACATATATAAGTGATTTATACTCACTACTAATACTTTGAGGACCAAGTGATTCTGATATGAAGACTCGAGCCTGTGATTTTCTAAACACAGAGGAGAATAACATTTGGAGCATTTGTGATGCTGACAAATTTAATATCACCCCCTATCACTGAAAATCTTAACACCATCTGCATTTTAGCTGGCAATTAGTACTGGGTGGTAAACCAGATCATCCAATATACCAGAATTAATTTCACGTACAATAAGAATTTTTCACACAAAGCCATATCGGTACTTTGCTAATATTATTTATATTACTTCTTCATGAGGTACTGAAACATACATACAGGTAAGTAGTGTTTCAGAGCACTATGTGTGCCCCCTGTTCCAGTTTGAGGTGCATGGAGAACAGATACACCCAAAACCAGCGGGCTAAAAAATGTGTGTAACTCAGGTGTTAATGTTGATCAGTCTTTTAGTCTTACACAGGTAGTTGCGAATAGCTGTCTTTGAAAACAAGGTAACATGATAGATGTGGGTCTTACGACCACCTTTAGGTCACTTTGTAAAAAGTTCCTGCAACGTGAATGTGATATAGTTGATTCGACCTCAAGTTGGAACTGTACCTTATTCTTTATTGTCAGTTAATCAATTTTTTTTTTTTTTATCAATTTGTGGATTAATTGTTTATTTCATGAAGTGAGAGAGAATAGTGAAAAATATATAACTTGCAAGAAGTACTCACCCCACTCAGTGAGAAACTCAGCAGCATATCTGTATATAAGATTCATGACCTCTATGACCACGGCGTAGATTATACTGGGGATGAACAACAGTATTTCTGTCCAGAATGTGGGGTCCTCATCGTGGACCGACAGCGCCCAACCCTCCATATGGAAGTAGATCATCATGACATAGAGAGACAGGTAGAGGCACAACAGGACGAAGGGCAGGGACACGAGGTAGACCCGCAGATGTCTCTTGGCGGTGGGATAGAGAGGCTCCTTCCGTCCCGTCACAGGGTTGAACCCGAGGACACCGTGAAATCCAGGTCGAGGTTCTTCAAAGGCCTTCTTCCTGCTCAGCGTGCCCCAGCGGTAGGCTAGTGAGGCACTGCATCGCTTCCATAACTGGTGGAGGGAAGGTTCAGCATATCAGACGATGTTTTATCGTAAAACTGCTCCTTCTTAAGCCTGGGAAGTTTTATTACGACTTGAGGTTATCAAATACTTTCAGCAGAAAGCAGTGACAGGTAATGTGGATGACATATTATCATGGTATATATAATTCTTGCAGCCACATCTATCTCTTTCCTTAACATTCAATAGGTCAAATGTTTTCCTAATTTTCGTTTATAAAATAACTGAAAATAGTAAAAACATTTTTCCAAAAGGTGACATCTTCAATATGCTTATTATGTACAACCAACTCAGAAAACTATGACTCCTTACATTGAAGAAGCCGAGTCCAACAGATGTTTGCCATTTGTCATTTGCAAATTAACTGTATGATCGATTACCACATCGACATTGATGATTTCTCTTTTAATAGAGTTGTTGTCTTATCAACTATTTTTTTCAGCACTACTTTTTTTTATATTGCACGTGATAGTACGTTTTCCATAAATTCAAGGGGGAAAAAGCCATTTGGATAAAAAAAACCAATGGAAATTGGTTTATTGGGCTAAATCTGTTATCAAGTAGCCTCATTAATTAACTGCTGGGCAAATCAAGGAACAGTAGTTCTTGAAAGTTTGAGAACTCTTTCGAATTTTCTGTATTTATGCATAAATATGATATAAAACATCAAAAATGTTTTTACACAAGTCCTAAAAGTAGATGAGGACAACCCAATTGAAGGGATGAGACAAAGATATTATACTTGGTCATTATTATTTAATTATCCAATATTAGAAATCAAATGACAGAAAATTCAAAAGCATGTATGTATTTCATCAAATCGATATAATAATTTTATAATTCCAATACAGTCCTAAGGCTCAGTGGCTCAATTATTAGTCATATAGTCCACAATGGCCTAATCTAATCTGATATAAGAGTGGGATAGCTCAATATCTAATAAAATGTACAGAACCATCCCCATTGGCTAACAAAAACCTCTCCATTGTTATGGCTTCATGCCAGCATAAGCCAAACCTTAGATGCATTACGCTTTCAGTCTGAATGCCTTGAAATAATTTTTATAAATTTCACCCAACGTTCACGTGGTCCCGAGGATGAACTGATTGGACTTCGTGGTCCAAAGGCAAATGTCACTATGACCTCATTCTAGGTCCCAAACTGAGAGTTTAAACTGAAAGTTCTGATGATGATGAAGCTCAGCGTTTTCTCAAGCGGGTGTGGGAGGTAGACAACAGGATGCGTAGGAGAGACATTAAGTTTTAAGCCACAAGGCAGCTTTAATCACCGGAGGCCATGTCTCCTTGTTTTCAACATCCCCAAATCATCTCCCTTTTCCAGGAACCTGCCAGAAGAGCAGACCATTCCCGACAGGTGTCGATAGAGCTGGTTCCCAAAGTCCAGCAGGGCTTCTGGGAGCCTCCTGCAGGCACCTTTCCTAACATCCTTATTATGCCTTCCCAGCAGCACAGTACAACAGGGTTCACAAAAGCTGTTCTGGATTGAGTCTCCATAGCATTCTCCTAGGCCAGGGGTCGGCAACCCGCAGCTCCGGAGCCGCATGTGGCTCTCAGTCCCTCTGTTGCAGCTCCCTGAGGCTTTGACAAAAAATAACAAACAAAACAACAAAAGTCTCCAGGGAAACGGAGGCACTGGATGCTGGAAGATGTTTTGGCGTTTGAGTGCAAGATGACAGTGTTTGCCAGAGATGTACAGAGAGGCACGCTCTCTCACTTCCCCTCCCTGAGAGTTCAGAGGAAAAAATAATCACATAAATTGTGAGTATTTACAGCGTGCAATTATTGGAATGCAAACTGCATTTGGGGAAAGATTCAGCGAGTTCGGGGAGGAAAAAAGCACATTATCCTTCCCCGTCACACCCTTGGACATCGACCCATCCCAGCTGAACATGTCCGCATTCCCGGGAGTAAGTCAACCTGATCTGGAAATTAAACTGGCCGACATAGCTGATAAAAAACTTATGGGTGTCCAAGTTCAAAAGCCTGACAGCTGATCTTGAAGATGTCGCCCGTCAGAAGGCCATCCTCGCTCGAGAGCACAAATGGAGTGATATTGAAAACCTCCCCAAACCCGACAAACTTGTGATTGAAACATGGAACGCCATTCCCGACACTGATATGACAATGAAGTATGCATTTGGAGTCCTGTCCGTCTTTGGATCAACGTACTTATGCGAGCAGGTTTTCTCAAGCATGAACTACTTAAAATCCAAATATCGCTCCCGCCTCACAGATGACAGCCTGCAGTCCTGTGATGCTCAAAGTCACATTTTACAGCCCTGATATAGATAAACTCTGCAGCGATGTTCAGAAACCAAAATCACATTAAACAGGTGAGAACACTATCATTTAATAGGCTAGTATTTTGGAAAAAAAATATTTATTTTAGATCCTGAACTGATGTAGTTGCGTTTTTATGTTCAGGCGCGACGGTTGATGCCTGTAAGTGTCTGAGGAAAAAAAAGAAGAGGATGACAGCGCACCGAAATGGACTTCAGTCTTACTTAAATACAAACTGGCCTATTTTTTTTATGTTTACTCTTTTTAAGATATTGGGCTGCAGCTATATGTTATATTCATTTCAAACTAGGCTACTTTTTATTCAATATATTTTCCACAAACATGGGGAGGACCCAAATAGACCTGCATTGATCTGTGTTTAATTCACTTCTGCAGCTATATGTTATATTCATTTAAAAGTTATTTTATTTATTTTCCACAAATATGGGGAGGACTCAAGGCCTGCATAGTTCTGTGTTTAATTGACCTCACTGTAGGCCTACACATGCCAGTGTATTTTTTTTCTCCTCTTCATAGAGTTTGATATTGTTGTAACAGGTAAAATAGCATTAAAATGTCAATAATTATCTTTATTATTGTTCTATAATTTCATAAATGCAACAAACTATAGTTTTTGTACATATAGTATAACTATATATACAACTTTATAAGCTGTGATATCAAATAGCTTTTGCGGCTCCAGACGAATTTTATTTGGTGGAAAATAGGGCAAAATGGCTCTTTGGATAGTAAAGGTTGCCGACCCCTGTCCTAGGCTCTACCTCGTCACCTTCTCCCACTCATCAGAGATGATATTTTCAAGTCTATACAAAAAAAGGGGAGGTACATGTACCCACCAGGCCCTCTGAGGAGCAGGCTGACCTGCTTAAAATCACCATTTGTGAATTTACAGCAGGCAGGATCTGTCTGCTTTTTGAGCCTCACGCTCTCACAAACAAATTTACATATCAAATACAACTGCTTCCAGCCAGCAGATGTGGCAGACACCACTAAGTCCCCTGCTGAAGAAGTGGATAAAGAGCCTGGTCTGGAGGAGGACACTGAACTAAACACCGAACCAGGAGGATTTGACCATCAGCCAGGCTGAGCTAATATCAGCAGGGCTACATTAGTGTGGGCTCATCAATGCCCCTGTCTCCCCTCCTGCTGAACCTGCAGTTGCTGCTTCAGTCCTGGAGAGGGATCTGAATGAGAGACCCAGCAGAGAACCTGACTGCTGTTGTTTGTCCTCCACCACCTTCTTTGACCCCCACGTTTGAATCTGTGTGAGCACTGCTGCCCAGGACAGTTGGACTAATCTCACAGCTCAGATCTCACAGTGTGTGTTTGAGAGAGAGAGAGAGAGAGAGAGAGAAAGAGAGAGAGAGAGAGAGAGAGAGAGAGAGAGAGAGAGAGAGAGAGAGAGAGAGAGAGAGAGACAACCAAGAGAGAAGAAGCAAACCAACATGAGCTCCTCTGTCAGAAAATAATTTAATTGCTTTTAGATTGAATTTTGTGGCGAGTATTACGTTTATGCAACAGACCTGCCTTCCACAACCCGGCCTCAGTAGCCGTGCAGCCACACCAGCTGTAAGACCCAGCCCTTCACAGGAAAACAGTGCTCCTCCAGTCTTACACACAGCCCCTTGCCCAGCCAGAGAAGAACCAATCACAGAGGAACAGGGACCACTGCGTCACCCACACACTAAAAACTGCCATCCTCATTGATTCAAATGTCAAATTCTTAGAGCACAGAAAGCTATTGCTCTCATCAGAGAGCGGGGAAGTTCTAGTGTCCTCAAACAAACAAAGGCCTCCAACTGGCAACATCATCATCCAAACTGCAGGAGGGTTGCAGGGGCTATCTTCAAGGTGTCTCAGACAGCATACAGAAAGTGCCCTGGGCCCAACATCACAATCTTTAAACTACTGACCTCCTCTGTGACCTGATCACACTAGATAAGGTCAACCGTGCCAATCATCGCACTCTTCAACGTATGAAGATAAATTACACCAAATTAAAACCTTGATCCCTTTAAAGGTCATTTTAAAAAGTACAGTGCATAGGTTTTCAAGCAGATGTGTATAGACAGCAAGAAAAACACTGCATTGACAGAAAATGTAAAAAAAAAAAATAGCCCTGTCGGCATTTTAGATGCAAAAAATGGAATATGTGAAATAAAGATGCATTAAATAAAGATGCATTTACAAATATAGCATTGATAGATATTTTTACTTGAAAGATCACTGTCTTTTACTCATCTAATCGGATGGTAGAAGTTGGAAAGCTATGTACACTGACAAAAGGCTTTATTATATAATGAATAATGGTTTATACTGTATGTCAGGGTCTCATACCTCCAGGATAACGGTGCACCAGATCAAGTTGAACACAGCAAAGATCACATATTTGTCGTAGTCCTCCCAGTCAAACAGATAGTACGGTACACCGATGAGGGCCATAGGTACGAGGGCAAAGGTGAAGTACTCCAGAAAGCCAAAGTAGAGGGCCTGGCCCTCACCATAGTAGTGTCTGATGTCATCTGGGTATAGAGAATGGTAAAGAAAGCAGTGTGTCAGAACAACGATGGCGACACTGACAGTGTTTACACATAAATATGACAAAGTTGAACATTAATGTCCTAAAAAAGAAAAAAAAGATGAACAAATAAATCCACCAAAGTAAAGACCAACAATGAGCAGATTTTGAGGCCTTGTGAAAAAGTAAAGGATGGATTGCACTGCTACAAACTGAGTTGCGTTCCAGCTGCAATGTGAAATATTCATTCCAAATATTAATGAGAATGAATGTATTTTGAAAAACTGAAACACAGCAAACTGTATTAACTTTGTGAGCTACAGCACAACACAGAGTAACAACAATAAACACAATTAAAACAGAAAAAAAAAGAAGTAAACCATTTAACAAAGCCTACTTATCTGTGGTGGGTACCCATAATTCTAGAAAACAAATGACCAAATATGCAAGTCAACAAAATCGAACTGACAAAACGCTCCAGGTGGGGTAAAAGGCTGCGGCGAGGACGGAATAAAACAGAGTCATAGACACAATATCGTAGACTTGTCCTTGTTGGAATCCAGCGTTAACGATGTATGCATGGCAGGCTAATACTGCATCGATTTTGGTTGATTTGCTGATTTGGCGTACCCACGCTACTCCCTGGATGTAGGGATCTATAGGGAATCGGTCCCAGTGGTTTCATCCTACTGGGCGTAGACCACAGGCTCATTTGAACCAATCAACATGCGCCAACCCCAGCTGACACTCTGCCACTGCTGCTAATATCTGAGACCTGCGTCCACCGAAACGTTTTTCCCTGAGCACATATTTGTTTAATAGCAGTGCCGCATTTCTGTTAAACGCCAGCAGCGTGATGAGGTCGCTGAGTGTTTCTTCTGTGCCAAGCATTGAAAGTTCAGGGTATTTGATTTTGGTCACCAAGTGTTGAAAAATGTTCAACTTTGAGTAAAATACCACATCACTGTCGCTTTTCTCCCCAACAGTCTGAACCACCGACACCTGTCGCTGAATGTTCTGCCCTTCAGAGTGGCTTAGCGAATGCTAAATTGCCAAGTGTATCTAGACTATAATCACTGTTCAACAAAATCTCCCACTGCGTCAAAAAAAAATGTCATCCCACATAATTATTCATGCTATTCTCAAAATGTTTTCAAGAAAGACAAAAAATAATGGTACAGCTTCCACTTACCGAGAGGCTGAAAGGCCAACTTGACCTTTTTATACCAAGAAAAAGAAAGTCTCTTCAGTTCTTCCTGTTCATGTAGAGGAAAAATTTGGATCAGGATCCCTTTGGACTGGAGTCTGCGAACTAAGACGTAAATAAGAAAACAGCATGTAACTTCCCGTATTAATTGTTATGATCATTTTCTGCCACCAATTCATTTCAGTGCCACCATCACACCATTTGATCTGTTTTGATTAAGTAAATTGTGAGGAATAAAAATGCGCACGGGTATTTTGGTAAAGACTTATCTTGCACAAGGGTAAGATAAGATTTTTGGGCAACATGAATGATTTGCTAAAATAAGGACAGGCGAACAAGAGTTGGAAGCTCGCCCATTGTACACAATGCACCGTCTAAAGCAGTCATTCCAGCTGTCCAATACACAGTGATTAAATACGAGTACATGAAAGCTCAATTATTTCATCTAGTATGTCTTGAGCGCATCATTTTTCGAAAATGGTTTCATTCTGCTTTAACACATTGTCAGAGGCACACAATCTCTACTGCAAGTTCATTGCTTCCTTATCTCACTTATTTCACCGCATTTGCATATTTATTGTTTCCATACAGCTGCAAAACAGAGCACAAGCCAGACAAAGAAAGAGAGAGAGAGATAGAGGCAGCGGTGGGGGGAGGCGGGCTTTGTTTCGGGTTGCTCCCAAGAAGAGCTGGAGGCACAGTTGTGCTACCTTCTTTTCTTGCAACTTAAAAAACATTATTACGACTGAGAATCTCCCGAGTCATGCTGCAGCAAAATGTAAAAGTGCCACAGTAGCTCGTGAATTAGTAAAAATCCTGTCACCAGCTGGAACTGAAGAAGAAAACTCAATGCAAGAGAAGAAGGAGAAAAGCATTGTTTATGTTGATTTTACATCATTTAAGTAAGATTTAATATTCAGAGGCTAAATGGTCTGCGCTTACGGTATATGTAGTGCCTTTTCTCCTTATTGGTCTCAAAGTGCTTTACAATTTGCCTCCGCTGACACACTGATGGGGACATTGGTGCCCTACAAGGTGCTTGTTGGGGGGTTCTGTGTCTCGCCAAATAATGCTCCGGCAACCCGCTCTACCATCTGAGCCACAGCTGCTATTGTGTATTCATTAGTTGTCATTTGTATAATGCATACGATAATTCTTACCGCTATTATTTATTAGTTCTCCTGACATACATAATCATTTAGCAACAGCTGTTCTTTCAGCTATTTAAATGACATTCAGTTATGCCAGCATCAATGGCTTCTCTCTCGCCCTCTGATTCCTCTTCTCTCTCCAGCTCGGCGTGTCAGATGTTTAGTTATTCTTCTGCTGCCTTCGGTGCTAATGAGACTTGTAATAATGTCATTTTTTTTGCAGCATTGGATGGGAGGCTCGCTGAACAAAAATTGCAGCTCTGCACCAAAAACAAACAACCCATTAGCTGCAGGAGCTAAACGGGCCTTTGTAGACGGCCCGTAGAACCAGGAAACCCAGGCCAGGAAGCAAAGTCCTCAAGACTTGTAGTTCACCACCGACTAGTTCACTTTTAAAGTAGATTTTTGTCCACTGGAGGAACCAACTCTTGTAATTGGCAGCTCTATTTTGAGATCAGATCTATTCGTGGGGTAAATTTGAAACTGTTTGCTAAGGCTAAACATGAATACATTAAGATTGTTATTCACATTGGCAGTAAGGACACCCGATTAGAGCAATGGAAGGTTCACTAAAATTGGAATTGGTGTGCAACTTTGCCAAAACAATATTTCCGTGCGACCCCTTCCCAATCTGACCAGCGAGGGCATGATTAGCGCTGTGTCGTCATTCCACCGCCGGCAGTCGAGGTGGTGTCCAGCAAAAGATGTGGGCGTCATACATAATTAAAAAACTTCTTGGGGAAAGCCTGGTCTGATTAGGAGGACAACATTCATTACACTTCAGATGGTGCAGCTCCCATATAGAAATACGGCTGAGTTTATTAGAAACTACACACTTCTCTGTTTTCTTTATAACTGTCAACATCCTAATACTCCTTATACCCAACAGAGGTCTGTTCCCCGACCACCTAAATGAAATACAGAGTGATTATTAAATAGTAATTTTGTTTGAAATGCCGTAAAGCTGCATCGCTTCCTGGTAACTAAGTTGTAGTGCATCTGACAGGAAGACTTTTCAACGAGTTGTGAGGATGGCCGAAGAAGTTCACCGGGGTCTCACTCCCCACCATTCAGGACATCTACCAGGACGGATGCAGGAAAAAAGCCCTCTGCATTGTTAAAGGCTCCTCCCACCCAGATACCGCTCTGTCAAATCAAACACTACTAAACTGTGTAACAGTTTCTTTTCACAGGTGATAAAACTGTTAAAACATTTAACACCCTGCACATTGTTGGACTATTTACGCTGCTTTACTGAGTCCTTTACAAAAGGACACACTGGCCGCTCTATTCTATGTCTTCTAGTTATTATTGTCCTTTACTATAGGACATGCGGGCCTCTGTATTCTATGTCTTATATTTATTACCTCTTACTTGATGTACTTTTTAGCTTTTCAGTTGGTCTCTGCTGTTCTGTTGTCTATAAATTGTGTGTCTTGTATTGCACGTTGATGCATGTTTTTAGCTTTACATTTTAATTGTGTGTTTGGGTATTTGTAGATACTTGTCTTTGCACCCTGGTCCTTAGAAACGTAATCTCATTCCACAGTATGTGTATTAATATAAATATGGTCAGAATGACAAATAAATTAACCTTGAACATAAAACCTTTGCATTTGTTGCTGTTTTTCGTCCACCTGCCCCTTTATTCGAGTTTATAACTGAATTCTGTGACTCAAGTGGATTTTTGTGTTGATGGTCTATCAGTCTGACTGTGTACAATGCTCGACACTATTGCCCCTCCGATAAAGAAAGTAATGAGTCAGAGGAGGTTATCTCTGAAGTACAATTCACAAATACAGTCATTAAAGCAGACAAAGCTGGAAATAAAAAGGCATTCCACTAACTTGTGCCTCGCCCGGAGAGATACTCTAATAACATACACGAAAGCCAGAATCGCATGTTATTCATCATCAAAAGAGGAAAACAAGATTTCCTTTTCAGCACTGTAGCCAGGCTGAAAGGGAGTCGCGGCTCTGTTGAGGCTTACATCACTTTATCTCTCTGTAGACATGACTTCATTTTTTAAAAATAATAATATATTCTTATCTTATGATTTTATGTCATGTTATATGTTTTTATCTGAGCTTGTGTTTTTTTGTAATACCATCCTGTCTTATATGTTCGTATTTTATATATTATTTTTTGCCACGCTGCTTGAAGCACGTTGAATCTACGGCTATCATATGAAGTGTGATAAATAAATAAAGTTGACTTGACCAAGAACAAGGGCCTTGGTGGTCCTGGTGTGATCAGATCAAAAGTGGCCAGCTTTAAGCCGTCTGTTCCCACCCGGCATTTGCATGCGTCTCCACCAAGCAGCAACCAACAGTGACGTCACCCGTTGGTTTGTGAACGGCCGTTATAAAGCCTCGAGTTCAGAATTTGTCTGGTGTCATCCTGCTAAGTCCCGAGTGGTTGGGAGCCTGGAGTGACCATATTTAGGCGAGCTGGGAAGGAACGACTTGATTTGATTTGGAAACCCTGCGATACTACGTAGCGGCACCACAGGCCTGTCAATCAAACAGACACGCCCCCAAAAACATGTCTCTTTTAAGCCTGTTTTTTAATTAATGACGGGATCATTTTCAGATGGACCACCAGAAAACTAATAAGGACGACTTTAGCTAGCAAAACCGAGATAACTCAAGAAGAAATTGTATTGACTGAGAATTTTGTGAGACTAGTTGAATGGGAGTCTATGGAGCCGGAGGCTTTTTGGAGCCAACCTCAAGTGGCACCCGGCGTTATCACAGTTTAAGGCACTTCTGCATCAGACGGAAGCCGCACCCACTTTTGTATACAATCTATGGTCTCCACATGTGTCTCGAGTGACCACTTGTGATTGGATTTTACTTCCCCGCTCCGTATGCAAATGAACCCGTAGACTACGTCACAAAAATATGCAAGTAAATAAGCAAGAACAGGAACCTGAACCATCAGGACCCCAAAGACAGATGGAAATTAAACTAAAAGAAAGAAATTAAACCCAGAGGAGTAACCAGCCTCGAGTAGCAGCTTGTGTTTTAAATCACTAAACAGCTGCTTTATAGTCATGAGTTTGATGTAAATCTCTCCTGCTTTCAGTAGAGTTCAGCTGCGCTCTGCACAATGACGCAGGACAGTTTTTTTCTTGTAACAAAAGGCAGAGATCTTCTGGTTAATGATTGAATGGGGGGGGGGGATCCCAAACGATCAAACCTGCTGTAATGTGACGGTTACACATCGGAGCACTGGGTCAGGCAACTATGGACCTAATCAACCTCCCCTTCATTTCTGAAATCCTTGAAAATGCCCTGATAAATCAATTATGTGACCATCTGCACATGATTGTTTTTGTTTGGAGATTTTCAAATCTGGCTTTAGATTACACTATGCAAAGTAATGGCACTGTTGAAAGTTAGAAAAGATTTGCTAATTGCTTCAGACAATGGACTCATCTCTATACTTGTCCTGTCAGATCTCATTGCTGCATTTGACATCATTTATCACACTACTAAAACATGTCATTCGGCTCAAAGGAACTGCACAAAGCTGTTTTAAGTTATATAGATGTCAATTTGCTCATGTCAAAAATGGTTCTCCACACGCACAAAAGTAAGTTATGGAGTGCAACAAAGTTCAGTGGTAGCTCCAACACTTTTCACAGTATACATGCTTCCCTTAGGTGATATAAGGAAACACTGCATACATTTAAATTGTTATACAGATATCCCCTAGTTATATCTATGACACTGTGTGATCAGTTTGTAAAACTTCAAGCATGTCTAAGTTATTGTATTTGGCCCTAAAATCCTTAGAATTCATTTATCTAATCAAACAGTTACTCTAAATGAAATTGCCTTAGCGTCCAACACTGGAAATCTCAGTCATCTTTGAAGAGGATATATTCTTCAAATCACACATAAAGGAAGTCTGTAGGACGACTTTAAAACAAATAAAACCATAAACACGGAAAAAAATGGACCCAGTTAGATTACTGTCAGGATTTCCCAATTGCTCCCTTAAAAGCCTGCATTTGATCCAAAATGCTGTAGCGCGAGTACTAACAGGATTTAGCAAGAGTGATCATATTTCACCCATACCAGCTTCTCTTCATTGGTTTCGTATAAAATCAATAACAGAATTCAAAATTCCTTTTCTGACTTACAAAGCTCTTAATAGCCAAGCTCCATCTCAAAGTACCTTCTCATCCTAATAGAGCACTTCACTCTCAGTGTGCTGGCCCGCTTGTAGTTTTTAGAGTCTCCAAAAGTAGAATGGGAGGAAGAACCTTTTAAGCCCCTCTCCTGTGGAACAGGCTATCTTCTTTTAGGACCAGGCTCATGTTTATTCCTGCTTGACAAAGCCTATAGTTACGGCTGGCTCAGGTGACATGGACTCATCCCTTACTTCTGCTGTTATAGGCCTAAACTGCTGGGGGACCATCATGCATTTATATATCAGTATTACATTTCACTAGCTCAATGCTTTCTCTCTCCCACAGTTTTGCATAGTGTATATTATATGTCTTTGCAGTTTTCCTTGCTAACATAGTTTTGCAGGTCTACCTGACCCTGGAGCAGCAAGTTTCTGGTCTGCACTTAGTGGCCCCATCACTGATTTATTGTCTCCTGTATCCCTATGCTCTCTCTCTCTCCTCACCCAAAATAGCTAAGGCAGATGGCCGCCTACCTCTGATCCTGCTTCTGTCTGAGGGTTGTTTCCCCTTCGTGCTATCACTCGTGGGAACTGTTGGATTGTTGGGTTCCTCTCTATAATGTTGTGAGGCTCCTTTGTAAGGACTTTACAGCATTGAGTGCATTGAGATAAAGTGTCTTGGTGAAATACAAACAAAGAAAGTTTTAAGAAGTGAATTTGATCGGTACAAAGCTCATTTGAATCTAAAGCTGATACACAACATGTGGACAGAGACTTACTGATTGATTTCCCGGGGTAGAGCTTCGCCTGGCTGTGTCCTGGTACATGAGTCTCATCTTTGGCTCGCAGTGTGTCCAACTCATGTTTGATAATGTACTGACACTCAGCCATGCTGAGGAAACCATCCCCGTCCCCTGGAGAGAGCGGATCAGAAGCACAAACAAAATATGAAACACACAGACACTGTGACATTCACAGTTGTTCTCTCTAAATATATTTTTTCATCTGATCAAGTCTATTTCAAACTAGATAAAAGTAGTAAATCATCACATGTGAGAGATGAGTTTCTTCATGAAAACTCACTGAAACAAATAATTTATTATCAAAATAGTAGGTACTTAATTTTCTGCCACGATCTTACCATAAAATCAACCAAATAAGCCAAATAAGAAACACAAAAACACTGTGGAACAATCACTGACTTTAGGGAGACACCTGGCTGTGTTTCAAAGGGCATACTTACATACCAACATACTATTTTGAGTGCCTAAGTGAGTTCACACTGTCAAGTATGGAAAAACACTTTGCACTAGAAATATCCAGATGATGCACTCAAAACGGTCCTAAAATTGAGGGTAAAACGCTGGACACTTTCCACACTCAACAGTCGCCATTTTTGACAAAGTAGCTTAAAGGGACCTCAGACAAAAAAAAATAATTCAAATTTGGGCTACTGGGACCGTACTGTTGTTGAATATAAGCCATCATTGTGTTGAATATGTGTGTAAAACAGAGGGCACGAAAACAAGTTCAATTCTGGGTAAAATTTTAAACTTGGCTGATATGTCGGTGGGTGATGCATTTAAATGCTACGGTTATTTCACGTAAGTGTGTATTGGCGGTGTGCGAACTGGGACAACACTACCTTGTTGAAATTTAAGTATTACACAAGTAAGAGTCCTAACATGTCAGACTCTATAGTGTACGAAGGGAAGTATGTCATTTGGAACACAGGTATCTTCTCTGCTTTTAAAATAAGGCTTAAAACTTTTCTCCTTGATAAATCCTATAGTTAGTGATGGTTCAGGGACACCTTAGTAATGCCACTTTTTTTTTTTTTTAACTTTGATGTTCTTAATTTGTTTCTTTTCATTGGTTTCATTGGTGTGTGTTATTGTGTAATTGCAAAGTGTTCTGAGAGTATGTTACATGGTGATTTACACGTAAAGTAAAATTAAATGGAATTGTCCTTTTTCAGTCAGTCATCAGACTGAGGTATTGAATGGTAAATGTTCTGCACTTTAGCGCCTTTTTATGTCCACAGAGCACTTTATAATTCTTGCATCTCTTAATGAGTTAATTAAACTTTGATGATTATCTACTATCCTATCAAGAAGCAACTTAGTGAGACACTATTCTAAAAACACACATAATCACAAACAAAATAACAGCCTCCTGTTGGACTTCACCTTGAAAGTCTTTGAAATTGTGTTTGTTTGCGCATGTGAATCCCCTCATGGATCCATCACTGTGCTCTTTGAAGAGGCCCACATCCTCAGCACCTGAGAGCAGCCTGTGCCAGGAGGCCCCCACCAGAAACAGGTTGGGCTTTTCCTTTTTCTCAGTCCCAAGTCCAGGGCTCAACTGCTCCACCAGCAGCTCAGCACCTGAGATGACAAGATTAATACATGTTGCATGTTATCGCGAACAATGTAACTAACCGTTGGAGGGGAGATGAACGTCCGCACCTCCATTTTGTTGTTTGTCTCTTATCCTGCTCAGCAGCCATGCGATGGCTTCCTTCTTGGTGTCTGAGGCCAGCTCCACCACGACCAGAGGAGTGAACATAGAGACACTTCTGTCTGCTGACACCCCCTGGAGCATTGTCCCCCCCCCGGCCAGGACACCTGCACAAGAAATGAATACCAGACGAAAAAGTCCTGCTTCAATCCTCAATGAGAAACAGAGGGGGAAAAATGTGTGTAAAAGTTACAACATAATTACCAATATTTACATAATAATAATAAAACACATTAGTAATTTAATCAACACATACATGTTGATTAATACAGGCAAAAATACACATTATTACATATTAACACAAACAAAATCCAACATTTCCAAACGTTAGAAATGGTACCTTTTTGGTAAGATAATTTATGATTTGGGGGCACTACTGTGCGACAAGACAAAATCAAAATGGATTTATATAAAAAAAAAAGATAAATATATATATTTATATATTGTGTACTGAATAGGAGGAATCAAAAGAGATGTTAGTCCAGACAAAAAAAAACCTCAATGGTATAGGTTTACACCAGGTGTGCCAAAAGTTTCACCACATTCAACTGCCAGCAATACAGTAATCTAAGGTATAATCACCAATGGAATCATCGCTACTAGGATCTACTGTGTCGTGAATAAAGTAGCCGTAGTGGCTGTAGAAGAAGGCCCATCCGGTCTTGGTTACAGACAGCAACAGCTGAGCTGCTGCCATTCTCCCAGAGAGGGAGGGGCTCGTGTGCCAACTGCTATTGCTGATCCAAAGGGTTGTCTACTTCAGTTTTCTCTTGTGTTTCGGAGTGGCACAGTACTCACCCAGCTTCTCTGCGCAAAGGATATGGCTCAGTACCAGCCTCAGGGTGGGAGTCGAGCTGATCTGTGAACAGTCAGATTAGAGTGTTGTTTAGAACGCGTTAATGTTACCTCCCCCTCTTCTCCACCGGGTCTGGGTCCATCACGTTCTGTCAAGCGAGCCGTCAGTTGTGAAAACCTGGTTGAGCCAGCTGCCGCTAAAATTTTGGGTGCGCGTCTATTCATGGTAGGAGTGGCCAAAAAAAAAAAACTAAGAAAGTGACATTTTATTGTACATATAAGAAATTCAATCATTGTCAAATTTGATGTCATTGTAATGTACAAGGTTTTTATTTTATTTTATTTGAGCTGTCTTCACTTTAATTAAATACTTCCATATTAGATCAGATCAACCTATCTATTGTAACCGGCTATGTTCCGCAGGCTTTTAAAGTGGCTGTAATTAAACCTTTACTTAAAAAGCTGACTCTTGATCCAGCTGTTTTAGGAAACTACAGACCAATTTCCAACCTGACATTTATTTCTAAAATCCTTGAAAAAGTTGTTGCAAATCAACTTTTTGATCATTTACAAAGGAATGATCTGTTTGAAGATTTTCAGTCAGGCTTTAGAGTTAATCATAGCACAGAAACAGCACTGGTAAAAGTTACTAACGGCCTTTTATTAACCTCAGATAATGGACTCGTCTCTGTACTTGTTCTTCTGGACCTCAGTGCTGCTTTTGATACGATTGATCATACAATCTTATTACAGAGATTAGAAGACGTTACGAGGATTAAAGGAACTGCATTAGATTGGTTCAAATCCTACTTATCAGATAGATTCCAATTTGTCCATGTCAACAATGAATCTTCCAGACAAACAAGAGTTAGTTATGGAGTTCCACAAGGCTCAGTGTTAGGTCCAATACTTTTTACTTTGTACATGCTTCCATTAGGAGATGTCATCAGGAAGGACTGCATAAACTTCCATTGTTATGCAGATGACACTCAGCTATATCTTTCTATAAAACCAGATGAAACTAATCAGTTAGTAAAACTTGAAGTCTGTCTAAAAGACATAAAGGCCTGGATGACCAAAAACTTCCTGCTTCTAAATTCAGACAAAACGGAAGTTATTGTACTTGGTCCTAAACACCTCAGAAATTCTTTCTGTAATCACTTAGTTACTCAAGATGACGTTGTCTTGGCCTCCAGCAAAACTGTGAGGAACCTTGGAGTCATCTTTGATGAGGATTTGTCCTTTAGCCACCATATAAAGCAAATCTCCAGAACTGCCTTCTTTCATCTACGTAATATTAATAAAATCAGGAAAATCCTTCCTCAGCGTGACGCAGAAAAACTCATTCATGCGTTTGTTACTTCTGGGCTAGATTATTGTAATTCCTTGTTGTTAGGATTTCCAAATTACTCATTAAAAACATTGCAGCTGATCCAAAATGCTGCAGCAAGAGTGCTGACGGGATTTAGCAAGAGAGATCATATTTCTCCAGTTTTAGCTTCTCTTCACTGGCTTCCTGTGAAATCAAGAATAGAATTTAAAATTATCTTGATGACTTACAAAGCTCTACAGTACCAGGCTCCATCATATCTTAGAGATCTTATAGAACCATATAATCCTAGCAGAGCACTTCGCTCTCAGTACGCTGGTCTACTTGTGGTTCCTCGAGTTTACAGAAGTAGAATGGGAGGCAGAGCCTTCAGTTTTCAAGCTCCTCTCCTGTGGAACCAGCTCCCAGTTTGTGCTCGAGGGGCAGAAACCCTCTCTAGCTTTAAGATTAGACTCAAAACGTTCCTTTTTGATAAAGCTTATAGTTAGGGCTGGCTCAGGTAGACCTGAACCAACCCTTAGTTATGCTGTTATAGGCCGAGGCTGCTGGGGGACCTAGTTACATGCTGAGTTTCTTTTCTTTCCTCCTACTCTTTGACTGACTCATACCTCACCATCCTTTTCTCTCCCATAGCTTTTTCTTACTGTCTGTTGTCTCCATTCAGTTCCCTCGCTCGCGTAGTTTCTCTTCTTTCTTTTGCAGATGTCCCGTCATGGAGCTGCATGTCTCAGCCCTGTGCTTGTCGTCTCCACCAACAGCTCTTCTCTTCTATCTCTATGCTGTCCTTTTCTCTCTCTGCTCTCCTCTCACCCCAACCGGTCGAGGCAGATGGCCACCCACCTCTGATCCTGGTTCTGTCAGAGGTTTCTTCCTGTTAAGAGGGAGTTTTTCCTTCCCTCTGTTGGAGGTTTTTCTCCCTTAAAGAAGAGTTTTTTTTCCCCTCCTAGCTTATGTGGGAATTGTTGAATTGTTGGGTTTCTCTGTATAATATTGTAAAGTCTTGCTGTAAGGTCTTTAATGTGTTAAGTGCCATGAAATAACCTATGTTGTGATTTGGCGCTATATAAAAACAGTTTAATTGAATTGAATTGAATAGAATAGAACAAAACGTTCCTACATTGTTTAACTGTATTATCTTATTGCTTCCTGTATGTATGTATATATTCCTGTATGCTGCTGTAGCGAAAAAAATTTCCCCTCGGGGATTAATAAAGTAACTACCTAACCTAACCTAACTAAAATGTCCAATTCCTGTTCCAGATGACCTTGGCTATGACCTTAGAAATGTCCATAAGGTATGACTTTTACTGCCCAGTTTGTGAAAAATGTAAAGGCAGCTTAAATAACTGTACACTAGAATGCATAATTTCCTCATGGCAGATTTGTAATTTAAAAAAAAAACCTTAATAGGAATTTATCAGTGAATTCCTTCTCAAGATGAAACAGACTATGTCAATTTTGAATGTGATCATACTGTACAGTTTGTGAGAAAAGTATGGGAATGTCTGTTCAAACCATGATTAAAAATTCTAATTCAATTTGGTAACGAGCAGCATCCCACTATGTGTCACGCTGAAGGGATCAGCATGCTGATGGCCTTGACAACGTGAAAAATAACAAGACAAGGTTCAAATAATTTTTACTACAAATCTTTGGTCTTAACTAAACTCTGTACATTATTTTACATATTTTCTGCCTTAGCATGATAAAAAGTCAATCCATGTTTTTGTTACTTCCAGGCTAAACTATTGTAATTCCACGTTGTCAGGGTGTTCCAATTACTCTATAAAAAGCCGGCAACTGATCCAAATATGCTTCATTGAGAGTACCGACCTCGCGGCAACTAACTATAACATGAACGACCACTCTGAAGCACCGGGTTCGGCATTTCGGCCGTTGCCATCTTGCTATTTTGGAGCTAGAAGAAGAACCATATTGCCCGCCTACTTTACAGCAGAAACCTAACTGCACCACAGGCCTGTCAATCAAACAGACATGCCCCCAAATTTACTGCGTTTTGAGGCCTAATATTTTATTAATGATGGAATTATGGTCAGATGGAGCCACTAGAGAACTAATGAGTGAATGACACCATTATAACTCAAGTAAAAAAAATGTACTGACTTTGTATCCACGATTAATTGAGAGATCATGTTTCTCCAATTTTAACGTCTCTTTGTTCCCATAAAAATCAAGAATTGTATTTCAAATTCCTCTGACTTATAGATCTCTTCATAGCTAACCATTTGCACTAGGTGCAATTGCACCATTGTTTAGGTGTTTATATGCATATATCTGTTTCTTAGCTGTATATATCTCTATTTATGTTTTATATGTCTAGTTATGTCTGTTTTTGTTTTTTGCAAGCTGAGAGAAGTTACAACCGGAGTCAAATTCTTTGTATGTGTAAACATATCTGGCCAATAAAGCTGATTCTAAATCTGATACATCTTATGCCAAATAGCAGCGGTGCCATATTATCCTCATAGTGCACTTCACTGCTTGTAGTTCCAAGAGTTTCCAAGAGCAGAATGGGAGGCAGAGCATTCAGCTTCCAGGCCCCATCTCGTGTAACCAGCTGCCTGCTTCATTCGGCTACTTTTAAGGTGAGGCTAAACTTTCCTATTTCACAAAGCTTACAGTCAGGGCATGGGTCAGGTGATATTGAGTCATCCCTTTATTTATGCTGTTGCAGGGCTTAGGCCTCTGCGGAACCATCAATGATGCACTGAACTCCTCTCCTTTCTCTCTTTTACTCCTAATAAGTATCCATATGCCACCATTACATCTCATTAAGCGCTTGCCTTTGCTTTCCCAAGTGTTGTGGAAACTTGAACTTCTCGTACACAGACACTGAGAATGGACTTTACAGTGAAGTAAGAGACAAATCATTTCCAACAGTTTAACTTATAAAATGAAATATATTTGCATATTCACAACTTCTAGAAGGTTTTATGAGGGGTAAATGTAATTAAGAGAAATACTTTTCTGTTGAATTAAAACATATCAGTCACACATCATTGCTTCAAGGAGAGAACTTCTTTAATATTTTAAAACACCTACAGTCAACGAATATTTTTTTTTAATAATGTTGTCATTTTTCAGCAAGTAACTTAAAGTAAATGATTCGTTTGACTGCATGAAATGTCATCTGTAACTGCCACTGTACTGTCTTACTGCCACTGTCATCTGATATATATATATATATTTCATTGTTTTACATGATTATTACAGTGAGACCAAAATAGATTTTCCAATGGACATTAAATTTAGATTTACAGAACACATTTTGACCTGTCAGATCTGGAAAAGCTTATCTGATACCATTAATCACAGTACTCTTCTGTTTAAGCCCCTCTAGAACAGTGATAACATGGACAACATGACAGACCTTTGTCACTGTAGATATTATGACCTGTTATTGCAGGAAAAGCAAAACAAAAAACATTGCAATGCAGTCATTTTCATTGAATTTTAAAACTGCAAAATATCAAAATACATCTTATTACCAACTTGACACACACACATTATATATAATAAATATGTCTTAAATTATAATTTATAAAGAAATACAGTTTTATTTGTACATTCATGTCCACTCGTAACAGTACCATATCATCATTCTGATAAATTATAGACTACCAACAGGGTGATTAAAGTTGTTTTTATTTCTAAAGTTTTCTCTTGCATGTATTAAAAAGTTTAATGAGCACGGGAAAGCTCTTTTTTTTAATGTATGCACAGTAAAAGTTTAGCGTGCCAAAGAAACACCAAAGAATGTTGCTAACATTTGGAGTCACTTGTAGGATAACCCTACGGTTTTGTACCAAATGAAACACCGATAGCTGTCGGCGCAAATAAAATACTATTGCGTTACGGTTTGTATGCCTAAATGAGGTACCACAACGCACAATAAATGAAATTCAGCTACTTACAAGGGCCACCTTCTGTGCTGAGCAGCAAATGTTTAGATGTTTGACAGAAAAGCTACTTCCGCACAGTCCCTCGCCCTCTGAAGTTGGTTGCGCTTGTTTTAAATTTCAAAGAAGAAAAGCAACATTACGGTGAGCGGTGACATGTGAGTCATCGCAGCGGCAGTGTACTGTAGCAAATGCGCCGCTCGGTGGAGTTATCCCTAATTCTAAATCGAGCATCTTCAAAGACAACGAGGCAACGTCAGCGTCTCGTACGTCCGTGACGGCGAGAAACATATGAGGTTCTTGTAATATGGCCGAACAAGCAGTGACAGCAAACCGAGGGTGAGTAGTGGGTATTTCCCCATGCGCCTCCTGACTTTGTTTGTTAAAGTATGTATCGCTACAACAAAACCAATATATTACTCGACAGATAAGTAAGTAAGACTAAGATATCGTGCAGTTTGGTTACTGTGAAAAATAGGCTACTTGCATGTTGTTGTCATATGATCACAGATTTAAACAAAATGTAAAGCGCCAACAATCTCCCTGACTTGTAACCCTCATATGTATTATCAAACATTCACGCACAGAGCTAACCGTTGTTTATTGATTCATTTAATTAGTGATGTTTGAAAACTCCAGAAAGTAATTTAAGGTCTGTTTAAAGGTTGTTGTTGTTTTTTTTTAATCCCTGAAGACTTTTCTAACTACATTGATGAAAAGTATTCCGTCCGCTGAATGATTAAAAAAAAAAAAAAAAAAAAAAAATTAAACCAGTTTCCTAAATTGTTTCCGAATCAAAACAAACACCC
The DNA here is from genome assembly GCF_022577435.1 of Embiotoca jacksoni. NCBI lineage: Eukaryota > Metazoa > Chordata > Actinopteri > Embiotocidae > Embiotoca > Embiotoca jacksoni. The sequence goes on from NW_027185241.1 coordinate 19,895,111, forward strand.
CACGTGCTATTTATTTTAGCCATTACGCACAGCCCTTATAGTTTCTTGTGTTGTGGCTTCAGGGTCTTTCAGAGAATGCTGCCTGTTGTTGGTGTTCACAGTCTGGCCAGCAGCATGTGGGGCTACGTGGACACGACAATAAGGTATGCTGATCCATCCTTGTCTGTTTGAGTTTCACTGGGCAGAATGGTTTTATGGATTTAAATGAGGAAGAAACAATTATAGAATTATATTTTTACATTTTAGAGACATCAGCATTAAAGTCAGTCTTAGGATGTTCAACAAATATAAATATAAAGTCAATATGTTTGGTCATGACTTTATTTTGAAAACAATAGTACTTTAGAACCCAGACGGTTCAAAAGATCCTGTACACACAATATTTAAAATTGCCCTGAAGTTTTCAATGATACATTACAAAAAGCATTTCATTTACACAAGCTGAAACCAAGAAATGTTTGTCTTTTTTTACTTAAAAAAAAAAAAAGACAAATCAATCTTCAAAGTATCTGCTGATGAATTTTCTGGTGATTGACTAATTGATTACTGGAGATGTGTTTTAGAACTGCACATATAAACATAATTTATCTTTTAAATGTATCATTTTTTTATATTTACACATTATTACAAAGGATCATTTGGATTATGCTTATACAGGTGCATGGAAGCATTACGGAATACCATGTGAACAGTATTTTTTATTTTTTTCCAAGGACTTTTATTTTGACATCCTGCACATTGCCACACAGAGGTTTTCAAAATTCTGCATGCTGCCTTATAAAAAGAGGATTTTGTTGACCGTAAAGTATTTTTATTTGACTTAGAATTGTGTTCCAGCCTCCAAACCACACGGTCAACAGAGCCTGCTTAAGTAATAAGGGAAGTACCCCTGGGTCATGAAAATCACAATAAATGCTACCATTCATAAATGTTGTCCTCATGTTGCTATATGTTGTTTTAATGCACTTTTTTAACTTGCACCCTGTGCTGTTACATTTCACTTAGTCTCTAAATCCTTTAAGCATCGTTAAGGGTAATTTCGTTTTGTTTTTGTTAATCCTAATATACAAACTTGAACATGTACATTCATTTTCTACATCTGGCAAATGAATCGATACAATTTCTTAATTTTTCTTCCTTTGCCTTTTTGCAGTTACGCCTTCTGGTAGAGTGCCAATATAGAAGCCACAATAGTCAAAGTCTGTCTCATCTTGACTTAAAAAGGAACTTTTAGCCAAGTGGACCTTTTTGTTTAACACAAGAGGACTTCTATGAATTGCTGAGTATTCGCATTTGTGGGCACATACTCAAAGCAATAGAATAAAACACAAGTTATTTCTTAACTTCCAATCGCAACAAAAATTACATGACGACAAATCCAAAGTAAAGACATGATATCCCACAGCTTATTACAACAAAAATAACCTTTCAACCTTAGTTATCTATTCCTCATCTGCATGAAAAGCATTTGTCTGTGTGAAAGGATCTTGTATAAAAAAAAAAATTCTTTTAAATCTGTTTAACTTTTTTTTTAAACAAACACTTAAACGATTTCAGACCATCAAATGCAAGCAAGGTAGAGATGAAAGGAAGAGAATAAAAAGATTTAAAAAAAAAAGCAAGACAGACAATAATAACTTATTAGTTATTAGTACAAGTGGTCATGGAAATTGGAGCTATGGTAGCATGATAAAACATTGTGATTAAACTCAATCACACATTTCACCCACATTTACAGAGGTATATTTTTCATATCATCAAATACATTTTTATATTTTATAATTGACCTGGCATCACAGAAACAACAGAAAATCAAACTGTACAATAGTATATAACAAACTTTACACTAGTCGATAATATACCACTGCCAAGAAGATGAATATCAAGCATACAGTCTTACATACAGCACCACACACACACACACACACACACACACACACACAGTCCGACATACAGCACCACCTACTGTGGAATATTTTTCTTGAGTAGACCAGTCGCAGATGAGGCTTTGATTGAAGATGGATTCAGAAGACTTCTTTATTAGACATGCAGCACAGTGAGAAGTTCTCCAACTTCTTGAGAAAAACGTAAAGCCTTTATAACCTCCCGTTACATAGTAGTGTGGTGGGACGTACTTTTCGGAATCACTCACGCCCCTACCATGGGTACAACGGGTGTCAGCTGACTAAACATAGGTCCAGCCATGGATGTCAGCTGGCTAGCCGTATGTCCATACATTTAACAAGCACTCATTGTTGTGATATCAATACATTACACAAAACAACTGTCATTCACTCCCAGAATAGATAATAGTCCATAGATAAGTACAGAGCACATGCATGCAGGCTGCTTTTAGTTCTGTTTTAAGCAACACACCATTCGTGTCATGTGATCAAAGAGTTCCTCTGTGAATGTGTATACATTGTCAGTTTAGCAATCACGCGTATAGTGTCGCAACAGAGTGGAAATATATACTAATACGTTTTGCTGAGACTGCTCATAACCTCCTCTAATATTACGTATGTTATCAATCCTAACATGCATATACAGGAGATATGAACTATCTCCACACTACACACACATAGGGTCCTACATACAGCACCACCTTACACACACAGTCCTACATACAGCACCACCTACACACACAACCTTTCATGAAGTCCTTCATATACCTTCATGTACCCAGTGAAAATATGTTAAAATGATCAAACTAAAACTATGGGAGAAATTGTATTGCTTACTCATTTAATTGAATGTTTTTCTGTCTCTCTCTGTGTGTGTGTGTGTGTGTGTGTGTGTGTAGGTGGTGCTGGATCCCCGGCTGGCTACCGTCATGGTGTCCCACCTCGAAGAGCAAGCTACAGGCTGCAGAAGACATGATGTTGCGAGGTAGGGATCAGCCTATTCTACTTCTGCGACTTTTACTCACTCTCACTCTCCCAGTGTTTTTTTGTATATATATACATATATATATATATATACATATATATATATATATATATATACACACACACACATACAGCACCACCTACTGTACTACTATCTGGGAAGGAACCATTAATACTAAGCGATATATAAAGGTTTTGGAGCAAAATATGCTGCCAACCAGACAACGCCTAAATGCCTTCTGTACATATTTCAACTGCATGATTCTCTAGTACAAGACTCCAGGTACTCAACTGGCCTGCCTGCAGTCCAGACCTGTCTCCAATTTAAAAGATTTGGGGCATTATTAAAATGTAAAATATCATAAAGGAGATCCTTAACTGTTTACAGAATGTTGTTAGAACAAGAAGTGATGCAAAACTGTGGTAAACAAGTATTGCTGGCATCAAATTCAAAATAAGCATATAATTTACATAAAACAATAAAATATTTCTATGTCAACATTTGATATGTTGTCTTTGGTCTATTTGCAATTAAATATGGGTTTATCAGATTTGCAAATTTTTGCATTCTGTTTTTATTTACATTTTACACAGCGTCCCAATTAACTAGACTGGTTTTGGCTGGACACCCTGGACAGGTGACCAGCCAATAACAGGGCCAACACAGAAAGATGGTGATTTTCACACCTATGACCAATTTATAATCTCCAATTAACCAAACGTATATGTTTGGACTGAGGGAAAGCTTCAGCATTTATATATACTGTATATATGCATATACAGTGGGTACGGAAAGTATTCAGACCCCTTTAAATTTTTCACTCTTTGTTTCATTGCAGCCATTTGCTAAAATCAAAAAAGTTCATTTTATTTCTCATTAATGTACACTAAGCACCCCATGTTGACAGAAAAAAACAGAAATGTAGAAATTTGTGCAAATTTATTAAAAAAGAAAAACTGAAATATCACATGGTCATAAGTAGTCAGACCCTTTGCTCAGTATTGAGTAGAAGCACCCTTTTGAGCTAGTACAGCCATGAGTCTTCTTGGGAATGATGCAACAAGCTTTTCACACCTGGATTTGGGGATCCTCTGCCATTCTTCCTTGCAGATCCTCTCCAGTTCCGTCAGGTTGGATGGTGAACGTTGGTGGACAGCCATTTTCAGGTCTCTCCAGAGATGCTCAATTGGGTTTAGGTCAGGGCTCTGGCTGGGCCAGTCAAGAATGGTCACAGAGTTGTTCCGAAGCCACTCCTTTGTTATTTTAGCTGTGTGCTTAGGGTCATTGTCTTGTTGGAAGGTGAACCTTCAGCCCAGTCTGAGGTCCAGAGCACTCTTGAAGAGGTTTTCTTCCAGGATATCTCTGTACTTGGCTGCATTCATCTTTCCTTCAATTGCAACCAGTCGTCCTGTCCCTGCAGCTGAAAAACACCCCCATAGCATGATGCTGCCACCACCATGTTTCACTGTTGGGATTGTATTGGGCAGGTGATGAGCAGTGCCTGGTTTTCTCCACACATACCGCTTAGAATTAACGCCAAAAAGTTCAATCTTGGTCTCATCAGACCAGAGAATCGTATTTCTCATAGTCTGGGAGTCCTTCATGTGTTTTTTGGCAAACTCTATGCGGGCTTTCATATGCCTTGCACTGAGGAGAGGCTTCCGTCGGGCCACTCTGCCATAAAGCCCCGACTGGTGGAGGGCTGCAGTGATAGTTGACTTTGTGGAACTTTCTCCCATCTCCCTACTGCATCTCTGGAGCTCAGCCACAGTGATCTTTGGGTTCTTCTTTACCTCTCTCACCAAGGCTCTTCTCCCACGATTGCTCAGTTTGGCTGGACGGCCAGGTCTAGGAAGAGTTCCGGTCGTCCCAAACTTCTTCCATTTAAGGATTATGGAGGCCACTGTGCTCTTAGGAACCTTGAGTGCTGCAGAAATTATTTTGTAACCATGGCCAGATCTGTGCCTTGCCACAATTCTGTCTCTGAGCTCCTTGGACAGTTCCTTCGACCTCATGATTCTCATTTGCTCTGACATGCACTGTGAGCTGTAAGGTCTTATATAGACAGGTGTGTGCCTTTCCTAATCAAGTCCAATCAGTTTAATTAAACACAGCTGGACTCCAATGAAGAAGTAGAACCATCTCAAGGAGGATCAGAAGAAATGGACAGCATGTGAGTTAAATATGAGTGTCACAGCAAAGGTTCTGAATACTTATGACCATGTGATATTTCAGTTTTTCTTTTTTAATAAATTTGCACACATTTCTACATTTCAGTTTTTTTCTGTCAAGATGGGGTGCTGAGTGTACATTAATGAGAAATAAAATGAACTTTTTTGATTTTAGCAAATGGCTGCAATGAAACAAAGAGTGAAAAATTTAAAGGGGTCTGAATACTTTCCGTACCCACTGTATATATATATATATATATATATACACATACAGTATAGTGCCAAATCACATCAGAAGTAATCTCAGGCCAGTCAAGTGTTTTCAGTAAATTCTGCTCTTTCCATTCAAAGTGTGTGTCATAAACAGTTGTGTCAGTGCTGCTGGATAGGATAAGACCATTCCACATTATAGCAGCTTCATAAACTGGTGCAGCTTCCTATGGTTTTGATCAGTTTACTCTATATTTAATTTTTCCAAAAACACATTTTATGTATATATACATAGCATGGAGCATATTTTGCTCCAAAACCTTTATATATCATTTAGTATTAATGGTTCCTTCCCAGATGTACTAGCTACCCATGCCATGTGCACTAATGCACCCTCGTACCATATCAGATGCTGGCTTTTAAACTGAGTGCTAATGACAAGCTGGATGGTCCCTCTGCTCTTTAGCCTGGAGGATGCAGGGTCCATGATTTCCAAAAATAATCAAAACATTTTATTTGTCAGACCACAGGACAGTTTTCCACTTCACCTCCCAGAGGTTTCTCCTTTGCATGGTAGAGTTTTAACCTGCATTTGTCGATGCAGCGACAGGTTCTATTAACAGACAATGTTTTTTTTTAAGTTTTTCTTAGCCCAGACAATTATTTAAATTACAGAATTGTGTCTGTTTTTAATGCAGTGCTGTCTGAGGGACCAAAGATCTCGACCAGCTCTGTTTCAGAGATTTCTCCAGATTCTCTGAATCTTTTAATGATATTTTGAACTGTGGTTAATGAAATCCACAAATTCTTTGCAATCTTATGTTGAGGAACATTATTCTTGAAGTTTTACACTATTATCACACGCAGTCTTTCACAGAGTGATGAACCTCTTCCCATCTTCACTGCTGAGAGACTCTGCTTCTCTGAAATCCTCTTTTAATACCCAATACTGATCTGTTGTTAATTAACCAAATTAGTTGTGAGATGTTCCATCAGATGTATTTTTTTTTTGCATTTCGCAAATTTTCCAGCCTTTTGTTGAGTCTGTCCCAACTATTTTGAGACGTGTTGCTCGCATCAAATTCAAAATAAGCACATATTTTTCATAAAACAATAACATTTCTCCGTTTCCACACTTGATATGTTGTCTTTAGTCTATTTGCAATAAAATATTGGTTTATGAGATTTGGAAATGATTGCATTTTGTTTTTCTTTATATTTTACACAGCATCCCAACTTTTTCAGAAACAACGTTGTAGATGGGATTATCAGTGTGGTTAAAAAAAATAATACCAATTTTCATTTTTCCCTTTTCATTAAAAGTAATAGCCACAAATCATCATTAAGTTACTTTCAAGCTCTACATTTCTCTCCTCCCTTGTGTCTCTGTTTTTTTTTCCAGGTGTTGACTATGCTTTTACCAAACAATTCATCCCCATCTCCAGCAGCAACCTGCTGTGGACCCTGACTGTTTGCAGTGACAGTGTTAAAGATAAAACCCCCATGGTTTTGCTGCATGGATTTGGAGGTGGCGTGGGTCTTTGGGCTCAGAACCTGGATACTCTCTCCCGGCCTCGGCCCGTCTTTGCTTTGGATCTGCTTGGCTTTGGCCAGAGCACCAGACCTCTGTTCTCCACAGATGCCCAAAGAGCAGAGGATCAGTTTGTGGAGTCATTAGAACAATGGAGGGCCAAAGTGGGTTTGGAATCCATGATACTGCTTGGCCACAACTTGGGAGGATACCTGGCTGTGTCATATTCTATTAAATATCCAGGGAGGTGGGTGCACATTATGATATTTCTCTTTTCTTACTGTTGTAACTCTTAAGACATCTGTAATCCTTTGATGTTGAGGATGTTATCTGTATTTAGGGTGATAAAAGTCAGGAGCTCTGAATGTAGTTCAATCTGAAAAATTCAGCAAAGTACACTTACTGACTGATACTGAAGGATGTCAGGTTTTTGTACATTTTAAGATCAGAACTGTGCTATGAGCTTGAGTCAGGTATTGTTCCTGTATCCTGTTATATTGGATCAATCTGAAAATGTGAATGGATTTGACGCGAGCATTGTAACTCATCTTTTTAAAATTGTCATTGATAGTCAGCAAATAAATTTCAAGATGCAGGATAGGGTGACAAAGACAACATTAGTATCACAGAATTATGATCATGTGTAATCTTTGTCTCTATCTTGGTATTTTCTAAGGCTGAAGCTGGGTATTATCTTTTTATCTGCAAAAAATGCCCATCAACAGCTAAGGGTAATTTCTTCAAAGGTCTTCCTGACCAAATCCAAAGATATTGAGTTTTATGTTTAATGAAACCGAGAGCAACAGAAAAAAGAATCTTCAATAAGAAAAGCAAGGTCCAGGGTTTTTGCTTTTGCTTAACGAAGATCAGTTGGATTAACTTTCTGTTGGTCAACTACGCAGTTTATCAATTTATGCTTAAGTATTGAAACATTACAGTAAGTATTTTTTACCTCTGAAAATGATTAATTTATTTATTCAGACTTAAAATCTATGATCTGCAATTGCCAAATTGAGAATTTTGTCATAAAATGTTTGAAAGTGTTGCATATTAGTACTAAATTGTAGTACAGTCCATCAGTTAGATGCTGTAATCACCCAAGAAATTGAAATGACTGGTGGTTAGTTGTAAAGCATTTTAATAAGGATATATCCAATGAAAATGTTGCTTTGTTTTCATGTCTGTGTCAAGCTTTACACAATGGCAGTATATTTCCTGTTTATTACAATTTGGATCCATTTTTGTAATTTTGGACTCCACTAGGTATCAAAATTCAATACCAATCGGAACCAGTATCAAAGCGGCGCCGGAGCATCGTATCGATAAGCGCCGACATTCACAATTCAGTTTTTTTTGTTATTATTGCTGCGTATTCGTTATCCTGCACCTTTAATTTCTCAGTTTCTAATTAAGACATGAGTCTATTTTCGCTATTCCTGATCCTGAAGAGAGATCTGTATGTTGGAAACTCTGAGCGAGAACAGAGAGCAGCTCGAGAGCCCAAATGCACATGCTGTTTAATTTATGCTGTTGTGATACAGAAGAGTATCAATTTGTTTTTTTTCACATAATAGATGCCTAATCAGCTGGTATGGGTGGAGCTCAGTTATCTGGATACATTTTGCATAACATGAGTAGCTCTCGGACACTTTCATTTTGTCAAAGTAGCTCGCCGGGGAAAAACGTTTGTAGACACCTGGCCTAAAGAGTAACCTTGCTTTTTACTTGAAACTGTTGAGATCCTAAAAAACATGATGTACTGTGTGTAATGTCAGACCATGTAATAGAGCTGGCATGGATTTTAGAGTTTCTGATACAGTCTGTCCATACCATAGTGCTCACAGTGCATGTGAGTGTAGTTTCTGTGTGGACAGAGCTATTAATGTACATTCATTGTGTAAAATGAAAAAAAAAAACAACCATCTATTTTAATAGTTAACAATCCTTCCAATTGGTTACAATAACATTGTGTTAACCAGGGTTAATGCAAAAATCAACTAGCACATAAGAAACACCACATCAAAGTTAGACAGCAGTCCCGTGGTCAGTCAGGCTATAAATTTACAATATCTGTAAGTACAAGTGAAAATGAGTCCACAGGTAAGCTGAGTGTACTCACAACCGCAAAAAGTTCAGCAAAGGGCTTGTCCTACAAAGCAGGATTTGCAGTTAGCAAGGTAACTTCAGGTTTAAATCTGGGTTTTCAGTGCTGTGAAGGTGGTTCACTTCTGCTCCGGAGCAGATTAAGTTTGACATAAAAGACCAAAACGTATAAAAACACCCACCTACTAACCTTGCAATTGTCTTTAAAAATGTCATCACCCATTGTATAAGATCCCTTGGAACACAGTACGCAGTCAGTGAGAGGGTCCATGAGAAGGGTAGAGTGTTCAGTGACCCTCAAACAGCTTTGGCTTTCCCTGATTGATTGAAGCACTAAAACCTTGTACTTATAACATATGACAGTAAACCAATTTACTGCTTTGAATTATCTTTTTATATTTATTTGTTATTTGCTCCCTCGTCCTTTTTCCGGGACGGCAGCTGAAAGCATGTGACTAAAATGGACATACACACGATGAGAAGAGATCTCACATTTCAATCTATAATCTTATTTGGACTCTGTGAACTCATTACATCTAACAGAGCATTACATTAACGCAATTTTACCATGCAGTATTGCACATTACACATGCTGTTTATAGTGTCTACATTTGCACTAGTACAGAATTTTGTACTATATTGTGAAATTTTATATATATATATATGTATATATACGTGTGTATATATATATATATGTACATATATATATATACATATATATACATACATATATGTATACACATGTATATACATATATATATACATACAGTGGGTACGGAAAGTATTCAGACCCCTTTAAATTTTTCACTCTTTGTTTCATTGCAGCCATTTGCTAAAATCAAAAAAGTTCATTTTATTTCTCATTAATGTACACTAAGCACCCCATGTTGACAGAAAAAAACAGAAATGTAGAAATTTGTGCAAATTTATTAAAAAAGAAAAACTGAAATATCACATGGTCATAAGTATTCAGACCCTTTGCTCAGTATTGAGTAGAAGCACCTTTTTGAGCTAGTACAGCCATGAGTCTTCTTGGGAATGATGCAACAAGCTTTTCACACCTGGATTTGGGGATCCTCTGCCATTCTTCCTTGCAGATCCTCTCCAGTTCCGTCAGGTTGGATGGTGAACGTTGGTGGACAGCCATTTTCAGGTCTCTCCAGAGATGCTCAATTGGGTTTAGGTCAGGGCTCTGGCTGGGCCAGTCAAGAATGGTCACAGAGTTGTTCCGAAGCCACTCCTTTGTTATTTTAGCTGTGTGCTTAGGGTCATTGTCTTGTTGGAAGGTGAACCTTCGGCCCAGTCTGAGGTCCAGAGCACTCTTGAAGAGGTTTTCTTCCAGGATATCTCTGTACTTGGCCGCATTCATCTTTCCTTCAATTGCAACCAGTCGTCCTGTCCCTGCAGCTGAAAAACACCCCCATAGCATGATGCTGCCACCACCATGTTTCACTGTTGGGATTGTATTGGGCAGGTGATGAGCAGTGCCTGGTTTTCTCCACACATACCGCTTAGAATTAACGCCAAAAAGTTCAATCTTGGTCTCATCAGACCAGAGAATCGTATTTCTCATAGTCTGGGAGTCCTTCATGTGTTTTTTGGCAAACTCTATGCGGGCTTTCATATGCCTTGCACTGAGGAGAGGCTTCCGTCGGGCCACTCTGCCATAAAGCCCCGACTGGTGGAGGGCTGCAGTGATAGTTGACTTTGTGTAACTTTCTCCCATCTCCCTACTGCATCTCTGGAGCTCAGCCACAGTGATCTTTGGGTTCTTCTTTACCTCTCTCACCAAGGCTCTTCTCCCACGATTGCTCAGTTTGGCTGGACGGCCAGGTCTAGGAAGAGTTCCGGTCGTCCCAAACTTCTTCCATTTAAGGATTATGGAGGCCACTGTGCTCTTAGGAACCTTGAGTGCTGCAGAAATTATTTTGTAACCATGGCCAGATCTGTGCCTTGCCACAATTCTGTCTCTGAGCTCCTTGGACAGTTCCTTCGACCTCATGATTCTCATTTGCTCTGACATGCACTGTGAGCTGTAAGGTCTTATATAGACAGGTGTGTGCCTTTCCTAATCAAGTCCAATCAGTTTAATTAAACACAGCTGGACTCCAATGAAGAAGTAGAACCATCTCAAGGAGGATCAGAAGAAATGGACAGCATGTGAGTTAAATATGAGTGTCACAGCAAAGGTTCTGAATACTTATGACCATGTGATATTTCAGTTTTTCTTTTTTAATAAATTTGCACACATTTCTACATTTCAGTTTTTTTCTGTCAAGATGGGGTGCTGAGTGTACATTAATGAGAAATAAAATGAACTTTTTTGATTTTAGCAAATGGCTGCAATGAAACAAAGAGTGAAAAATGTAAAGGGGTCTGAATACTTTCCGTACCCACTGTATATATGTATATCACCTGCCTTTTTGTTGTGTTTTGCTCTTACTTTTTACTTTGTGGTTGTTTTGCACCATCACACCAAGACAAAAATCATTGTATGTTAAAGTTTACTTGGCAATAAATCTGATTCTGATGAATACATCTAATCCAACATACTTATTGTCAGATAAGAACTCTATATTTTGCTCTAATGGGGAAGTGATATTAGAAGCCTTTTGACTTTCCCATTCACACAGTTGGTAAATTTATTTGCCAGCGGTTACAGATTACTCTTATGGCACTTTGCAGAACGTCCCAAAAAACCTTAGGTAGGCTACAGCTCATTCAGAATGCTGCAGTGAGTTCAAACTGGGACTTAGAAAATAGAAGACGTTACACTACTACTGAAAGCACTTTACTGGCTCCAGGTACAATACAAAATTGATTTCAAAGTAATAGTGTTTGTCTACGAAGTTCTAAATGGTTTGGCTTCAGAATACATGTCCGACCTGCTCTCTGTCTACAACCCAATCTTATCTCTGAGATCATCAAGCATGTACCTCCTAAATATAGAAAGAGAGTAGAATGAAATCTAAATTGGGTGCATTTAGTCACTATGGTGCTGTTCTCTGGAACAAACTGCCTGATGACCTGAAATAATCTGCAACTGTCTTTTTTTAAAAGCCGTCTAAAAACATCTCTCATGCTTTTGGTAGGTTGTGTGTGTGCCTGTTGCAGTTCATGTGTGAGTGCTGTTGTAGGAGCAAGATAGGGGTTTAGATATCTTGTGTTTTTAAAATTGTGTATTATGTGTGGCTTGTAGTGTTATTTTATTGATGTGAGTACTCATTTGTGTTTACTGTCTCATTGGTTTCATGGTGTCGTGTAAAGCACATTGAGTTTACCTGTGTATGAAATGTGCTATACAAATAAAATTGTATTGGTTTGACTTGGAAAACACTGTAAACATAAGACTGATATACGTGTATTACCCACTTTGGTAAATGAGTAGTACATTTACACATTTAAAAAAAATAACATGGGGCTACATTAGCATTCATTAGGAAATGTCTCAGAAGCGAAATGTATCTGTATACTGATTGGTACTGAATAAATGATGTTCAATGGTTTTTTTTAGAACTTTTTCATCAGAAAAGATGAAGATGAAAGCTGAAATTGTGAGCCGTAAAACCAAAACAATCTGCTAAAGGATGCTAAAATGCTCTCTAAGGTTGAGGGGACATGTAGAACCAGGTGATAATTACCTTGTCCAAGGAGGATACGTTTTCAGTGCGGTTTGTTTATTTGTTTGTTTGTCAGCAGCATTACACAAAAACTACCTGCCTGATTCCCATTAAACTTTGTGTAATGATGACTCATGGGCCCAATAGGATCCCTTTGAATTTTGGAGCGGATCCCAACACAGGGTTGAAACACAAATTATTTACCACTTTTATTAACATTGTAAAATAAGGCATTAGTACAATTCAACTTAACATCTAATAGATGATTGTAAACAATATTAGTGGCAAGACATAAGCTAATTACAATGATGACATATCACAGATGACATTCACAGGTACCAGTAATGCTTTGAGATGCGTGTGTACTGAACAAAATTTTAAACACAACACTTTTGTTATGGTTCTCATTTTTCATGAGTTGAAGTAAAAGACTTCTTTTAAGTGCACAAAAGTTTTATTTCTCAAATCTGGTTCACAAATCTGTTAAAATCCATGTCAGTGAGTTACACAGGTGTGCCTTGGACTGATGACAATTAAAAGCAAATCCAAAATGTGCAGTTTTCCCACGCAACACAATGCCACTGATGTCACAAGTATTCAAGGAGCATGCAATTGGCATGCTCACTTCGGGAATGCCAACCAGAGTTATGCAGTATCAGGCACAACTTATTATGGCAAGAGATATGCAAAAGTCATTTGTGGCATTGTAAACCAAAGCAGCTGTTTTGGAGCAATATACTTTCTTTTTTAATGAGAAGATCAATATCATTCTCATGTCTGGTAAAAAAATAATTAAACTTAATCCAAGACATGGTTTGTTTAGTTTGCCGTTGCCTTCCCGCAGTTTTGAATGGTTGCCTGGCAACTTCAGGAAGTTGAGTTTACAAGTGACGGGACCCAGCCAAGATATAGTCCAAAGCACAAACCTGTGTAACACCTATTAAATACGGTTTGGTTGTTGGATTTTGTTAAATTTGGCTGAGGCTAAACTAGCAGTCTATTCTCATTTCCCTTCTCCATGCGAAGCAAAACTAACCAGTTGCAGTTTTGTTTCCAGATTGGTATCCATCTTTTCATCCAACTCTCGGCAAGAAAGCAAATTTGCTGATACCTGGTGCAGGGTGGCTGTGGCATACACTTGGCGTGTGAATGTGTGTTTGTGAATGGGTGACTGGGAAACTGTAAAGTGCTTTGAGACCACTAAGGTGATAAAGACCTATATAAGTGCAGACCATTTAACCCATGATAAGGCATCAGTGTGACAATCAAATTCACTTCACAAAACATTAACGCAAACAACAGATGAACTTGCATATTTTCTTTATTTTTATCCTGTTTACAGAGTGAAGTACATTATCCTGGTAGAGCCCTGGGGTTTCCCTGAGCATCCGAACACAGAAGAAGCTGACCGTCCCATCCCAGTTTGGATCAAAGCCCTTGGTGCCATGTTTACCCCCTTCAACACCCTGGCTGGCCTGCGACTGGTTGGGCCACTGGGTAAGACTGGAGCAATAAGGTAGTAAAAGACAAGGCAGTACTACAGAACTGACAGCAAACAATGTCAGATTGGATGTCACCTGGCATTATCAATCTGTCCTGGGTAATCGGTTACAAGCCATCAGAGTGTACACTTGTGGTCAGATCGTACTTCCCCGCTCTATGTGCAAATGAATATGTACATAACAAAAATATACAATTTAATAAGCACAGGAACACAAATAGAAACATGAGGAGAGGAGATTAAGCAATCATTTAACAAAATGAGACATCTTTGCTTTCTGGAGCCTAAGTCTAGGTGTTGTTTATTTGAAATCTATGATGTATTTCATGTATGTTAACGTCTAAACACAGTTTAATAAGTTTGTAATTCACAACTTGAACCACCAGGATCCGATCTGTTCAGGTCAGATTATTGAATTGCTCCAGAGCGTCAGGCCCTGCTGCTGTGATTAAATGAACTGGCGAGTGGGGCGCAACTTTTGAAAAGCTGTGGGTCTGATGTGTGTCGGAAATTACATGAGATAAACTAAATAAAAAAGATAACCCAGAGAAGGCTTTGAAGAAACAAGTCTTACATACACTTAGCAGAATCATGCAAGAGATGTTTTTCTGCTTACAAACTTGTGAATCAATTCTTGTGAATGCAATATCCTAAGAAGGCCTTGACGTAATTCTTTCAAACTTGGCGCAAACATTCACTTAGAATAAGTGACCATAAGTTAAAGTCACTGTGACCTCACATTTGTTCCATCCATCTGTCCCATTCTTGTGGACGCGATACCTCAGGAATCTCTCAAGGGATTTTCGTAGAGTCTTATAAGATTTTGATGATCAAAGGTCCAAGAGCAATGTGACTTCACATCTATTGACTTTTGTGAATGCAATATCCCAGGAATGTCTTCAAGCAATTTCTTCCAGTGTGGCACAAACATATAATTGAACTCAAGGATGAGCTGATTCCATTTTGTCGGCCAAAGTTCTCTCTGACCTCACAAAACACCATGTTTGCCAGAACTGTGGAATTCATACGTTATCTACGACAAAATCCTACACAAACATCTAATAGGATAAATCGCTAAAGTGGTAATATTTTACATCCAAAAAGTCTGTAAAAAACACTTTTCTGGCAATTATTTAATTTCATAACTGAGGGACAGAAGGGGAGATTGACAACATTTAACATTTTGTTGTACACTGAATTGGTGACACTAATCTTGGGAGTCCACCTTCAAAGTGTGGTGATTGTATAGATATTCAGTTTGACAAATTATGTAAAGCATCCACATTTTACAATTTGGAGCCTCATTTCAACAACTTGTATTTGAAACATTTTCTTCTGTCAATGAACTTTACTGGCCAAGCATTTGAACATTCACTTCAAAGATTCACTTCATATATGAGTCTGGATAGATATGGATATAAACTTCAACTTGACGGTTGCAGAGGCAAACCACCACGAAGCATTAATTCTAGTTTAGTGCGAAGATTTTTTTTTGTGGAAATCATGGACACTGCATTCCGAGCTAAAGAGGAATGGGATCATCCACTTGTTATCAGTGCACAGTTGAAAAGCCAGCATCTGTGATGGTATTGGGATGCATTTGATCCATTAATGCTGAATTATATATACTGATTTTGGAACAGTACCCAGACATTATATTTTTATAAAGTGTTAAATAAAGAAGAGGCGATGCCACACAGTCGTAAAAATGCCCGTCCCAACTTTTTTGAGACGTATTGCTGGCATCAATTTCAAAATAAGCAGATATTGTTCATAAAACAAAAAAATTCTCAGTTTCAGCATTTTATATGTTGTCTTTGGTCTACAGTATTTGCAATTAAATATAGTTTTCATGATTCGCTAATCATTGTATTTTGATTTTATTTACATTTTACACAGCATCCCAACTTTTTGGAAAGGGGGTTGTATATGAAAATGTGTGAATATTGATGGCAACTATATGGTTGACATAAGGCTCTGTAAAGACAAAAAAGAGCTTGATAAAAATATGTTATTCATATTACTTAAGCTGAGACAGTGTATAATTAATGTTCTCTTAACACACCCGGAAAACCAATTGGATTGCTTATTGAAGCTAGTAAAAAAAAAAATAGCACAATATTTTATTCATTTTAATAAAGTTGATTTGTAATTAGTCAAGAGAAATCAAGTCTTCCCCTGGTTCAACCCTGGAACTCCAAACCTTCTCATTGTTCCTTATCAATGTAAAATGTAATAAGGCATCCTAATTTAAAGAGTTTCCCCTTGGGGATTTATAAAGTATCTATCTATCTATCTATCTATCTATCTATCTATCTATCTATCTATCTATCTATCTATCTATCTATCTATCTATCTATCTATCTATCTATCTATCTATCTATCTATCTATCTATCTATCTATCTATCTATCTATCTATCTATCTATCTATCTATCTATCTATCTATCTATCTATCTATCTATCTATCTATCTATCTATCTATCTATCTATCTATCTATCTATCTATCAATCTATCAATCAATCAATCATCTTAATTAATACATTCTTGGTTTTGACATTTGAGTATCTCCTCTGTGGCAGGTCCCACTCTGGTCCAGACCTTGAGACCTGACTTAAAGAGGAAGTTCTCCTCCATGTTCAACGACAACACTGTGTCAGAGTACATCTACCACCTGAATGTACAAACCCCCAGGTATGTCACTTTCTGCCTCTCTGTTTGTTTCCCCCATCGAACCTCATTAATGCTACTTACCTTAATAACTGCCATCTTCAATTTATTGATTACCTTGCTGAAGTCAATCAAGTTTTTCTTCCAAATATTATGTCCATTTTCTGTCCTGTTACAATGACTTAAGTGTTTTTATATTATGGCAGTGGAGAAACAGCTTTTAAGAATATGACCTGTCCCAATGGCTGGGCTAAAAGGCCAATGCTGCTGAGGATGGACCAGCTGCAGCCTGAGATCCCCATCACCATCATCTACGGCTCCCGCTCCAGTATAGACAGCAACTCAGGCAGCACAATCAAAGAGATGAGACCTCACTCTCATGTGGAGATCATAGTAAGCTCATGGAAGATTTATTTGAAAAATTCCAAATGTTTACTAAAATTTTATTTTGTACTTTAATAACTTCATACATGCATACATTATGGCAAAAAAAATGTCAACTCGTACTTTCTTGCAGTTTCTCGAGTTTTTAACTGCATATAAGGATATTGTGTATACCGTAGTATTTTAAGTTAAAACATAAATTAAGATTAAATACTAAATGGATAAAATAGGCTTTTTTTGCCCAAAATCTACATCCAATAACCTAAAAAGACAAACTAAAAACCTTTTTTCAGAAATGTTTGCGATTATTGAAATAAAAATACAAAACTGAAGTCTCTAATCTACAATAGTACTGTAACCCCTTACTGTGGCTCCAGATGAAAGCACAAAAGGTGTATAAGGTCCCACAATTTACACTGTACATAAGGACAAATACCAAACCATACTGCAGACCAGAAACATGCAACTGTAGGGCCAAGCCATGCCTGCAAAGAAAAAACACAGAACTATGACAGTGAGAAAAATTGCATAGAGAGACAACAAACAATAAACAAAACTATAGGAGAGAAGGCATGAAGTGTTGCTGTGGTGGGATATACAGTAAATACACAGAGGGCAGAAGAGACAGGAGTGGTGCTCAGTGTATCATGGGAGGTCCCCCATCAACCTACACCTATAACAGCATAACTAAGGCATGGCTCAAAGTCACCTTAACCAGCCCTAACTGTAAGCCTTACCAAAAAGGGAAAATATGTATGCCTAATTTTAAAGGAGAGTGGTTGTCTGCCTCCGGAACCCAAACTGGGGTCTCATAGAGTAGGAACCTGAAAGTTAAAGGCTCCGCCTCCCCCTCTGCTTTTGGAAACTCTAGGAACCACAAGTAGGCCACCATTCTGAGAGCAAAGCGCTCTGTTAGCCTAATATGGTACAATAGTATTTTGAGCGACAAAATTCCAGCTCCCATTTAGCAGCCTTGATGAGGAGTTACCTGAAGAAGAGAGGCATTGCTCTATCGGGATTCCAGAGACCCTACAGCAGCAGTAGCAGGCTTCACGGTGAGGACGGACAGGAAATGGAAAGCCCAGGAAGGCCTGGATATCGCAGGTCTCAGCTGAAACACAGGACACTGGTGGGCACAGTGGCAGTTGGCCAGGCAGGCCTAGGAGCCATCCCTCAACCTCGCAGAGAGAGGCCCCTGGCAAGGACAGACACTCCTCTGGTCCTGAAGGAGGTGCATGCAGGAGTCAAAAATTAATGGGCCAGCACTGCATTCGGCAGTAAGGTGCATGGACAAGGTTGGAAGGTGTGCTGGACAGGAAGATAACCTGGACTGACATCTGGCAGGCTGAACCCCAGCAGGATCAAATTCATGGTGCAAGCTGTGTATGACATCCTATCGAGCCCAGCAAACCTTTACATCTGTGCCCTGGGTAAGGCTTACTGGAGCATATCCTCAGTAGCTGCCCAACAGCCTTGGCGACATGACCGGATGCTTGCGACAGTTGCTGAGGCTATCTCGAAAACCACGGCTAGCATTAAACCTGCCCAAGGCCCTACGATATCGCCTTTGTTAGGGCGAGGGAGCAGCCTCAGCCTCAGTCTAGACCATCAGTTGGGCTGCTTCTGCGGCAGACTGGGAGCTGCGAGTCAACCTGCTGAGGCAACTCAAGTTCCCAGACCATGAAACGACAACATCACTAAGGCCAGATGTAGTCCTGACGTCATCCTTCTCAAAGCAGGTGCTGACAGTTCCCTCGGAAGATCCTTTGGAGGAGGCCAATGAGCGGAAGCGGTCAAAGTACCAGTAAATGGGGAAGAAGTACAAGAGCAAAGGCTGGAGAGCTCGCTGTGAGCCCATTGAAGTAGGGTGTAGAGGCTTTGCTAGCCGCTCACTATGCAAGGTGCTCTCACTACTTTGTATAGCCATTAAGTCCACTATGGAGGCTGAAGAGAGGGCTTCAAAATGGTTGTGGATCAAGAGAACGGGGTTGAGCCTATCCTGCCTGACATTGGGTGAAGGCGGGGTACACCCTGGACAGTTCGCCAGTCCATCACAGGGCCTATACAGAAAGAAAGTCATGCACGCTTGCATTCATACCTATGGGCAATTTAGAATCCATAATTAACCTAGAATGCATGTTTTTGGATGGTGGGAGGACAGCAGAGTACCCATCTTGCTATTTTGGAGCCAGATGTTATCCTATTTGGACCAAGTAGGGCGTGATGAGCAGTGAATCTGACTCGATCTGATTGGGAATTTAAGAATGCTATGCCAGACAACCTCTCGTGAAACCTGACTGCACCACAGGCCTGTCAATCAAACAGACACCCACCCAAACATAGTTTTTTGAGGACTAATATCTCATTACATTATTTTTACTTGTAGAAAAAATTCACTGACTTTTATTTTTCATTGAAGAAGTTGAATGGAAGTCCTGAGTGGCCCTCAGTGGTACTGCACTTTATCACACTACTGTATTGGCCTCACTTTTATATACAGTCTATGGATAGATGACATTGCTGCTCGGTCAACTGAACACTATTACAATTTACAAATATAACAATTTCTGACTTTAACCCCCTAGAATATCTTTCTTTGGTGAGACCTGAAGATGGCGGTTCACAGAAACTTCTCGTTCAATCTGATGAAGCTTGAGATAAACTGTTCAAATTAAGGTTTGCAGAGCTGATAGAGATTTGAAGCTGTAATTGCTGCCAAAGGGTCCCCTACAAATAACTGAATTCAGGGTCTGATTTTAGACTTTAGTTTTTTACTAGAAATATTTTAAAATTTCTATCTTAGTTTTTTTAATGAAAGCTATAAACCTTTTCAGATATTGCCTCTCATTTTTAATCACTTGCTTCTTTTGCCGGTTCTCATTATTCCCCGCAGATTGTCCGTGGTGCTGGGCACTATGTATACGCTGACCAGCCTGGGGACTTCAACCACAGAGTTTTGCAAGTGACTGAAAAAGTGGACTAAAAACAGGGACAAACTGGGCTATTAAACTCGGGAGAAAAAGGGGCACACATATAACGGAATCCCTTTATTAGCCAGTGTGGAACCTCACGATCTCAGTTTCTCAAAGAAAAAAATTAAAGAAAGTGAGTGAATGAAAGTGTTTGTACATTGATATAAAATGAGCAGTCATCTCATACATCTAGACACACTAAAGCTCATGTTATATCATCTGACCAGTGATTCATTCATATTCTTAGAAATATAGTGAATACAGGATTTGAGTTGACATTATTGATCAAGTCCAGTATTTAATGCTCTTCATCAGCATTCCTACAATTCTTTAAATAATGCCCGAAGGCCTGCATCACAAGGTTCTTTTGTAGTACACTGTCCAGCACACACCAAGGTTGGTGCCTCAGCTTCTTTGTTAGTTAGCTGAAAAAGTAGTTGTACAATACGAAGCGCCTATTTCAAATGCAATGAAAAAAGGAGGTATTCGAAAATCAGATATTCTACTGAGCACAAAACACAAAGTGCCAGTGTTTGGTGAGTGTGCATTTTTCTTATTTAATAGCTGTTGTAGTCATCTGCTTAGAAATGCTTAGAATTATGACGTTTTCTCAGAAATGTTCCCTTAAAGTTAAGAGTAGGTCGTGGTAAAGATAAAAGTTCATCACGAAGCATCTTAGCCCTTAAGAGAAGTCCCAATGGTGAGGTGAACCAGTGTTAGGCACAGGGAGGAGGACTTTTAAGAGGCTTAAGAATTTCTTAAGCTGTGGGAAAATGGTACACCGAGGTAGGAAAAATATTCTTCAAACACTGAACGACAGTGAGTTGATGCAGCGTTACAAATTATATCGTGCAGGGATGATGTTTGTTGTCAATCTCATCAGACACATGCTCACATCTCCCATTCAACACAATAATACATTAACGCCAGAAATGAAATTGATGACCGCACAAAGTTATTTGGTTACTGTAAAAATGTGACTGTACAGTGGTGATTACTTTGGTCTGTGTAACCTTTCTTTAGCCGACTGATTACACAAACAACAACAGTGCTTTTACAGCCTCGTATGGGTGCGCAGTTTTATTTCCACTGGATGTTGTTGTCTATTCTGTAATAATCTGCATATAAAAGAAACTTTAGAGGGAAGTCTGCCAGTCTTTGGAGTCAGTGACTCTCTGGAAAGACTATATCAGACCTATCACGATTTTTTTCAATATATGATTTTCTAATTTGAAATCTACAATGTAATTTGGGTCCATAATGTGAAAGGCAGAGACTCAGAGGTTTAAGAACGTCTTGGTGATGCATTTTGGAGAACAGCGCATGTACACTCTTCTACGAACTTCAATTGTTAAGTTAGGTGCTTAAAAGTGATTGTAAATATGTAAAAATCTTCTTTTGTGCAAATTACTTTGGTGCCGAAAATGTTCCTAACTTCAGAAGTTCTGCTATTTCTACCATATTTAAAATGTAAACACAAATAAAATGTTTGCCATGGTGTGATTACGTTCTACTTTCTTTCCTCACTTTTGCCTCACTTTTGCCACACGAGATTAGTCTGCTCCCTCTTGGGTTCGCATCATATGTTGAATCTGCGATGCAACACTTTCATTCTGCTTCTCCTCCTTATTTGACTTTTAATTTTAATGGAGGAAAGGTAGCAGATTAATCAATGGGCCTCTGTCACCAGTGTTTTCTTAAGTTTTTTCTTAAATTTGTTCTGAAGAAAAGTCCTAAGAAAATTTTCCGTCAGATTCATAACGCGTTCTTACATATATAATCCTATGGTCCTCGTAAATAGAAAGCATGTGCCAGTTGTTCCTAATTTGCATAGTTTAATGAAAAGCCCATGAGCACTTAAAGGGCCATGGGACTTCAGGGCTGTGTGCACATGAAGTCACAGGTTTAAGGGAGAGAGAAGTTGGGAGAACCTGAAATAATGGCAAAATGAAAATATGAAGTCAGTGGAGTACCAGACTCAAAGAAGAAGAAAAACTTCATTAGTCCTTAAGCGGAGGCCCAATGTTGTTTCATCCTGCTTCCCTTATCATTTCAGAGCTGTCAGCCCTCTATCAGTGAAAGAATGGCCTTCGTTCACTAACTATTCTTAAAAAGAAGTTTCTTCTTAAAACCCACACAATTTTTATAAAGATTCTGGCACTCACCAATGTTTTCTTATTTGGGGTAAGAACATGGGCTAAGGCAAGAACAGAATGTTTGCACATTCAAGAACACACTTATGCACATTTGAGTGCAGATATGTTTGTGTCAAATAACTGGTTATTGCATTTTCTTAGGTTCTACAGTTGTATAATATGGTATTTAATCTATGATGACGTTTTTTATGATTAATCATTTTGATTTTCATTGCTTTACAAAGCATTAGGGTTTTCAATAAACACTTCACGAACACTTCAAGGGCTGGACAACAGACTTGCTTTCTAAGTTTGACAGCAATCAATTGCTTGTTTGTAAAGTAAAATTAATTTAAACTTTAACTATGTGATTCTTTATTTCAAATTATCTCTAAAAGGAAACCAATCCCTAACAAAACAAATTTTTTTTGAATCTTTTTTCATTTGTATTCATTTCTTGATGCATTTCTTTGATGATAACCAGTGTTATGCTGCGTAATTAAACATGACAACCCATGCTCAATCATCTTTCTGCATTATTTACATTCCTCTCAACTCTTTTCTCCCTCAATTTCTGTGACGTCATGTTCACACGTCATGTTCTTTTATGATCATTGGCAGGGTGTTTAACCATGCTAATTAGAAACGTTAAACTTACGAGGACAATGGAATTCCTCATAAGAACAAAGGTGTGAACAAATCTGCGGTGTAAGAACGTTTAATGAATGTGACGTAGACTTTTCTTAAGAACAAATTCAAGAAAACTCTTAAGATGATATTAGTGAAGGACAGCCAATGATTCCTATGCATGAAAATGTACCCTTTGTAGTTTCTCGTCACTACCACTAGAGAGCACTCACATGAAACTTGCAGCTTGTGGTAATGTCCAGATTTTTTACCCATCTTTCGCCACTCACTTCCACCTTTTCACTTTATTTGTAGAAAAAGCAGGCTGAACACAAATATGAGTCATGGAAATCATCAAAATGGTTTCTGAGGGATAATGACGACAATAAACACTCCTCTGGAACAGGTGGTGTTTGATGGATTGAGGATGTCTGTCTCCTTTTCTGTTTCCATCCTTAGATCTGAATTCAACATCAACATAGATATCAACTGTAAAAGAGATGCTTTATGCTTTTATTCTCCCCGCTTTTCAATCGATATGGAAACAGAAATACGGAAATGTTCAAACCCATGTCAAAGTATTTCCAAGTCATATGACGCTGGTGGGATTTGTCCAACTCAGCTGTTTGGAAAATGGCTGAGGCGGGTGTAATTGAATTTCTTGTCTGTGTTACAGCACTTGGAGACAGAATTTGTATATACATATTGTATTTTATTTGGAGCCCTCAGTGGACTGTTTACATGTGGAAATTTGGCCCCACCCATCAACTCAGCAAAAGTAGAGCTTTCCTAGGTGGCATATCAGTTGCATTAGTTGGATATTAAGCA
Organism: Embiotoca jacksoni; assembly: GCF_022577435.1. Classification (NCBI taxonomy): domain Eukaryota; kingdom Metazoa; phylum Chordata; class Actinopteri; family Embiotocidae; genus Embiotoca; species Embiotoca jacksoni. The sequence goes on from NW_027185241.1 coordinate 19,918,752, forward strand.
ATTACCTTGGAGTATATACAGTGTACACACTATTAGCTAGACTAATGGCATCCCTTTGTCTGAACTATTATACACAACACGGCAGGGTGGGGCTACTATATACCTGTGACTCCACTAACTGACAATATCCCATTGATTAATCACAACATTGATTACTGGAGCTTGAGTGTTACAGAACTGATACGAGGAAGTGCATCATCATCAGAAAATCAGGTCCACTGATGAATAAAGGCCTCTGGATGAACATGTGTACATGTAATAAGAGAGTGGGTACGGAGACACTGTTGCGGGGCACAGTCTTCAAACAGCTTCCGTAACATGTCGATCTGAGTGAATTAGTGAATTAAAACACAGATGACGTTTGTTTCACCAAAGTCTCCTTTGGGTTTATCTTTTTTTTTTTTCAGTTAATATCCTGTAATTTCCAGGACCACAGCTGTGGGAGAGCCTCAGCGGCGACGCGCTGTGTATCAATAATTAATTAATAAATACAGCCGCAAGTGGCAATGTTTGGGGTCCAAGCAAATTGCAAGCGGTAGAAGACAAGAAGCACATGGAAGTAAATCACATGCACACGTGGCAAGATTTTTGACTAGTTGTATGTGGGCAGGACAATGCAGCTCTCTAGGCCATGGGGGTAATTTATTCAACTTTTTTTGGCATTTGAAATGGCTAGAGATTTAGAATTGTGAATGATTGGGATTCAAGCAGATTGGTGGTTCAGTGATTAGCATTGTCACCTCACAGCACGATCTTTCAGGGTTTGCGGCCGGGAGTCAAGGCTCTTTCTTTTTCCGTTCTTACAAAAGCATGTTCAAGCTTTCTTTCTGCACACCTGAAGTCTGGAGAGGAGAGTATATAGTTGTTTAAACTTAATATCTGTGTCCTAACCCTAACCTGGCCTTCATCGAGTGACCTGCAGCGAATGAGAGCCTCATCACCGGTAGACCTCAGGTTTGTGGCTCCATCCCTGTTCTTTATGTTGGGGCAGCATCTCAAACAGAAAGTTGATACTGTCCCTAGATATTCTGAAGGCTGGTTTCAGGTCAGCACCAGAGAAGAACAAGGCGAACATAGTGAAATGTTTACAGATATATGTTTTCTCAGTGGTGGAAGTATTCAGATTCTTTACTTAATTACAAGTCAAGGCAATGTAAAAAAAACTCCATTACAAGAAGGTATATCAAGTAAACTGTCAGATCTTCATATAAATGTGTGGACAGTTCAGCAAGAAGGTAAGTTGAATAGACAAACACACAAAACGCCACCTCTCATCTGCAGCCTGGCTCTTTTTTTTTTAAACGATTACCCTCCTCAACTTCTTAATGAAGAGTTCCTACGGCGACTGCAATCTGATCGATCTTGACAGGTAAATTTCCACAACAACAACCCACAACATTTTTCGCGCCACCGTTTTCTTTTATATCCAAGCTACAGATCTTTGAACAATTGAAATATATAGCCCATATATTAATGTTTTTTCCCAAATGAAAATGAAAAGTGTTTTTCTCATATTTTGTTTCGTTGTTTGTCTTCAACAAACTGGATATACTCCAGATAACTGGAGTATAGCAAATATTGTCAAGATCAGCTGAGGTGGTGATGTCATCAAGTACACTGGTGTTCCAATAGCAGAATGACTGTCTTGACAGTTTTACAATAGCACTGTTTGAAACTGTTTTAAAAAAAAAACTAAAACGTACCATTGGTCAAACAGAGTCCAAACAGAGTCCAGCCAGGATGGATGCAAAGTGAAGTGGGTGTGGCAGGTGATGGAAAGAAAATAAGATAAGTTTTATTTTTCTTTGCCTGTGGTTTAAGAAGTTCCGAGTGTGTCTTTTACAACGTCATTTACGACGTCTTTTACAACGTCCATATGTCCTTATTTTATGATGTCCATATGTTCTTATCTTGTGACCTACAACTGAACTCATGTAAAGGGAATGGGGGTGGATGTCAACTGCTTGTCACTGTATAAAAGCTGCCCTACAGAGGAGAGACGTTGAGCAATGCTGGACATCCTTCTTTGCGTGTACATGTATTTGCTCCTTCTTGCAAGAATAAATGTTCGATGTGTTTGATTTTGAATCCAGCCTCTGAGTAATTTTTCTAACAGCAGGCAAGAAACAGGACACGGAGAGACACTGGGGTGTGGACGAAGTAAAACAGGAAATCATCGGTTTGTTGTTTCACTCAGCTCTTTTCCTTTTCCTCAACCCAACCAGTCGAGGCAGATCAGGTCCACCACGAAGTCTATTTCTGTCGGAGGTATCTCCCCCACTGTTGCCAAGTGTTCGCTCACGTGGGAATTGTTGGGTTTCTCTCCAAAATATTGTGTGGTTGTGACCTTACTATGTAAACTGCCCTGAGATGTGCTATGATTTGGCATTATATATAAATAAAATTAGAAATGACTTTAACTAAATTGAAAGAATGACGAAAGGGGAAGAATCATTTTGTCACCAAACATCACAAACGTACCACCACACTCACAACGGATATGACCAAAAATGGCATATTCCATCCCAAAAGATGATTGCTTTCTGCTGTGGTTAATTGTTAAATGGATTTTTCTCTTTAACTCCGATGTCAGTACTACTGTCTTTTGCTGACTGTTGCTGCATAAAAACAGATTAAGATTTCCAGAGGCCGTCCATGGTGGAATTTTACAGTTTGACAAGCACCGCAGATTCCTACAGAAACAGGCAACATAAGATTTAAGATAAGCATCAAAAGCATCTCCAAAACCGATGTATTTTTACATCATCCAAGGGTTCTTCTTTCTTCTTAGCTTTTCCCTCCACCACTCCCACCCCTCCACAGCCATTCTTTGTTCTCTGAATGTGTTTTTGCACCACTGGAAAAATACAGTTTGTTACCCTGCAGATGTTGTTTGTGCCTCCCACCTAACAGGACCCCTGGTCTTATTGCACATGCTCTCTCTCTCTCTCTCTCGCTCTCGCTCTCGCTCTCTCTCTCTCTCTCTCTCTCTCTCTCCTGGCTCACTCTTACACATACAGACATCCATGTACCCACAGATTCCGCTCATGGCAGGCCTGAGCTGCGGTAACAAGGCACAGAGAAGATGAAAGCAGAGGAAAGAGTGAAAGGCAGGAAATGAATAGAAGTGTTTGAAAGACTGCAATGTGCCAGAAGTGGAGAAAAATGAACACAAAGGATGGGGATGGTGAGGGAAAACAGATGAAGGGTAAGTCTAAGGATAAGAAGTGTGGGGAGGGGATGCTGAAAAGAGGCAGAGGGAGAACGAGGAACCCTGCACACCAAAATAACTGTGAAGTTGGCTGTGTTGCACTTTGTTCGAGCAAAGAGAAAACAGAATACATCCCTAAAAATACCCTGTGAATCCAATCAACAGCAGGGGAGGGACAAACAAATGGAGTGGTGGAGTTATGTGTGTGTGTGTGTGGGGGGGGGGGGTACTCCACAGTACATGGTGCTGATGATATTGTATAGATGAGAAAATGTATCGTCACCCTGACATCTGCCAGGCGAGGCACTGCTCCCCCAACACCCACTGTGACACTCCCACATATACCGAGGTTTCCATGGTGATATATCCATACCTTTGATCATGATGAGGATACACGCCTGCCCACAGCGCTTCTGTCACAGGCTGCTCTGTCCGTCAGTCTGAAAGTGCTCAGGTGAGGTGAGCTCCCCTTCTTGAGTGGGGTTGTCACAGCAACCAGGGAAGTGCCACATTAAAGCAAAGATGTTGCCTGGAGACAAAAAAAAAAACCAGGTGTAGAGACACACAAGTTAAAAGAAGGCAGACAGGTAGCAGCCACAGAAAGGAAGACATTAGAGAAGTAAAATCCACTCAAAAGCTTCTTTTTTTTCTTCTCCACACTTATTTTCTAACAACTTTCATCAAAGTTATTCTGCCCAGCTGGTCACATGCCAAGAGTAGTGCACTGGGAGCATGACAATCCACAATGAAATATCCAACAAAAAAAATCATGTTCTCATCAATTGTGGAAAAAAGTCAAGTGTGCATGGGTGTTAGGAGATTGTTGTTGTTTTTATTTATAGTGTATTACTTACAGGACAACCCTTGATCGGTTCTTTCTTGACTGAGGTCATGTTTTAGTTTACATTCTCCAATTCAAAACAAACACACATGGTGTTTTTCTTTTTGGAGGCCCAATTCTGATATCCTTTCAAGTAAGTATCTTTGAAGCATCTATTATTGACATTTTTATTTGAACAATTTATCAGATGACAATATAGTTTCCATATTGAATGTGATATTGTGAAATAGGGCTTGTGGTAGATTGACAGATTTTGACAGATTTTTTGTAGCCTGAAGAAGCAAATACAACCTCTGCAGCTGCCCCCTAATTTCATGACCTGTAAAGCAGATACAAATTAAGCAGTATTTGTGGCATGTGTAAAAGTTTGGGTTGACTTCATTAACTTGTATGGGAAATCTTAGATCTCAGGAGTCAATATATACTGTAGATTTGGGGATGTACTCCATTTCTTTAGTTTAGGTTGTGAGGTTATCAAATGTGAATCAGCTGAGTCAACATTGATGGGCAATTGCATTGAGGGTTTTTACTTGACATGAAAGATTGACTGATTGAATCAACCTAGCTTTGAGGTTAGCAACTGATGTTCATTGCTTCTATGGTATACTGTTTAACTGTTTTAGGATTTCTTTCTCCATGCCGCATGCAATATTAAACTGTATGTCAGGGGTGGCCAACCAGTCAGAGACTAAGAGCCACATTTTTTACTGTGTTACCGCAAAGAGCCACATCATACACATGGGCACACATGAACATCACCCCATCCCTTCCTCTTACACACACACCTCTGCTCAGCCAAATTTATTGTGTGACATTATCATGTCACACACCAACATGATAATGACAGAAATTGACTCCGACAGTACTAAGACCACAGGCCAGTCATTTTCAACAATGAACATTGTGTGCACTGTCTCACACACACAAACTCTCAGTTCAACAAAGTCCACAAACAAAAACATAATAATTTACAATAGCGTTTTTCACTTACTATGCATGTTGCTTAGTGTGACTTCTGGCATTCCTTGCCTTGAACAATCCTCTTCAAATCTGGCTTGTATTCTGTTGTTGCCACTCGAAGCAATTCTTTCACATGGGTGTCAGTCAGAACAGATCGATGCTTTGATTTCACGTGTTTCAGGGTAGAAAACACAGACTCGCAGACGTATGTTGACCCAAACATTGACAGTATCTTAAGCGCAGCCCGTTTGACATTGGGGTATTTTTCCATTGGCACACTTTTCCAGAACTCAATGGTCCCTTCCCTTAAAGCAGGTTTCAGTTGGTCCTCCTCACAAAGATCGATCATCTCCAACTCAGCCGCAGCCTCATCTGTGACTAGCGGGGCTTTCAAACAGTCCGTTTCCGCATTAAATGGGTCGACGAGGAACGTAATCTGTGGCCTTTTCAGTTGTAGATCACGGAACCGGATGACAAAGCTTTCATGCAGGTTTTCAACCAGTGTTGCATATCTGGCTCTTTGCTTATTCAGGGCAGCGCTGGTGACTTGCCCGCTGGCTTTTAGCAGAGTGGGAAAATGCGTTAAATCTCCCTTTTGAATATGCGCCTTGAACAGCTTCAGTTTGTTGACAAACGCAAACACACTTTGCACCAGGTCAGGTAGCATTTTTAACTTACCCTGCAGGGTCAGGTTCAGTCTGTCCAAGTGACACAGCATGTCGACCAAAAAGGCCAGATCCATAATCCACTCGACGTCCGAGAGCTCGGGATAGTCCTTGTCCTTCTCTTCCATGAACAGTTTCACGGCATCCAAAAGCTCAAAGAAGCGAGCGAGCACCTTGCCTTTTGACAGCCACCTCACAGTGCAGTGCAGCGGCAGGTCACCTGGAAGTCCTTGGTCCAGCTCAGCGATGAGATTTTTGAATTGCCTGTGGTTAAGCGCATGTGTGCGGATGGAGTTGACGATTTCCATCACAGGCTTCATGACGTTGTCTAAATTCAATGATTTAGACACGAGTTGCTCCCTGTGGATGATGCAGTGGAAATTCCAAAACTCGGGAAATGTTTGGTCAGCTTTGCACAGCCCCACAAGTCCGTTCACAGATCCGATCATGGCTGGCGCTCCATCCGTGGCTATTGCAGTTAGCTTCGGTATGGGCAGATTTGCTTTCGCAAATGCAGCCATCATTGTTTCTTTCACATCTATGCCACGGGTCCTGTCTTTTAATGGCACAACATCAAGGAGTTCTTCTTTGATCACACAATCTTTTGACACAGACCGTGCAAATATTGCCAGCTGAGGCTTGTCTTGTATGTCACAACTCTCATCCAATGCGACACTAAAATACTCACATGCTTGAAGGTCAGAGTGCAACTGTGATTCAATAGCCGTGTTAATGTCCGATATTCTGTGTTCAACAGTGTGGCGGGACAGTTGGATGTCTGATACCATTCGTTTTAGTTTGTCGTTTTCAGGAGACAAGATTTCAACAACGTCACTGAGGCATTTTTTAACAAACTCCCCTTCATTGTATGGCTTTTTAGCCCGTGCAATGTTCCAAGCCAGTTGATACGATGCAAGCGTGACAGTCTCTGGAAATTCCTTATCGATGTTAGCATGGAGTGAGCTGAAGTGGCGCTGAAGATTTGAAGCTTTGAAATGCGCTAATGACGTCTGACATATCAGGCAGAATGGCTCGCCATTACGTTCAACAAAAAAATATAAACTTTCCCACTCTGTTAAAAATGTCCTGTGTTCATCTTCATATTTTCGTTTAGCTGTGCATTTTTTCCCTGCCATTTTGAGAGCGAAATTGACACTAATTGTTTACTCGAATGGGTTTGCCCCTCCTGCTTTGCGGAATTTCACCTCATGCACATGCGCGTTTGACGAAAATACCATATTGAACTCAAGCGAAGCGAACACGCACAAAAAAAAACAAACACAAACACAAATGTTGATATGAACGTAAAAGAGCCGCATGAAACCAGGCAAAGAGCCGCATGCGGCTCGGGAGCCGCGGGTTGGCCAGGCCTGCTGTATGTCATTCATCACACCGATACTTCAATTCTTAAGAAAATTAGCTGACTCAGTTGCAATTGTAAGGCAGAAATTGCCTTTAGGAATTGTAAGTGATGACAGTTCCAGATCTTACAAATTCTGTAATTCTTCAAGCTTTATGCTAACACTCAACAATCATGAACAACTTTTTGAGGATCTATAAAAAAAAAAAAAAAAAAAAGACAATTGACGGGAAGGTTGTAAAGAGAAACCAAATAGCTTTCAGTTTATACGGTCTGAACTGTTATTAAGAAATAGCAGTTAAGGGGACTGTGGTCATGTGCTTAAGTCATGACAAAATGTGAGTTGGACTAACAATAACAGTCACATAGAGATCCCTGATAAAATGTTTGAGAGGAGTCAAAATCATTTAAAAAAGATTTTAAGACGGAGACAAAACAAGAAATTCTTCTAAAAACACCCTCACAGAAAGTAACAGAGCTGAAAGAGCAAAAAGCAAACATAATCAAAGCTCAGGGCTGCATCAGATAAGCCACATGCAAGACAAAAAAAATTAACCGACATTGAAGCGAGGTTACGGTGAAACAGTATCTGCATTTTTGGCCTAACTCAAGAAAATGAAAGAAGCTCCACTATCAGCTACTTTGATCAGCTATTAAAACAGAACTGGAACTCCCTAATGAGACTAACCTACATATGGAGCATGCCCTCAGAGCCACCTTACAAAAAAATATTGTGTTATATTGTGTTTATAATGTGTTTTCACCATTGATATAAGTTCTATATGGTGAAATACAATATGGTTGGAAGAAAAAGTTCAACAACATTGAATGTGTGCAGCAAAACAAAGCTAATTTAGCATGCATGAGAAAAGTACTGTTTTTAAACTGCTGGTAAATGTTGTTGATGATAGAGTTCTTCTGCATATTGGACTGTCAAAACTAAAAGCATCTAAAGTCAGCGCAAAGTCAACCTAACTCATTTAGGAAACACTTTTAATCTGGTGTTTGAACTGCAGGGCTGATTAATAGGTCCAAAAATCTAAAGATGCTGAGAGCACTGCAGAAGATGCAACTTTATAACGGCTGATAAAGACAGTGCTATACAATTTTAACAGTGTAAATCTATCCTGCCAAAACCCTGGTCAGACTCCCTTCTTTTGCTTGTCCCTCCAGATGAAGAACTATTCTGACCTGACTGGAAGACTAGGCCAGCAGGAGGTTACTCTGCCAATTGCACTTTACTTTATTGCATACCATTCGATTGGTTTCAGTAATGAGGGAGTTGCCTTAACATTTCACACATTTAGCTGCCAGTGTTTAGTGCTAAAGTGCTTTGTGAATGACCATAATAAAAGTTTTGGAATAATTTGGACTAGTGCAGATTTTTTGCAACAGACCCTCTGGAAGCTATAGCCACAACAAAATGAACTGGGGTCATGAAACATGAATATGCAAATCAAGCAATAAAACAAATGAGCAGAGCTTAGTACAGAGCTTACTGTTTACAGGGGTCAAAGTAGTCTTTGATGCCTTGATAAATTGAGGGTTCTGTGCTGACGACATCTACTGCAACTCCTGACTGCTGAGCGGTTAGGCCAGTCCTCTGCAAGTTCTCGCTGACTGCCTGGCAAGTATTGCCTCCCTTTTTTTCTATACAAATGCACTGTAATGAAGATGCAAAGTCATAAAAAACTCTAAACTTATCTGTGCAGGCTGATCCCATCTGGCACCAACTAAATGAGTACTGGCAATACAAAAAAAAGTCATTGGTATGCTAAAGACTAAAATGTAAAAGTCTCTGTCTCAAAGGGAGTGCAGTGTCCGTGGTTCTACTTTTTTGGACCATGACCAACCAGGCACCCACTTCACCTGTAGCCAATATGGGAGCTTGTCTGTAATTGGTCCAATTCCAGGTGAAGTGTCCAGATACAACAGACCAGCGAGGTATCCATCATCTTTTGCACCTTGGATCTCCATAAGCAGAACTTGGGGATTCAGAGTTCTCATAATTTGGCGTCGCCCTTGGCTGAAATCTTCAGGAAAACTGTCCAACTGCGGAAACAGCAACCTTTCGATAATTTCAGGGGCAGCATAACACTTAAGTCTCTCCCATGCTTTGTGTAAGGCCAGACTTGAGCTGTGGGCCAATAAGACTGATGAGCTCGGCACGCTGGTAAAGACCCAGCATCATGTGTTTCACCGAGACATGGCTGCACTCACATTTCCCGGACCACAGTGCGGCCGTACCCGGCTTCAGGACTGTTCGGGTGGACAGAGACGTTGTGCAGAGCGGCAAGAAGAAAGGTGGAGGGATTGCAATCTATGTGAACGAGAGGTGGTGCAATCCCGACCATGTGTGTGTGAAAGAACGTTTCTGTAGTCCGGACATTGAACTTCTAGCCGTGGGGATGCACCCGTATTATTTGCCAAGGGAGTTCTCGTCCGCCATTGTTATCGCTGTGTACATTCCTCCATCAGCTGACACAGAGGCAGCAGTGGACACCATCCACTCCACTGTGTCTAAACTTCAGACTAAGCATCCCGGTGCATTTTTGGCAGTTACTGGAGACTTTAACCACACCAGTCTGGATAAAGTACTGCCAACTTTGCACCAGTATGTTAACTGCCCCACCCGGAACAATAAAACCCTGGACCTACTGTATGCTAATGCCATGGATGCATACAGTGCTACTGCCCTTCCCCCCCTTGGTAGGTCGGATCACAACCTGGTCCTGCTGACTCCCAAGTGTGTTCCTCTGGTACAGAGGCAGCCTGTAACCACCAGGACTGTGAGGAGGTGGACACAGGAGGCTAAAGACGCCCTGCAGGACTGCTTTGAGTCCACGGACTGGGATGTGCTGTGTGGACCACATGGGGAGGACATCAACAGCATGACGGACTGTATCACAGAATACATCAAATTCTGTGAACACTCCACCGTACCATCCCGGACTGTACACTGCTTCCCCAACAACAAGCCGTGGATCACCAGTGCTTCTTAATCAGAAGAAAGCAGCCTTCAGGTCTGGGGACAGGGAGGAGCTCAGGAGAGTTCAGCACGACCTGAAGGAGACGCTCAGGGAGTGCAAGGACTCCTACAGGAGGAAGCTGGAGGCCAAACTCCAGCAGAACAATGTGAGGGAGGTGTGGACCGGTATGAAGGAGATTACTGGGTTCAAGGGGAGAGAGAGACAACCAGGGGGCTCCCTGGAGAGGTCCAATGAGCTAAACTGTTTCTTCAACAGGTTTAGTTCACCGTCCTCATCTGTCTCCTCCACACACCACACCTCCCAAACACCTCTGCTGCCTTCCCCCCTCCCCCGGCTGTCCCCCCTGGTGAGCTGCATGGACACAGAGTCCTCAACTCCAAAGGGCTCTTCCACCATTGACGCCATGACCCCCCTCCGCCCCCTCTCTGTGACCACTGGCCAGGTTAGGAGACAGCTGGAGAGACTCCACCAGCGCAAGGCTGCAGGGCCTGACGGCATCAGCCCTGGGGTCCTGAAGACCTGCGCCATCCAGCTGGCTGAGGTCCTACAACACCTCTTCAACCTGAGCCTGAAGCAGGAGGAAGTCCCGGTGATGTGGAAGACGTCCTGCCTGGTTCCTGTCCCTAAGAAGATGACTCCATCTGGCCTCAACTACTACCGACCGGTTGCCCTCACATCTCATGTGATGAAGGTGCTGGAGAGGCTGGTCTTGGCCCACCTCGGACCGCTGGTGAAATCTCCACTGGACCCTCTGCAATTTGCGTACCAGCCTCATGTGGGAGTGGAGGATGCCATCATCTACCTGCTGCAACGAGCTCAGTCTCACCTGGACGGAACCGGTGACTCTGTGAGAATCACTTTCTTTGATTTCTCCAGTGCATTCAACACCATCCAACCACTGCTGCTGAGTGAGAAACTGCGGGTGGTGGGGGTGGACACGTCCACCGTCTCCTGGATCACTGACTACCTGACAGGCAGACCACAGTTTGTCCGTCTGGGCAGTGTGCTGTCTGATACGGTGGTCAGTGGTACTGGAGCTCCTCAGGGAACTGTTCTGTCTCCCTTCCTGTTCACCTTATACACCACGGACTTCTCGTACAACTCAGATTCCTGCCATCTGCAGAAGTTCTCTGATGACTCTGCAGTGGTAGGATGTATAAGGGATGGATGGGAGGAGGAGTACAGGGCAGTAGTGGAGGACTTTGTGGAGTGGGCGGGAAGAAATCACCTGCTTCTGAACGTGGCCAAGACCAGAGAGATGGTGGTCGACTTCAGGAGGAAGATGACGGCTCCACAACCGCTGAGAGTTCTGGGAGAGGAGGTGGACATGGTTGAGCAGTACAAGTACCTGGGTGTCTCCATCGACAACAGACTGAACTGGAAGACCAACATCAACGCTGTCTACAAGAAGGGGATGAGTCGACTATTTTTCTTGAGGAAACTTCAATCCTTTAATGTGTGCAGCAAGATGTTGGAGATGTTCTACCAGTCTGTTGTGGCCAGTGCATTGTACTTCGCTGTGGTCTGCTGGGGGAGCAGCATTGGGGCCGTCGACACCAACAGACTTAACAAACTGGTTCAGAAGGCCGGCTCCATCATTGGCTGCAAACTGGACAGCCTGTAAAAGGTGGTGGAGAGGAAGACGCTGAGGAAACTATTATCCATACTGGATAATCCTGACCACCCTCTCCACCACCTGCTGCAGGGACAGCGGAGCACTTTCTCCAAAAGACTCCTCCAGCTCCGCTGTCACAAGGACAGATACAGGAGATCATTCCTGCCCACCACAATAAGACTGTGCAATAACTCACCTCTGGCAAAATCCATCACACAACAATAACACTGTTGTCTGATTTTCGTGTTTGTTTAAATATAAAAAAAATATTAAAAAAAAAAACTTTGCACTATTGTTTAGTTAGTTTTAATTTAATTTAATTATTCTATTTTATTGTATTCTATTTATTGTATATACTGTGCATTTTTATATTTAATACTTTTTACTGTTGTTTTATTGTTTTCCTGTGCCTATAATGCTGCTGTAGCAAAAAAATTCCCCTTGGGGATTAATAAAGTATCTATCTATCTATCTATCTATCTATCTATCTATCTATCTATCTATCTATCTATCCATCCATCCATCCATCCATCCATCCATCCATCCATCCACAGTTGAAACCAGAAGTTTACATACACTGTGCAAAAAGACACATAACACTTTTTTTTTCTCACTGTCTGAAGTTAAATCAGACTAAACCTCTCCTGTTTCAGGTCCGTTAGGATTACCAAAATTATTTAACTTTTGCTAAATGTCACAATAATGAGAAAGAGAATATTTTAGAGAATTTTTCATTACTTTCTTCAAGGTCAAAAGTTTACATACAGTTCCTTAGTATTTAGTAGCATTGCCTTTGAACTGCATGACTTGGGTCAAACGTTTTGGGTATCCTTCCACAAGCTTCTTACAGTACTCTGCTGGAATTCTGGCCCATTCCTCCTGACAGAACTGGTGTAACTGAGTCAGGTTTGTTGGCCGCCTCGCTCGCACACGCCTTTTCAGATCTGCCCACAAATTTTCGATGGGATTCAGATCAGGGCTTTGTGATGGCCACTCCAAGACATTGATTCTGTTGTCCTCAAGCCACTTTTTAACTATTTTGGCAGTATGCTTAGGGTCATTGTCCATTTGGAAGACCCATTTGCGCCCAAGTTTTAGCTTCCTGGCTGATGTCCTGAGATGTTGCCTTAATATTTCCAGGTAATGTTCTTTCTTCATGATACTGTCTATTTTATGAAGAGCTCCAGTTCCTGCTGCAGCAAAACAGCCCCACAACATGATGCTGCCACCTCCATGCTTCACAGTTGGGATGGTGTTTTCAGGTCTTCAAGCTTTCCCCTTTTTCCTCCAAATGTAACGGTGGTCATTATGGCCAAACAGCTCCACTTTAGTTTCATCAGACCACAGGACATGTCTCCAGAAGTTAAGGTCTTTGTCTTGGTGTCTTTTTGCAAACTGTAATCTGGCTTTTTTTTTTATGTTTCTTTAGGAGTAATGGCTTCTTTCTTGCTGAGTAGCCTTTCAGCCCATGTCGGTGCAGGACTCGTTTTACTGTGGATAATGACACTTTCTTACCAGCTTCAGCCATCATCTTCACAAGGTCTTTAGCTTTTGTTCTGGGGTTGATTTGCACATGTCGAACCAAAACACATTCATCTCTGGGACACAGAGCCCGTCTCCTTCCTGAGCGGTGTGATGGCTGGACATTCCCATGTTTATACTTGCGTATAATTGTTTGCACAGATGAACGTGGCACCTTCAAGCATCTGGAAATTGCACCCAAGGATGAACCAGACTTGTGGAGCTCCACGATTCTTTCCCTGATTTCTTGGCTGATTTCTTTTGACTTTCCCATGATTTCAAACAAGGAAGCAGAGTGTTTGAGGTGTGGCCTTAAAATACATCCCCAGGTGTGCCTTCAATTAACTCACATGTTGTCAGTTAACCTATCAGGGGCTTCAAAAGCCATGACATCATCATCTGGGCTTGCCCACGTTGTTTAAAGACATAGTACTTTTGGTGTATGTAAACTTTTGACCTCAAAGAAAGTAATATAAAATTCTCTAAGAAATTCTCTTTCTCATTATTGTGACATTTAGCAAAAGTTAAATAATTTTGGTAATCCTAACGGACCTGAAACAGGAGAGGTTTAGTATGATTTAACTTCAGACAGTGAGAAAAAAAGTGTTATGTATCTTTTTGCACAGTGTATGTAAACTTCTGGTTTCAACTGTATCTATCGTTACATGCACTGAACATATGCGTTTTACAAGTTCACCAGATTCCCAGTGTCCCAGCCTTTTGGCCACGAGGTCCAATTCTCGCATTGCTTTGAGGTGAATTTCGCAAACTGCACTTGAAAATAAGAAGTACCATGCTCGATAATTCTCTGACTTGTCATCAATATCATTGATCATTGGTATAGTCCTGAATTCAAATTCAATTTTCAGTTTTGCCTCTTGGCTAGCATATGACGCTTACCCTGGCGGCCTCTACTTTAGCCGGGGCACAGGCCAAAACTTGTCGATGATGCCGATGTCACGCTGCTCTAGGCACTAGACACTGAGGCATAGCTACTTGTTGACATTTTGTCCACTTGAGAACATTTCACAGTAGTGTTCTTGTGCAGTGTGTCGTAACTTTTACAAAACAACAAGTTTAAACTGTAGCCAATGAAGACACAGTTGTGAGTAAGATTGAACATTTACTGCCACTCTTCTTATTGGCAAGCTGGTGAAAACTGTAAATAAAACAATAAAAACAACATTCAGTGTCTGTTCTTTACCAAACATTGGATTGTATATAGTTGTAAATAAAACTGTCTTAACAGAGCTTGTCAAATGTTCTTTAAACAAGATGTTTACTGACATATGATTATTAATATATTTATCATGAAACAAAGCAATTTACGGGATTGCCTCAACAATGTTTCACAGTGCATAGTGCACTAACAGACTGCCATACTAAACTTCAAAAGCAAGCTTTTTAACCTGCATAGTAACTATCAAAATCACATTTTTAACTCGTAAAAAGGTACCAACAAATTATGTAATGAACTTTAAGAAAGTTAAACAAACACCTTTGCAGGCAGCACAGTCTGTGTACTGCTGACACTGCCCTGTATATGGACAAGCCAAAAACACATCCCTGTATCTCACCGGGCACCGGTTTGTCATGTGTTTGGCTGTTTTGTTTCATCCACTGCACGGATTCATATTGTACTGGGTGCATTTCAGAAGCAAAGTGTTTTGGTCTGCCTAATGTTTGTTGACTTCCTGATTTCTTGACTTGTCATGATTTATCTGCTTCTGGCTTGGGAAAGCAGGTTATATTGTTAAACTGTTTCTTTTTTGTCTGCTTTGTGTTTATTGTTGTCACTTCCTATGTTCTTGAGCTGCATTATGTGCACGGGTCATCACCCACGCACATTTCTGGAAATTCGTCAACTTTGAAGTGAAATGACCTGCAAGTATCAAAGTGGTAGCCATGTGTAAGTGGACAGACCTCGTCAAACTGATCAAGACCCCCTTAGAACACATACAGAGCACCAGGTCATTCAAAACTCACACAAAACAGGACAACAAATGTATCTCATGCCCTCAGTAGGCCAATCATTTTTTACTCCTTTTTACTGAGGTTTGACTCTCGACTGTGACCTCTCACTGCATTTGCCAACTCCGCAAGGTGAAAATATCTAGACCACTTATGTCTGCTGCCTTACTATGGTTGAACATTCTAACAACCCCACAATGACAAATTCAATAATTTACACATATACCATCATGGTTTTCAGGTTTTATTCAGTGTTTATTTATCTTGTAAATAGGTAACACTTGAATAATTTGAACATATAATGGCTGTTTTAAAGCCCTGCCTTATAGTTAATCTGCATACTCGCTGTCTGTTTTTTGGTTGTAGGCTTGGTTAATAATATCAACTTGTATTGAGTGTTTTGTGCAAGTGACATCAACAAACATTTTATTTTAGTCATGGTGAATGAATAATGGACTTTCTTATTCTTCAATGAATGGAATATAGATTCAGATTCTTAAAGGAAAGCAGGGAAGTTTCCTTCTTTTCAGAGCAGGCAATTTGTGGGTCATTGGACACTGGACCACGCCTCCAGGTTTTTCATCGATAAAACTGTAAAACCTCTGGGGCCTCTGTGTAGCTGTGTGCACACAGCTAGCAAAAATGTGTGTGTGTGTCTGTCTGTCTGTGAATTACTCAGATGACACTCGTCTCATCCCTACTAATTCAACAAACTTTTTAGAAAACAGTTGCTTATTTGCACATCCAGCAGTGAAAAACCAACATGATCATTTTTCCTTTCTAATATTGTTTTTGGTTATCTGATTTTAACTTTGCTTTTGGTTTCTGGGAATTCTGGTCTCAAAGGTGTTGCCCATTTCTGTTTTTTGTAATATCCCAATTACATCAGGATTGATTTTACACATCTGGACAGCAAAAAACACATTTGGAAACGGTTTAAAGTGGATTTCTACAGATGCATCTCAGTCTGGATGCTCTGGTGACCAGATCCCTTACATTACTTTTGCAGTCTTTTGCAAATAAGTGTGGACAGTCTGTACTAAAGATCTTAGTTAAGAAACACTTCCGATTTGCCTGCAATCTGAACAAACCAAAGTGTATCCTTCTGCTGTCAAAAGTCAATCAATAAGAAGAAAAATCTCCAGGTGGCCTGAACTGCTCACAGTTAAATAATATGCAGTAATCGTTGAGAAATGGTTCTTAGTTGATGTTACTTCGCTTTTAAGAGTTACAAGTCAAAAAGGTTAGGAACTGCTGATCGAGAACCTTTGGACATTAGGTTTTAACACAAACCAAGCAGATAGGGCAACTATCCATGGGCCCCAAAAGCCACAGGTTGATACAAATCATTATATGGCCATCTCCCACAGTGCCTGAATCTAGTTTTAGGACCTTTTATTTTAGTTGATTTGAGCTTGAACCAAAGGCCTAGGTTATGCAACGTTTCAACTTCTGCTTGAGAATTTCTTCAGGGTCACTAACACTGGCCTAGCAATGCCTGGAGAAGAGCATAATCACCGGAAGCAAAAACTCAATGTTACTCTTCTTACTAGCCATGAACATGATTGTCAAGTCAGCCAGCGGAGGCAAGATGAGAGGCCTCCTGTCTAGATCATGTCTAGATCTAATTCATGCATGGTCTGTTCGGAGACTGCAACATCCCTCAAGGACTGGTATAATTCATGTCATGGGCAGGGATGAGTATTAAACCAGTCAAGTTCAGGTCTCTGGTCCTGAAGAAGGGTAAAGTGGCAGACCAGTTCCATTTTACCTTGGGACTGGCCCAGATTCCAACAGTGACAGAAAAAAACAATTAAGAGCCTGGGCAAGATCTTTGCCCGTTCCCTGAAGAACACAACAGCACTTTTACAGACCAGGAGCGATTTAAGGACATGGCTCACTGCAATTGACGAATCAGGCCTTCCAGGAAAATTCAAATCCTGGATGTACCAACATGGAGTTCAATTCTGAATTCTGTCTGTGAATTCTGGGACTGTTCTGTAAATAGTTTTCTATTAAAAAATAAATGTCGAAATTTCTGATCAACCCATATAAATCGCAGGCTTAAATCAACAACTTCCGGTTACTTTGCACACATTTCCGGTCTAAGCACCGCTCCAGCCAAGTACGAATACAGATAATTTAGTTGGTTTAGCAGATACAGATAATGCTGTACCCGCTCGTCCATACTGATCACCGTCAGCTTGGTTGCGCAGGTGAGGGTGTCTCATGATTAAAGTCCCGAAACACCCTATGACCCCAGGTTCATAACTGAAGTCCAAGTAGCACCAGAAAGTGGATTTCAGAACAACCGTGTCACTGCCTCAGCTCATCAGAGCCATCTGAATTGTGTGCACCATCCACATTTTTTTTTGTCTCTCTGTCTCCCTCTCTCTTCTTCTTTAACACACACATGCACTGAAGGGTGCAGGTCTTTGTCTGCATTTCACTGACCACACAAATAAATATACATGCGCACACACACACACACACATACACACACACACACACACACACACACACACACACATACTAAAGCAACAAAATAAAAATCATGAACAGATGTAGCTAACACTTAAACATAGAATCAACATCAACACCAAATTGTTTCAGGTCATCTGCAGCTTCAGTCATCATCAGTGTGTGTACTTTAGAGATAGGAAAAATACGTGTATGTATATCTGAGTATGTATGCGTGTGTGTGTGTGTGTGTGTGTGTGTGTGTGTGTATTCCTTGCCAGGTCTATACTTTAATAGTCTTAATGCTTCCTGAGGAGTTGGCCAGAGCTACATCAGCTTCTGGATGGGCCGTTGACTTGATGCAAAGAGCATCAGCCCTTCACCCTCCCAATTCCACACACACACACACACACACACACACACACACACACACACACACACACACACACACACACACACACACACACCCATCCAACCCCTTAAGGCTTTATATGGCTAAGGCTTCCTGTTTCAAGCCCTCTGGGTTATCTCCCCAATGCAATTACAGTGCTTTAAAAGTGCATTTTCAGACAGAACAAGCACGGCGATAATGAGGGAGAGTGCTGGCTGTACAGCCCCACTGCACGATGGGAGACCTAAATTTGAATTAAGAACTTGTCATAGTTTGTTTTTCTTGTGACAGCGTTCACGTTGACAATCTATAAATTACTTAATAAATAAAAAAGCTTACCATAAATAAGAAATAAAGAAATCAAATTCTAAATGAGCACATATTTTTGAGAAATCAATACAATTTCTCCGTTTCAACATTTGATATGTTGTCTTTGATATTAATTCAATTAAATATGGCTTTACATGATTTGCAAGTCATTGCATTCTGTTTTTATTTACATTTTACAGAGCATCCCAACTCTTTTGGAAGCAGGGTTGTATAACAGTCATTAAATCCTAAACCGAAGGTCAACCTTTTGTTATGCAAACCCCAGCCTACAATTTTCAAGTACAGTAAACTACCATTTACTCTTAACATATACAGTGCATCCGGAAAGTATTCACAGCGCTTCACTTTTTACACATTTTGTTATGTTACAGCCTTATTCCAAAATGGATTAAATTCATTTTTTTCCTCAAAATTCTACACGCAATATCCCATAATGACAAAGTGAAAATAGTTTGTTTAAAATTTTTGCAAATCTATTAAAAATAAAGAACGAAAATATAACACGTACATAAGTATTCACAGCCTTTGCTCAATACTTTGTTGAAGCACCTTTGGCAGAAATTACAGCCTCAAGTCTTTTTGAGTATGATGCTACAAGATTGGCACACCTATTCTTGGGCAGTTTCTCCCATTCTTCTTTGCAGGACCTCTCAACTCAAGCTCCATCAGGTTGGATGGGGAGCATCGGTGCACAGCCATTTTCAGATCTCTCCAGAGATGTTCAATCAGGTTCAAGTCTGGGCTCTGCCTGGGCCTATCAAAGACATTCACAGAGTTGTCCCGAAGCCATTCCTTTGTTATCTTGGCTGTGTGCTTCGGGTCGTTGTCCTGTTGGAAGATGAACCTTCGCCCCAGTCTGAGGTCCAGAGCGCTCTGGAGAAGGTTTTCATCAAGGATGTCTCTGTACATTGCTGCATTCATCTTTCCCTCCATCCTGACTAGTCTCCCAATTCCTGCCGCTGAAAAACATCCCCACAGCATGATGCTGCCACCACCATGCTTCACCGTAGAGATGGTATTGGCCAGGTGATGAGCGGTGCCTGGTTTCCTCCAAACATGACGCTTGGCATTCAGGCCAAAGAGTTCAATCTTTGTTTGATCAGACCAGAGAATTTAGTTTCTCATGGTCTGACAGTCCTTCAGGTGCCTTTTGTCAAACTCCAGGTGGGCTGTCATGTGCCTTTTACTGAGGAGTGGCTTCCGTCTGGCCACTTTACCATACAGGCCTGCTTGGTGGAGTGCTGCAGAGATGGTTGTCCTTCTGGAAGGTTCTCCTCTCTTCACAGAGAAACGTTGGAGCTCTGTCAGAGTGACCATCGGGTTCTTGGTCACCTCCCTGACTAAGGCCCTTCTCCCCCGATCGCTCAGTTTGGCCGGGCGGCCGACTCTAGGAAGAGTCCTGGTGGTTCCAAACTTCTTCCATTTACGGATGATGGAGGCCACTGTGCTCATTGGGACCTTCAATGCTGCAGACATTTTTCTGTACCCTTCCCCAGATCTGTGCCTCGATACAATCCTGTCTCGGAGGTCTACAGACAATTCTTTGGACTTCATGGCTTGGTTTGTGCTCTGACATGCACTGTCAACTGTGGGACCTTATATAGACGGTGTGTGTCTTTCCAAATCATGTCCAATCAACTGAATTTACCACAGGTGGACTCCAATCAAGTTGTAGAAACATCTCAAGGATGATCAGTGGAAACAGGATGCACCTGAGCTCAATTTTGAGTGTAATGGCAAAGGCTGTGAATACTTATGTACATGTGATTTTTTTTGTTTGTTTGTTTGTTTTTGATTTTTAATAGATTTGCAAAAATTTCAAATTTTTTTTTTATTTCATGTTGTCATTATGGGGTATTGTGTGTAGAATTTTGAGGGGGAAAATAAATTCAATCTATTTTGGAATAAGGCTGTAATATAACAAAATGTGGAAAAAGTGAAGTGCTGTGAATACTTTCCGGATGCACTGTACATGTAAGAGGAAAGCAATGTGGGGAGAGGAAATGGATGCATTATCAGGAAGTGGGCGAAACAGGGGTGGGTACAGGATGTGTGTCTCTGTAATATTAGAAGGGTGAGGGATTATAGTGCAATAATACTGAGGGGGAAAAAATGGTTTTATACATATATATATATATATATATATATATGTATAAAACCATTTTATGTGTGTGTGTGTGTGTGTGTATATATATATGTGTGTATATTATAGTGAGGGATTATAGTGCAATAATACTGAGGGGGAAAAAAATGGTTTTATACATTTATATATGTATATGTATATATATATATATATATATATATGGAATGGAGTGATTTCTGGAGAACCTTACAGAACTGCTGAGTGATTGGCCTACCATCCCCCACATCAACATCGTGCTCTATTAAATTCATGCAAGTGGGAGTATCTGAGAACAGACCTGGGTAGCTTTGAATAAGTTTGACCGGCTGTTTACATTTGCTTTCATCCAAATGACCCAATAAAGTATCCAACTTTGTTAAAGTTTCAGAATTTTTCAATCGGGGTTGCAACAACCGTTCAGACATTTCCTCTTCTCCTTTAAGTGCCAACATGGAATTGTCTGCTATTAGAGCTGGATATCCTCACCCAAAGGAGCACGGGCATGAAAGGGTTTAAGTAGATTGGCGTGGCCGATTTTAGTTAACTTTCTTTTATTTGGAATTTCAATCAAGTAGTTTTGTTTTGAAACCTGACCAATTACATTGCATGGACCAAATAATTTTGCCTGAAAAGGAGAGTCAAAGAGATATGACTAAAACCTGGTCGCCAGCAGTAAATTCCTGTTTCTATGCACTGCGGTCAAACAATCGTTTAATTTTTTTTGAGAGAAGTTTTGTTTTGCCATTTCCCCAGCTTCAGAGTCTCTGCCTGAAACCATTAATAATAAGTAATCAAGTTCTGTGGTGGGTCAGTCGACATCCACTGATCATACACTACAGAGCCTTGAACGGTGTGTGCAAAAACAAGCTCATTGGGGCTAGATCCTGTACTTTCTTGGACAACTTCTGTAGCTGCCAACAAGAGCCAGGATAAACCCTCCTCCTAATCTGCTTTTAACTCTGTACAATAAGCGTGCAGCGTAAATTTTTAAGTGCTGGTGAAAGCGCTCAAGTGCACCTTGGCTTTGGGGATGGTATGGTGAGGCCTTGTTATGCTTTATGTGAAGCTGTTTGAGAACTTGTGCAAACAACCGAGATGTAAAATTTGACCCTTGATCACTCTGTATTACTTTGGGGATTCCAAACACAGATACAAACTGACTGCAGAGCCTTGATTACAGATTTTGCAGTGATTGTTCTCAGTGGAAAGGCACATTACTGTTAACAAATAAGAACAACCTGACTTGGACCAGGGAAGCAGACCTACACATTCAATAATCAAGTGCTCAAATGGCAGAATCACCTTTTAAACGTGGCCAGACACTATTGTACACTATTGTAGGTTTTCTTTTACACCCATATGTCATGCAACATTATTATGAGCTGTTTGAATTACTGGTGTCCTAAATTTTAAAGGCAATACAATTTGCACAATGGGATCACCACTGAATGCCTCTCCATGAGCAGTCCAAACCTTAAGCAAGAGGTCATCCTGGACAAAATACCCCTGCCTATCCTTTCCTACCTGAGATGAAGGCAAAACCAGTTCATACAATTTCTTCAAAGATGGGTCTTCTTTTTGTTCTTTCACTAGCTCTGAATGAGAAATACAAAGTTCAGTTAGAACTGAGGATGCAAACTTTTTTACCTCACACGGCCTCGCCAATACTCCATCACTATCATCCAGAGCAGTAGCCTTTGCACAAGTCACGGCACAGACTGTTAACACAACTGTCTCTGATTTAGTGACACCTTCTGGTTCTGAAGCACAGACTTCAGAAACAGCATGGTCTGTTTCAGCGACATCCACGTGTTCTAGGGATGAAGAACATCTCTCTTTTATTTGTAACGACATTTGTTTGCCGTCCGATCTTACATGATCTGGCGACACATGGCCACCTGCCAGGTCATTTCCTAACATTTTAACTAAACATATCTCAAGTCTTCGTATAGATACTTGTGGCAGGTATTTATTCACTGTAATCCAGTGGCATTGGAGGGCAACTGTAAAACAGCAATCCCCAAAAAACCATGGATGTGATTCTGAGCCGATGGCTCTAACCACTTTCTCAGTCACACTACAAAGAACACCCTACAACAGATTCTCTAATAGAACCTGCTGCTATGCCTCACAAAATAAACCACCAGTCAAGATAATGCCACACTAAACATTTTACTTCCCCATTCCTCAAGCAATGAGCCCAAAATGGATTCGATCAATGCTCTCCCCCAAAAAACGAACTCCCTACTGCCATGTGTGATACTCCACTCATAAATATTAAAACAACCAGTACTAAAACTGATTGGAAGAGCCTCCATTTTGTCATGACCCATGACCAAAGGAAGGACAAAATGTGGAGACCGCACATGATCATTTAAAGTAACATGAATTTATTTAAGAAAACTTAAGTAAGTGTCAGTTCATTGGTAATGTGTGTAGTGTGTGAATGTATAAGGATGTGCAGATGTAAGAAACAAAATGAAACCTAACCAAGTCAAACCAAAGTAGAGACCCAGAGATGGAGAGAGAGACTGACTGCTCTGGCACCCAGACTGGGGAGCAGCTTCGCCTATACGGCTGTCAGGATGCTGGGCTCTCTCCCCTCTCTTACCCTTGCCCCATAAACTCTGAACTTTTGCACTGCAGACCCAAATTTGCACTACGTTGTCTGTTTTGTTTTTATTTTTTTTTATTGTTGCATGTTTGTGCTTTTCTTGTTTTGTCTTTTTGTTTGCATACAGTAGGACTGTGAGAAACAGTTTTTTTGATCCCTCTGTATGTCTGTATGTCATATGGTGGATTGACATTAAAGAAGTTGAAGTTGAATGTGCCACCATGGCACCAACTTCCTCACAATCCACCTGACGATATGTGATGTTTTTTGGGATATCTTTCTCTCACCCGAAGAGCCGTGGTTAGAATCCACTTGTGGACAAGTACAACTAGTCAACAATGTTGCGTTGTGTGCATGTGCTTTACTTCCATGTGCTTCTTGTCTACTACAAGTTTCTATTTGCAAGTCAGAAACATTTGCTTCCAAGTTTGAACTGGACATACTGGGTGATACCTAAGGCCTGTACTACAAAGCAAGTTCAACATCCCCCGGATATCTTTTTGTTATCTGGCTCAACAAACCCCAACAAACGAGTCTGCACTAAGCAGTCGGACGAAGCCGGTTAACAACTTGCTATGTCCACCCAGGATTTCCCAATCCAGCTCTGAGCACATTCACATAGAAGAGGTGTACAAGTTCACTGATAACAGAGCGGCATACAGTATATTACAAACGAAGAGCAAATTAAAATCTTAGAAAAATATGAGGAAGTTAAGCGCATAATCCAGGCTAAAAACAGTCCAGCTGCAGCTGCCAAATGCAGGAAGGTTTACTGTATGAATGTATAGTTTATTCTCAGATGTATTCTAATGATGTGTATGAGCCTTATCCTTTTACTCGCAGCCCCGAAGGTTGTCAAACGAACTGGGGAGCAAACAAGAAATACATACAAAAACAGAATTCAAACAAAGTGGAAGGTAGGTTTACTGTCAGACTTTTTAAGTGACAAGTACAAGGCTTTTGTGCTTCAGTCCGTCTCTGTTGTAGGATGATACCAGTAAAAAATGCAATAAAATAGAACCTATATCAAAAATCTCTATATTTGACTTGGCTTTGTGAGTTTCTGTTTTATTGAGCCAGCTCGGATGAAGAAAGCCTGGGTGTGTTGAACTTGCTTCATAGTACACCCCTCAGCTTGGAGCTTGTTGTAGTGGTTACTTCTGGTGCACACATGGATTTTGAAAACAAACAGATTTGTAACAGATAGCAAAATGGGAGGTGAATATTGACTGCAATAGTCACCCAAAGGCAGGCTTATACCAACATTCTGCATACGGAGAGTCAAACAATTCTAGATATAACATACTAAGTTAAAAGACCTTTGACAAGTTATCTGTAGCTTTCCCCTGTTCAGGTTATCTATTTTGATACACCATCGGCCTGTAAATCGTAATCCTTTTTGACTACATGTTTGTTCCCATGCAGAGATCGCACATATTTAAGTGAGCCAAGAGAGGGAGGATGAGAAGATGCCCAAAATTCAACAAGCAATTTAGGTGACTACAACCTTAGCCACACAGATAAATGGAGAAAAGTGCAGCACTGATGGAAAGTGATCTCCACCACAGAGCCCTGCACATTGTGCTGCCTTCATTAAAGCCTTTAGCATCCACTGGCTCAGTTAACATGGAGGGGAAGCAGGAGGGAGAGAGTGGGAGGGGTAACCTGAGGAGCAGATAAAAAGAAAAACGCAAAGCAAAAACTGAATTCATGTGCATCCATCTATGTATGTGTGAGCAGAGCAGTAGGACAGTGGGAAAGAAACATAAAGGAGACCTAAAATGCAAACATGAGAGGTAGTTTTGCTGCATAGTAGCCTCCTTGCTAAACAGCTGAAATGTGTCAGAGCTTCTCACATCCCAGCTGCCTCATGCTAGACGGACACACACACACACACACACACACACACACACACACACACACATGCAAACAAACCATACGGGTATGTATGGAGAGCCAGCAGCTGGAGCATTTGAATATAACCCCTTTGACTTTCCATGAATGTCCATGTAAAACTGTGTAAGGGTGTCACTGCCACTGGATGCATTTGTGTATATATGTGTGCATTTCTGGATGCATAAATGTAAGTAGGTGGATGTGTCGTTACTTGTGTCAGGGGACTCGCAGTAAGGAGGAGGACGAGAAGAGCATATTAACAACACTAAGAGTAGGTGGGAAGAAGCTTACTGCCTAATTTACTGCAATTAAAACACTGCAGTTGGTTTTAGCCTGTCGTCTGTTGCACCTCCCCCCACTCCCTTTGTGTCTTCTTTTTTCTTTATCTCTATGGTATTCACTTCCCCCATTTCTGCCTTTACCTGACTTCATTTTCTCTCTCCATGACTCTACCTTTGTCTTTGTGTTTATGTCTCCCTGATCCTCCACACTGTCTGACTTTTACTGGTGATGATTACACTTTTGATTTCCTGAGTTTTGTAAATGACAGAGGATTCATTTTTCAGGGTTGCTACTATAAACACATATTTTTGATTGTGACAGGCAACTTGTTAAGGACACTACACAGTTTATGTCTGTCATTAAAGCGAGAAAAGAAATTAAAACTGCAAGCAGTGATGTACGGGCCCTTGCACTCAGGCGCACCGCCTCCCCGAAGTCGTCCCCCACGAAGCCGCCTCCCCGAAGCCGCCTCCCCGACTTGCAGTGCGCGACGGACCGTGTATACCCGCTTAAAGTTGCTATTTTTGTATCGTTTCCTGTCTCCAGCAGGGGGCGCTGGCGAGCCATTTGGCCACACTGACTCGCAAAACACATCAGATGTATTGTCTCACCACGCCGGATGTATGTGACACGTTTCGTGAGGTTTCAAGCATCCTTTGACCTTAAACATCAACTTCCTGTGTCACGGCGAGACATCCAGCTTTGCCGCATCGTCACGGCGACGCCCATTGACAAAGTCGAACGAATGTCTCAATATATCATCAACTACATGTTTAGATTATTGTGACCCAACTTTACGTTCATGGGATCAACCAGCTCGAATGTGAAAGTATGAAAAGTGTCATTTCCGGTGGCCAACAGGGGGCGCTATGACTATGAGCGAATATTACCACACAGAGGTCTTCAGTCTTATGTTATCATACCTGTGATGTTTGGACAAGGTAGGTCCATGTACATAAGATTTAAAGCAACTCCTAGTTTCATGGCGAGACCTCAAAATGGCCACCACGCTACACACATCGATGAAAACGAATTATTTATACAACTTTTAATCCCAAACATGTTTTCTATCCATAGAACCTAAATTCAAGTCGGTCGGACAAAATCCCTCGGACTAGTTCAACAAAGTACAACGTGTCAGAATCGGCCAAAATGGCGACTAAATTCAAAATGGTGGACTTCCTGTCGAGTTGAGGTAACGGTGCAATTGTGCGTCAAGGTGTGATACATGTGTCTGATTTAGTGAATTTAGGTAAATGTGGCCACCGGGAGGCATATGTGTATCCACTTTCATGAGTTTTTGAATATGATAAAGCCTCCAAAAAGGAAAATCACTTTACGTAAGGAGAAGAACGACGAACTACCAAGAACATTTTTACGAAATACAATAGGGCTTTCGCACCAATGCTCGGTGCTCGGGCCCTAATGACAGATCTGGCTTTTCTTTACTAATATAGAGGCTAAACAATTTTTTGCTGAACAAAAATAGTTGATGAAATATTGAATTGCTCCTTAATCCTCTGTATGCAGTCATTAAATATAATTTTGTTTATAGTTAATTTCCCTTATACTTTATATTTTTACAAAATTTTCATAAAATTGAAAACCTAATCTACAACGAACATGTGAATATATTAATGGTGGTCGTCTATGTGTCAGCACTGTGTCAACACACCCAGGCTTTCTTTATATGAGCTGGGTCAACAGGACAAAGATAATCGGTACTACAACTTTCTCTGTTAACTTGGGCTTTCTGCTTTCGGCTCTGACTGTTCACATAAAAGAGGAGGTGTTTGCAAGATCTGACCAATCACAAGCATGGACAAGTGTACTGACAGCAGAACGACATATTTTCCCAACAAGGAGCAAACTATAATTTAAAACAAATGAAAGCAGCTGCAGCTGTGGAATGTGCAAAAAAAAAAAAAAAAAAATCATGTAGCCAAAGTTGATAGGCTTATAATATCACCTTAAAGTGCTCTAGAAGATCTGACTCTAATTACATGTGCATATTTCATAAAATGTTTTTTTAAATAAATGTATTCTCATGACGTGTATGAATGTTTTAGTTTTATCATTTCTCCCAGAGGTGTGAGAATTCCTGTCTGATCCTAAATGTGTTTTCCTCTGTTTCCCCCCCCCAATCACCTCTCCTCATGTGTTTTGTGGTTCCCCTGTCTGTTATTGTTGTGCCTGTCTCCCCACAGTACCCACCTCCGAATGCCTGTCACCGTCACGCCCCTCTCTGTGAGCAGCTGATCCAATCACCTGATCATCACCACCTGGCATACATACACACATTCTCCTCCCGGTTGTCAGTCCGTCCGTTTACCTGCCTGGTATCTCATCCCTGTAAGTTTGTCTGTTTCACTCAGTGAGAAGTTCCGGCTCTGACTCCCTGTTTGTCTCCAAACTTACCTGCCAAGGTAAGGAGACAACCTCCTCTGGTTCATTATGCTCTTTTTCAGAGCAGCAACATCATCAAGATTCATACACAGAGAGGCTGCAGCAACAAGGTGATCCACTTGAGTGGGAGTAAAGTTGAGGGAGCTGCCTTCCACTGTATTGACACCTGTCATTGGGGTAAATAGAATTGCAATCGCATCCTTAAATTTGACCACAGCACGATCAGGAAGACATCTACTATAATGGAATTGTTTACCACATGCTATGTAGTCCATAATTGTAAATTCAAATGTGTTTAAACAATGGTCAGATAAATGAGGGGTTTTGAAGAAATGCTATTAAATGTTCAGTTTCTATGCCATATAAGGGAACAAAATTGAGGGTGTGGTTACAACAGTGACTGGATTTATTCACATTTTGAAAAAAGCCAGGTCAGTCTAAAAATGAACTGAAGGTAGAACTGAGGCCATTGTTGTCCACATCAACATGAATGTTAAAGTCACCAACTATAATCTCTTTATCTAAGTACTGAATCTAATATAAAGTCTGAGAATTCAGTTAAAAACTCTGAGTAAGGGGCAGGTGTACAACAACAAATATAATCATTTTTTGTGTTTACCAGTTCAGATGCAAGAGACTAAGGGCCAGATTTATTAAGATCTCAAATATATGGTACTAAATTGCATGTTTATTCATAAAGTTTGCGCATTTATTTTGCACCCGCGAGGGATTTACTGAGAGTAATTGCATCACTTTATGTCAGGTGCATATCGCTCTATTAAAATGAGGAGCTTGTGTGTGTTAAAGTGATTTCAGCCATGAAAAAACAGAACGACCGCAAAATAAAAAATAAATTGGATCCCATTTAAATGAAGAAATATAAATATAACAAGAAAAAAACTGTCTCTTGATTATCAACAAGAAAGTCACTGCTGTAGGAAAAACAAAAAGATCAAAAGATGAAATTAAGAGAAGATGTCAAGATATTAAGCAAAAAAACCCAGAGGGACGGTGGATGAGATGTCTCTAACAAACACTGAGCAGCAGGTCCAGCTCTTTCTGTGATGAGCAGTTGACTTGGTTTCATTCAGTGCCTCCCAGGTGCTCGGGAACCTTATGGAACTACCTGTGAATTCTGCGGGACTTTGATTTCAGAACCTGGGACAGCACACCTGAAAAAAGGGACTGCGTGAGATTTCCCGGTAGCGGTACGCTGTACTGACCCAGAGGCAAGAAAGTTTGTTGAATCAAGGATTAAGCCAATTAAGTCATGCAACATCTCATTGGATAAACGGACATTTAAAATAGTGGCGTTTGATGGTGGTGCGGTCAGGACTTTTGGGAAAGCTTAACCTGAACCCGAGGCTCATATATTGGTCATTGTCGGGGCTAATCATTCATGCTATATATATATATATTTATTTATAATTTTTTTCCGGACAGTCTCGGCTATCCAGATTTTTCATCATTTAATTTGATAATACTTAAATATTTTTATATTAGCCTTTATATCAAGGGGAAAAAAACTATTTGTCCGATAAAATTATGTTTTTAAATGTATCTCAACAGAAAGTAATGTTATTAGTATTTTTTGTAGTTCTGTAGAAGAGATTATCTAGAATCTAACAATGTCTGTGTCAGGAGTCCGGTTTTCCTCTGTTTTTTGGTCGCCGAGAGGCTCCCTTTGAGGGGGGGTACTGTCAGGAGTCCGGTTTTCCTCTGTTTTGCCCCCGATCTCCTCTCCTCCTGTGTCTCCTCAGTCCCTTGTCTGCTTGTTCTGTGTCCTCCTCTTCTCACCTCCCGTGGCCACGCCCCTCACCAGTCCCAGCAGATGCAGCCACTCACCCCTGATCACCACCTGCAGGTGTGCTGCATCTCCCTGATCACCTCCCCGGACTATATGTACCCTGCCCCTGCACTCCTCTGGTGGGTCGGTTCAGTTGTTAGTCGCCCGTCCGTCCATCCCTCCCTCTCCCTGTTCCTCCAGTTTCTGTTCCTCCTGCGGAGCTCCCTGTCGGAGTCACCAGTCGGTGGAGTTGCCCTCCCGACTCGAAGGATTATTGACGCCGTTCCTTCAAGCAGTCCTGTCCGCTGGTCTGCCGGCTGCCCTGCCAGCCGTGTCTCCCTGGATCTGTCGGTCAAGTTGCCCTCCCGACTGGAAGCAAGTGGACACTATAGGTGCCACCTTCTGGTTTGTTTGTTTGTTTGTTTGTTTTTGTTTATTGCAATAAAGACTGTATTTTGGAACCGATACCTAAGTCTGTGAGCCTGCATTTGGGTCCTCATGACAGTCTGAGAGATATCTGGAGATGGATGCAGCGCTTCCTGCAGAGCATGACGACGACGCACAATTGAGCTTAGATTATGTCCACAACGCTTTGTCACACAGACGAGGCACCAACATTTTTGGAAAGCTCAAGTCATGCAGTTTCACAATATATGCATTGCATCTCTTTGTGATGAATACTCGAATTTGGACACATTTTGCATTCATTGGGTTCTAATGGTCTAAGCTGTAGTGTCTACAGTTTGGGTTATTTCCCAGGGTAATGTGCTCATTGACAGTATAGTGTGTCAGTAGCGTGGTCAGTTTCTCAGAGACTGGACAGACTGATTAGTTCATATATTAAGAAGTGATTGGGAGTTCCCACTGCTTCAGGAGTGTCAAGCCTAACAGAGACATTTAATTGTCTCTGTTAGAGTAAGAGTAAAGTTGCAGTTGGCAGGAAATAAAGATGAGGTAGTGAGGAAGTTAGCATCAGCACCAAGCACAAGAAGGAAATGGAATGCAAGGCAGGTAGCTCAGGAGGCATAGGCAGCAGTAAGGCAGGCAGAGCTAGTGGGTAGGGTACAGCAAAGGGGGGCTTAGGTCTTTCGCGGCTGCTCTATTCCCATGTTCTGCTGCATAGCTAATTGCTTGGAGTTTGAAACCCGCTTCGTAAGCATGCCTCTTAACAGGTGCCATTTTTGGAGTCCTTTTACGTACACACAAATGTACTGTAATATAATGTTGAAGCACAGTAAGTATTACGTATAAAAAGTGGAGGGGGTAAGCGTACTAAATACTGTTCTCTGACTGGTTTATTGTAGCTAACGCATACTCCGGGCGCGGGCTGCCTTACATGAATGCACTTTTAGTTTAGACATTACATTCCTGTTACGGGGCCGATCAGGTCGTGGCACAGCGTACCGTAATGCTCCGAATATCCATTGAGCGGAGTGGCTTCGTTGCTTACCAAAGTCGTACTTACACATTTCGACAGATTTTTGAGCGCATTGTACCACATAAAATCGATCAGTAAGCACAACAAGTAACCATACATAAGGCGCGCTGGATTATAAGGCACACTGTCAATTTTTGAGAAAATTTAAGGATTTTAAGTGCGCCTTATAGTCCGAAAAATACGGTAGTTACAGAGATATGTTAGGGCTATTGCTCACATTAAAAAGGGACAGTTGGTGAACTTGGAGAGTGTAGAGAACTGAAGACTTAGTTGGAAGGACCTGTGATGCATGGAGTCAAGTCACATAGGCTTTCTGCAGGGAGCAACGTATGGCATGCTTCCATCACCTCAGAACCTCAAGCAGTGGGGAGGCGAGGATGAAACCTGTCCATCATGTTCAAAGGTACGAACAGTCTGTCAGGGTGTAAGATTGGTTTGGAGGCACAACCAGGTACTGAGGTGTTTGGCTGCTGCCATCGAGAAGAGGAGAGTGGAAGTCAGAGCAGGGAAGAGTGGAAACAATAAGTCAGCTATTGGTAATAAAACCAATAGCTGCCTTCATGTTTGGAAAGTGAAGGAGGAAAGGGACCAGATAGGCAAGCTGTTAGCGTGTTAAATATAAGTAGAGACTGGTAAATGCAGGTAGATCTGGGTGGAAAGCTTATGATTCGACAAGAAATATATTGTGCCAGCCAGAGGTCAGACATTATATTATGGTTCGGTAGCCAGCAAAGAGTTTATTTCAATGAGCTGACAGTGCTGTGGGAAGATAGTTTTGATGAGGATGAGAGGAACACAGAAATATATTCCGAACTAGCAGCTGAGGTAGAGGGGCGGGGGTGTAGTGCAAGGGTGCGTCCAGTCGAGGTAGGTTGACGAGGGTTCATTAAGTGGTCAACAGCAGCACTGTTGTGGGAGCTTGTGGATGAGACCTGCAGCAGGCAGTGAGGGAGATGGCTGAAGCACGGCAGTCTTTGGATTTGGCAGAAAAGGAATGGTGTTGGTGGTCATGAGTAGGAGGTATGATTGTATGGCTTTAAAGCATGCATTAACGGTGCTGAAGTATGTAGGCACAAGTCATACTCGAGATCTAAAACCAGTAGAGCAGGGATGGTGGGTGTGAGTATTGGTAACTTCATGGGACAAGTTGAATAGGAGTCTACGGAGCCGCCTTCTTGGTGCCAATCTCTACTGACACTCGGTGGTACTGCAGTTTAAGGCACTTCTGCATCGGCCTTATTTTTCAGTTACGTCCACTTTTATATCCAGTCTAAGGCTGGGAACAAGTGACGGAACACAGTTAGAATGAAGCTGTTCTAGTTTGGGTCTGTAGGAATTAGTAAGAACCAAGTGTGTGATACATACTGTATATGTAAAGATTGTAATCTTAAATCTGAATCCACTCACTGGCAGTCAATCTTAAAGATTTTTCAAAATATATTTGATATAAGTGACACTGGTGACTGATTGTGTCATTTATGCATTGCCAAAGGGCGACGTACCAGTGAATGAACAGCTTTACATAAAGTTAGCTTCATTTTGCATCAAACTCAGCCCTATACGTCTCAGCATTCAGGATATTTTGAGCTTTCGCCTCTTTTCTGGCATTTTAGGGCAATTTCACAGCATATAAGCAGTATAAGCCATACAAGTTTGTTTTTGCACAACAACTTGCGAAAAGCATTGGAATTTGTGAGGTTATCTGAAAACAATCTAAAGGTGTGGTTTGTCCAGTCTTTGTAGGTTTCAGGCATGCCCTAATGGTTAGATAATGATTTTGAGGGTAGTTTGCATTCTATAACCACAGTTGCCTTGTGTAATGGAGTATATGATGATACTGAATACTGCAGAATTGTCGTGTCTCGACATTCAGTGTGGTAACAGGGTTGGGCAAACCATTCACATCCATAACATTGCTGAATAACAGCATCTTCCTGAGCTGAGTGAGGGGAACATGAGGATGAATCGACAGCATGACAAACTGCAAGAAAGAAGAGAGCTCGCAGTGAAGCTGAGAAATGCTCACACACCGAGACCTAACCTCTATCTTTAACTCTCTCTCACTATCTCTCTCTATGCCTCTGCTTGCCTGTTGTTTTGAATGCACTTTTTCACACTATTAATGGTTCAACTGTGCAACTGGGTTAGAACTTAAAGTTTATCGAAAGTATCTGTATCTCAAAATTCACTAACAGTTTCTTTGTTTATTTTATCATACATTTGATTCATATACTTAAAAGTATTTCTTGAGCTAAGATGCTTCATTCAGTCTACTACCCGTTGAGGCATCCCTCCCCCGATACCCATCCTCTCTTCATCCTTCCTGTCATTCTCATCCCTCTCCTTTCCTTTCCCGTCCTTTTCAGTTTTATCACTCCTTCTATTCCCAAATTTCCTCAAACTCATATTCTTCCTCTTCCTACATCCCTCCCTTGTTCCCTACTTTGCCTCCATTTCTTAGTCATTCGTAAAACCTCAACACACAGGGAGGATGTAGTGAAGCACGACCTCCTAGCATCAGTGGGAAAAAAGGGAGAGACCATTTGTTTGCAGACAGAGGGATGCAAGAAAGTTATAGGTTAGAAGGTACTGTATAGGCCCATTCCATCCTCCCTTCCCTCCCTCTCTGCATCCCATCAGGCCCTGCATCCCATCAGCCCCCCTGCTCCCCTTTGCTGTGCAAGGGTGGTATGACCTGCTGGATTACAAAACAGCCCTCCCATGTGTCTGCCTGTTCTCTGTGCCAGCAGGGAGACAAGCTATACCAAGCTCCTTAAGCACTGGTGAGGCCGGCAGAGAGGAGGAGGAGAAAAGGATGAGATAGGGAGACAGAGTGAGGGGATGAGTGGAGAAGAAAGAAAGAAGGCGAAAGTGAATTAAGAGTTGGTGATGAGTCGGAGGAAGTGAGGAAAGACGGACGTGGAGATAAAGATAGAGGGTGGATGGAGATATAGTATGGAAAGACATGAGTGGTATAGAGAGGAAGACGGTATAATTAGGAGGGAAAGGAACGAACATGTTGTAGATGAAAGGTTTTGGAAGAAGGAGACGCTGGGAAGGATCAGCACTGTCACAGCATGTTCAGCCCTCAGGGACAGCCGGGGTAAGTCACACACTACTCTGTACACTTTGGCATATATATATATATATATATATATATATATATATATATATATATATATATATATGTCTTCTACTCCCCTTTCTGCAATGCCTAAAGGTTCAATTTCCAACGTATTGTAGTGGATACAAGCAAGTTGAAATTGCATAATTCTAGTAATGACTATCATTCCAGCCATATTAAGATGTTTTCCAATGATGGTTAGAGTTGTTCTGATGAGTCCAAACCTGCAGCTCAAAAACTCTATTGTGTGTTTAAAGTAGGAATACTTTAAAGGTAATGACCTTACTGCTGATACACAAAACTGACGGTGAAGGTCTTACCTGTCCATTTTTTTTTCTCTTTATTGCCCACAACACTGTAGCATGATGTGCACCATTTTTAATACGATAATAGGTAGATACAAAATGATCAAGAGACTTCAAGGGATACTGATAATGGGGATGTGGACAGTGGTGCCGAGAGGGAGGGAGCTTTGGCCGTGGAATCAATTCCATATGATGTCTGACAGGCAGTCATGGAATCATTATGCAACCTCCATGCACAAAGAGATACTTCAAGGAGCTGTGTGTGTGTGCCCATGTGCCTGTTTGGGTTGTACTTCAGCTGCTGTTAAGTCCACAAATGTTCCTGTAGCACAGAATCACCAGCTTAGTTTAAAAATAAGCAAGCAGTTGGGCCCTAGTACGGGTTAAGGCTGCCATTAACTGAATTTTCTCATGGGATACCAGAAAAAACTTGGATTGAATTTTGTCCACTCTGCAAGAGAGAGAACTTTTAAGTTGTAATTGGTTTGCAGCACTGCAGATCCAATTTATCCCTGTGCCTGAAGGCAAAGGGTCACTTAACTCATGGAACCAGAGGCTTGATTATCCGAATGAGAGGTGCTACCTCAAATTCAGTTGCTTTAATCTCGTAGGGAGGAGCGAGTACAGGAAGGGTGGTATTCTCATTCCCACAGGGAGCTCCGCAGCTGCCATATTAGCTCTGTGACAGGCCCAGGAGGACAGTTAGGTAGAGAGGTCATCGTGAGGAAGGGGGATTGTCAGGGTAAGTGGTTGTCATGGAGACTGTGGATGTGATGGAGCTGAGTGGGTGAAGACCCTTATGGATGGGGCTCCCCTGATTTGAAGATACTATTATTCACATTTTCTACCCGGAGCATCTTTTTTTTTCTTCATCTGTGATATGTTTTGAAGTCTGTTTATTGCCTTTTTTTTCTAAAGGCTAAAAAGAATTGAACAAACCCATACTGCTGTTGGCACGAAGTTGGATTGCAGAAATAAGGTGGGGTCACTGGTATATTGTGTCTGAGCTTTATGCTTTCCCACAAGGTCTCTGCTGGTATGATAATATGTTATTGACAAATTATAAACACAGCTCTGTTTTGTGTATTTCATTCATTATTCCATAACTGAACTAAATTATGTACACACTTAAGGTTGTACTGCTCTTGTCTTAATATCTTCAGCTGCATATTGACTGAAACAGTAAGCAGTCTTAAACCCTTTTTACAGAGAAAACTGATCATGTTTGAGCATCTGTGGCTCCTTCCTTTCTTTTGGAAGAAAAACCTGAAGCCTGCATCTGGGAAACTGAAATATAGTGATATCTCAAAGATGTTTGAATGATTTTCATGGTTTATTATGCTCAAAATGTTATTTTTATTAACTGGTACAGGATCATGGGAATCTCATTGGAAGGCCAGGAGAGAGCAGGGACCCTCCCTCACCAATTGGGTCATAGACACATAAGCAAGTGCGCACACATACGCATGCACACACAAAATACTATTTGTATGAAATATTTATACACATTATGCAATATAAATGCCCGTATACATTTCTGTGATTACCTATAAATGTTTGTGACCTCTATCAATTTTAAGGTCTTATCAATGTCAGATTTCAATGTGTTCGCACATTAAATACCACGCAGAGGATTGATGCATCTACACTGCTTTTTACTGGTAAAACCACATCAAGGAGTGAAACTTAAGAAATACTACACACTCATGTTTTACACATAAAGGTAACTCATGGTGCATTAAAATGAGTTTTGCAAATACATCTGGTAGACAGTAACAATACAATATACATATATTTTTTAACTTTTGGCATCGTCAGTTTACTCACCGTATAAAAAATAAAAAGAATGGCACAAATAATTGTCGGGTCATAAAAAAAACCCCTACTATCTGCACCTCTGCTATGGTGAGCAATTACATGATACATCAGCTTCACCATGTGACATTTTTTTTCAAATTAGCTGTGTGGAAATTGCCACAAACACTGAGCACATCATTTCCACTTCTTATCATTAAACTCTTCCATCTTTAGCACTACATTCCACTATCACATGTCCATCTCAGGAATAACCATATTCAGATCCTGAAGGAGATGACTGAATTTACTTTTTGTGTCGTCTTGTGGAAAGGACACGGAACCCTTTAGGGACAGTTTTGTTATTTATGGAAATACAAGAAAAAATGTATACCCAATATTTTACCAATAATCATATTTTGTCATTTCAAGGTTTTATTGTATTATATTATTAATTATCAAAAAAATAAGTTTGGTCTATAGAAAAAGTTAATAAATTAAAATTCCCACATAAAAACTTACAAATACAGGAAAATACAGTATATTATTATATTTGTGTGAATGCAAATTTAATAATTGCCAAAATAAAACAATAAAATAGTTTTCCTATTCAACAGTTCAGATCATCAGTAGTTAAATGTGGCAGAGACCAGTGTAACAACTGTGTAATGTAATATGTATTTCACCACCCTGCTGCATTAATACCTGCAAGTGAAATTACAATTAAAATTTCCAAAAATAACGAACAGAAAATGATGCTTTTAATATTTAAATGGCATATATTCCTATTCACCAGAAATGTCAGCAATACATCAGAAGACATCAGAAGAACACATGAAAACTATGTCCACACAAGGCTGAGTGGACATAGTTCATGTGTTCTTGAACATGTGCATATCACAGAGTTGATACCAAAGATAATCACCAATATGTTTTATTTAATGCAAATAGAACAATTTAGCACCAGCAGCGATATTTACTAAACCTGGAAGTAGAAATAGGAGAAGTGATTGCATGTGTATTTTAGTACGACTAAAAGGCATGTATTAATCAGGTGCGCAAATCTGGAGAGACAGCTGCTGTTATTATTGTTGTGAGAAGGAGACACAGGGGAAACCAAAAGATTACATAGAGAACGTGTTTTACAACCTTGGAAACATTTTTGAGATGATTATTCAGACATATCGTTTGTCCAGCGATGGCATTTCTGAGTTATTGAATGAACTGGATGATGACTGACAGCCAACAACAAGGAGGAGCCATGCAATGTCAAAACTTCTTACGACTCAGCATTGTCCTGCCTCTGGGTCATTCCAGCGTTTCGCTGCTTGGATATCCCATCCAGTCCCGTTATTCAGATGTGCTGTCACAGGTCCTGAATGTGTCCCACAGAATTCACAAGTAGCTTCATAAGGTTCCCGAGTAGTAGCGAGGCACTGAATGAAAAGTCACCTGCTCATCACAGAAAGACCTGGACCTGCTGATCGGTGTTTGTTAGAGGATATCATCCACTGTTCCTCCTCTTTTATTTGCCGACGTTTTATTATTAAGCCTTTTTTTTTTTTTTTGCCTTTTTGTTTTCCCCACAGTATTGACTTTCTTGCTGATAATCTCCGATATAGCGTTTTGTTATTGTTATATTTATATTTCTTAATTTCGATGGACCAGATTTTCTTTTCCTTTTGCGGTCGCTCTGTTTTCCATTGCTGGGATCACTTTAACACACGCAAACACTTCATTTAAATACAGCGATTTGCACCTGATTTCAATGACACATTTACTCTTCACCTGCAAAACGGGTGAAAAAAAAAATTGCAAACTTTTGGAAGGAGATCTCAGTAAATCAGGCCCTAAGTTGGCAATTTTAGCTGGACTTTACAGTCAGCAGAAAACCCAGACTGGCCTGGTATAGACCAGCACAGCAAAAACAAGCACTAGTACCAGCTTATCATACTAAATTACCATATAGTAAAACATTTTTTAGTTTCTCATTATATATAATGGCCTGGATAGTAGCGTTGAAGAGTATGGCTTGGACCATTATTGCTTTAGTGTTCTTCATTCCTTGTGGAAAGACCTTTAAAAAAGCAAAAATTGTCCCAGTTTGACCTGGTGGACTTTGATTCCTTACATGTCTTCATCAGCCCCGTGTTAAAACATCCACCAGCTTCCT
This sequence comes from Embiotoca jacksoni, assembly GCF_022577435.1. Lineage (NCBI taxonomy): Eukaryota > Metazoa > Chordata > Actinopteri > Embiotocidae > Embiotoca > Embiotoca jacksoni. The sequence continues at coordinate 19,957,007 of NW_027185241.1, forward strand.
GTCTTGTTGTAATGACACCATTACCATCCATCAATAATGCAGCATTAGTAAGGGCAAGTACCCATGCTGCCCTTTGGGACTAATGGAACGGACGTGAGAGAAGTTTTCCCCAATGATAGCAAAATGAGGGTTTAAAAAGGTGCATAGTTGTTTATCCTCAAACCTAACATCTTTGGTGAAAAACATATATTCTATAGTCACGTATTTGTAAATACACACATGAGCATAGAAATGGGGCATCATTATAGTTTCTACACAGACGTGCAGCAGAAAAATACACTTGAGACATTACTGTATCATGGCACGGTGAAACAAATGAACATGGTGTGTATAAAGTATATTATGAGGAATATGCGGTAGAAAGACACCTTTTCTTTTGCATGCATCGTGCATCACACATGACATGATCACACAATCTGCGAGTGAGTTTCTTTGTGTGCTGTGTGCTGTAAGCAAAAAGGAGTGAAGGATGAGTGTGTATGTGTGTGTGTGCATCTGTGTGTGTGCATCTGTGTGTGACATGCTTGTGTGTTTTGGCATTCCTAGAGTAGAGGAAGGCTGAAATAAGGTAGACTGCTGTATATTTCTTGTGTGTGTGTGTGTGTGCTTGTCTATTGGTGCTACTCCTACATGTTTCCATCCAGACAGAGCTACGCATCCGTGTGGGAGGGGTTATGAGAACAATGATGGGTTCTCATCTCTCCCTCCTCACATATGGTGTATGTGAGCACATGGGGTACATGTATGAGTCTGTGTGTGTCTGAAGACCGGTGGAATGTCACGTGGCTGGGAAAAGGTAAGCGCTTTTATTTTTCTTTGTCTATGAATTGCTTCAGTCATCCGGTAACATTTAATCATTACCTGGATTTATTATTAAAAAAAAAAAAGAAAAAAGAAATGTCTCCTTTATACGCTTAGCGATATTGGAATCAAACTGATGCTGATTCTGTGCTCATTTTTCTTTGTCAACATTGCCTGACTCATATTTAGCACCTGCTAACCTTCCTTCACTTTGAGCACTTAGGTACTTTGTGTGGCTAAGCAGAATTGAATGCATTAAAAAGATTATTGTCTCATAGTAACTCCATCAACGTTTGTCATGTGTCAGTTTGATGTGTGTGCATATTGCCCGTGTGCTTTTACAACCCTCTGGTATAACGTATCCACAGTCCCAATTTGTCTAAATGGTTTGCTACAGGGTTCCCTGAGGATACACCTTCCATTTTTTATTGTCTCCCCACGCTTGTCTCTTTCACACACACAAAGAAGCACACCTTCTCAACCAAACATAGTACACATTACAGTGGCAGTATTTCCATATCAAAGATGACTTCCCACCAAATAAGCTATAATGGGTAGTAAACTTGCCATTATGAATTGTTGCAGGCTAATATTAGTTCCTAGTTGTGTGCTGGATGTGATCTGAGGGGCAGATGAGGGTGGCAGGGGTGTTTGTGCAGCGGAAGGAGAGAAATTAGAAAGCAAAGAAGAGTAAAAGTAAAGGGTTGTGGTGATGAGGCGAACACAGATCAAAATGAAGGAAAATGACACAGAAATCAAAAGAAACAGCACAAAGGCATCAGGAGGAGGAGAAAAGAGAATCCGTGTGGAGTATTTTCACACGCCTGGTTGCTCCCTGCAGACAGCACACCCCCTCCGTTCAAAACCAAAAGACACACACACACACACACACACACACACACACACACACACACACACACACACACACACACACACACACACACCACATCTCTCTCTTCCCTCCCCCCAGCCAGGGTAACCAAAGACAGCTTGGCGTACCAGTCCTTTGTTTGACATATAGCTGCACACAAAAGCATCCAGACCTGAATAGTACTAGAGAGCAAAGGCAAGGCACAAACACATACACAAATGCACACACACACACTCTCTCCTCAGGACCACTTCTTATTGGCTTAAACAAGACTATGTGCTGATTCTGGAGCATACAACTGTGATCAAACAATGATTTGCATTTTCATCTGCATTTCTGATAATAAAGAGCATTTCTCTACTCTTTTGCACTGATGTTTCTAAATACACTTATGATTACATCGCTTTCATGTACAGCTGTATGAGACCTTTGTTTCTCTGATGGTATCAACTCGAGAAAGCACACTAGCTCACTTGAGACCACTGAGGCAATGTGACTCAATTGTCACTGGAATTCTTGAAGTGGCACGACACAAGTTATTAGTCTAAATGTAGAGTTCTCAGCAGTCACTTTTCTGAGTTCCAGATTTGTACTCGGAAACTGGAGCCGTAGCATCTGTTGCGGCGGATAAAAGGAAGGTTAGATGCACATGGATTCTGAGTAAACACAGTATTTTGCCCCTATATGGTGTAGTTTCTGGACGTGAACCATACAGGGACATTCACAGTCACTGAGTAATTTCCTGGAGATGAAAGAGATTGATGTACCAGCGTGTGTTTTTGATTAGTCATAGTCATATTCACCACACTGGGTCCATTGCCAGGGCATTAGTGCAAAAGCAGATCCATGCGCTCACATACAAAAAAATTATCAAGTTATGCCTGTTAATGTTCCCATGCCTCAGGGACCAGGACATTATAAAGTCTCCTGATGTCTTTATGGGAAATGTATCCACCATGACAGAGCCAGAGCAGCTATCTTTATTGGAAGGGGACATTTCCTTTTTTGTAGGAAATGTAACAAGAAACAAAGAGACAGAAAGACAAAGAAGGAGCAAAAAGTGACAGTTGAAGTATATGCAATTTTTTTTTTTTTTTTTACATCTACAGTGTAGGCCACATTTCAGGGGGATCTTTCCAATGGGATGACAAGCTTCCTTTAGGAATCTGTGGTAAATGGATTTTACACCACACTCCTTGCAACATGGGATTTAGGTCACCGGCAGGCAAGAGAGCAATATCTGCCACCAGAATGTCAGCACTTTCCAATCTGCCATTTTAACCGCAAAACCCATGTGGAAAACACTGTAAAAGAACATTTGTGGTATTAGCCCCGCTTGGCATAATCAAATCCAAAGAAAATAAAACCTTAGAATATAAAGAGCATGGCTGGTGTTTTAGCCTGCCATGATACAACTGGAAGTAAAACTATAAAAGACATATATGGTTTTAGTGTGGAGGTATATACTAAGTGCAAGGCAATTCTATTTAAAAGAGCTTACGTCTTTGTGAACATGAGGAAGCCCAATCTTGCATTTATCAATATGAAAGTTATTACCACAGTGCCTAATCCCACAGACTGTTAGCTACTTAAAAAAAAAAAAAAAAAAATGATTGCGCAGGGGAGGGGGGAGAAAGAGGTGAGGCTTTAATTCCAGCTGAGGATGGCAGGTATGTTGAAGCCAGATAAAAAGAGACATTAACTGAGTGACAGAGTTTTAGCTTGTGGGTTTTTATCAGAGTATGTGTCTGTGCGCAGGCTTGTGAGAAAGAAAAAGGATTTATGTGTGAGTCTTAGAAAGTCCTCATCCTTTTTTCTAATGGTTTTGACCTCATTTGGTGGAGATCTGTATCTTGGTGATAGGCTTCTGTTGAGATCACAGTTCAAATCACCTCCAAAACAATAACATAAATAGATCTTTTCAGCTATTCCTCCTTCAAGAATGTGATTCCCAAATCGAATGGTAACTGGTTTGTCAATCAATACTCAATTGTTCATGTCACTTCAAAGTGAAGCAACTTAAAGCTAGTGTGTGTGTGTGTGTGTGTGTGTGTGTGTGTGTGTGTGTGTGTGTGTGTGTGTGTGTCAGGTGCTTTTAGTAGAGCTGTGAGGATACATTTGCTTTTATTTGAGAAGCACAATTAGGTAATTTTGACCTGACTCTGGAGCCTCTGTGCTCATCTTTCTATTCCAATCTTCTTTATACATTGCCCTGATTGCGTATCCTCATTTCTTGTAGAGGTGAGGTTTTGGTGTTACACAAAGTACAGCATTCAGCATGTAGGCAGCAAAGATTCATGTGAGCATTAAGTGCTGTATGTTAGGCCTCATTATATTTCCTTAACTGATATAGTTCTGAGATATTTTCACCAAGATTAAAGAGTAGGTTCATAAATCCAAACTACAAACAAACAAGATATGGGGACTATGAACAAAGTGAGAGAATACTTCAAAATAAACAAACCAACCGCATAACTACAAGTGACTCAAATGAGAATATAGGTGTGGTTCGCAGTTTAACTGAACTGATACATTACCTGATGTAAAATTATGGAGGCCTTATGTATAAATATGATACATATTGTTGGTATTACGTAAAGTGCTGTAAACCCTTACCTGTGTATTTCCTTTTTTATGAATACAATAATCACTTTATGTGTGTTCAGTCAGATGATCTGTGTATCACTCTCAAGCTGATCATAGATCACATGACATGACATTAACTGTGGCTGTCAGGATGAAAATGTGCAAAACTGTGCTTCTTGCTTGTGGTTTGTATGCCAAATGCAATAATTAAAGCAAAATGTATGGTTAATGAGCTCAAGTAATATGCATTTAACAGGCAGTCATTTTGCCTATTGCTTTTTATAATATATTTATTGCATTGACTGAATACATAACTTGACAACCCCCACACAGGGAGGTTATCTTTGTTGTTATTTTATTTTATTTTATTTAAGTACAATGACATCACAAAAGACATAAACCATATTGTGGGCATACAACACAGTTCATAGAAAACATAAATAATTGATTAAATAAAATCGAGATACTGTTAACCTGAGGTACTGTGCATACTTCATAACACTCCGTCCCTGGATGAATATTTCTGTTTTTAACTGACGATCGGCTGTAATCTTTGCTAGTTATCTTATATTTCAAGTAGGCTGGTGATGGTGTGTAGCACTACAAATATCTTGTAACTGTAATGGTTGAAAGGATGACGTTCGAGCTTTAACTGGATGCAGTGTGTAAGGAGCACGTCAGTGAATCTATTTTTATTGTAAGCTCTGCACTTTTAATGTTGAAGAGACTTTTAAGAAAATGTTTTATTGAATCCGTCGCCTTTTCATTTATTTTCTGGTAAATGTAACTCAACATAAAAAGTAATTGCAGGCTCACTCTTGAAAGACCTTACTCAGTTGTACAAGGTCAGGTCTTTGAAGAAGATCCAGTCAATTTTGTCTGATCTTAGCCACTCCCTGAGTTTGACACCCGTGGTCTAGAGGCTGCCAGTGCTTTCCCTGGACCAATCAGTGTTGATAATCATAGCTGAGGAGTTGTTGCATGATTAATGAGCTTATTACCAACATAGAACGGACCTCGTTACTGCTGCACAGCCTGGGAGAGACACAGACAGTACAGACAGGCTATAGGGATAACATACACACAAGATATGGATCTACAGCCATAAACACACACACCTATTCAAAACACATGCATCCGATGCCTGTTTGCAATCCCTGACCACTCTTTAGTTGTTTAATATGCTGAATTAAAAAAAGATACAATGTTAGTGTATGTTTAAGTTTGCGTGTGTGTGTGTGTGTGTGCATGTGAGGAGTCACAGTCAATCCTGTTTAACACACAAATAGCTCTTTATTTTTTTTTTAGAGGACAATAAATTCATTACTTTGACATTAGCTTTCTTTCTACCAGCAGGTCGTCAGCCTTTATTTGGAGAGCAAAGATTTTTCTACAGTACCTGCAGCACTTGAATTGAGAGGTAGGGAATTGCTTTGTTTGTTGTACAGCCATTACTATTTATCTGTTTACTTCAACAGTGTGTTTCTCCTTTTTAAATATAACCCCTTTTCCAAAAAAGTTTGTACCCAGTGGAGAATGTAAATAAAAACAGAATGCAATGATTTGCAAATCGCATAAACTCATATTTTATTTTAGGGAAACTAAAGACACCATATCAAAAGTTGAAACTGACAAATTGTATTGTTTTATGAAAAATATAAGCTGATTTTGAATTTGATGCCAGCAAAACGTCTCATAAAAGTTGGGACAGGGGCATATTTACCACTGTTTTGCTTCACCTCTCCTTTTTGCAAATGTTTGGGGACTGAGGAGACCAATTGCTGGAGTTTTGGAAGTAAAATGTTCTCCCACTATTGCCTAAGACATGATTTTACCTGCTTAACAGTTCGGGGTCTCCTTTGTCATATATTACATTTTAATAATGTGTCAAAATTGTTAAATTGGAGACAGGTCTGGACCGCAGGCAGGCCAGTTTAGCACCCACCCCTTTCTAATAGAGAGCCATGCAATTGAAATACATACAGAATGCGATTTGGCCTTGTTTTGCTGAAATAAGCAAGGCCTTCCCTGAAGAGGACGTTGTCTGGATGGCAGCATATGTTTCTCCAAAACCTTTAAATATCATTCAGCGTTAATGTTTCCTTCCCAGAATGCAAGCTAACCATGCCATGTGCACTAATGCACCCCCATACCATCATGGATGCTGGCTTTTGAACTGTGCGATGATAACAAGCTGGGTGGTCCCTCTCCTCTTTAGCCCGGACAACAGTTTTTACACTTTGCCTCAGTCAATCTTAAATGAGCTTGGGCCCATGTTTAGGTTTTGGTTTCTTCTTTCCATGGTAGAGTTTTAACCCGCATTTGTGGATGCAGCAATGAATGGGGTTCACAGACATTGGATTTCAGAAGTAATTTTATGCTAATGCAGTGTTTTCAACAATACAATACCTTAAATTTTGTCTGAATTTAGAAGGAAAAAAATTACAGGTCATCCCAGCTGTTACGTCTTTCAGACAGGCTTGAAGTTTGACTATATGATTGGTTTCATCCGGTTTCATAGATATAACTGGATGTTATACTTATAACAATGGAGATTAATGCAATCTTTCCTTATAATATTGCCTAAGGGAAGCATGTATCGGAAATAACACTGAACTTTCTGGAACTGCACTTACTTTGTGAGCAAAGCAGAGTCATCACTGACATAAACAAATTGAGATCTACCTAATTAGGTATGGTTTTAACCACTATTAAATAGTAATACTAATTAGGTATGGTTTTAACCAATGGTGTCAAATGCAGCACAGACATCCAGTAGTATAAGTATAGAGACGAGTGCATTATCTGAAGTAATCAAGGAGAAATGTCATTAGTTACATACGAGCCAATTACTGAAAGCTTCCAAAAAAAAATTGTAAACTAAAAATAAACCGATATCGACACTTTTCTATTTCAAATAATTCACCTTTTCACAAAAAGGTTTGGATTTTGTCATTGGCATGTGTTGATTGTTAACTTCCAACCCTGTCTGCTAAGAAATTACACTCTTATATTACTACATTATTTCCAAATTACTTTGTATTGATGGATTAAATTTAAAGAGAATGTTTGTTTAAATGAATTTCACGCTAAATTTATGAGCTGCATTAGCGTTAGTAGGAAGTGGTTGTGGTGGTTAGTGAATGTACAACGTCCAAAGCGTATAATCTGACTCCTGTCTGTGGTTGGATTGAGACAGCAAAGCACTTTTTAAGGTTGGGGAAAGATGATAGTTTTGTTAAATGTGAGTAAGAATGTCATGTTTATGTGTTATAATCCAGAGCAGTACCATAAAAAAAAGTTGATGCAATGTCAGTTGATATTTTACTGATTGTTAAATATGTTAACAATGTAATTTTCTTATCAATACAAAATGTAATTTAGTCAGCATTACATTTCCTTCAAATGTTTTTTGCTGTTGCTAGTTGTATATAAATGTCATTTCTAGGAGAATTTTGACTTTTTGTGTTATCAACTGATGTTGATGACCACACCGCTCATATACAGGATGCAAACATATATTGTTATTATGTTCTGAAGATCTATTTCTTTAAATATTTTTGATCTACAGTCCTTCTTGAAAAAAATATAAAAATGTAATTTCCCAAGCAGTACAGATCAGACCCCCAGAGTGTGAGGCCGTCCTCTGGTGTGGCCCTGTGACAGACACATGAATTCTGCCTCTGTCACGCTTACCATTCAGCAAATCTTGCCCAACTGTCACTGTCCTCCCTCTCTCTTTTCTTTCACTCACACACACACACACACACACACACACACACACACACACACACACACACACACACACACACACACACACAGTGTAGCTTTGGCAGACATTCTACTCAGTTGACGAGAGGGGTAAAGTAAATTGTCGGCCACATTTGAAGCATCTTAAGGGATGCCAATGAAACAACTTTTTCCTGCAAATAATCCTGTGCTTTTCACTCTTATCATTAAAAGTTGTTACTTTATTGCCAAAATCTCCACTAAATATGCAACAAACTTTTTTGTTGAATTCAACCTGGTACACCAATGCTGAGTCATTGTATTCAATTAGCATTTGCACTCTTTTAGGTAGGCTATTTAAGAAATTATATAAATGCATAAAACCATCAATATAATTTTTGTTACACAATCCAAACATCCAGCTCCTCGTGAAATTAATCGTTTAATCATCATCTGACTTAATTTTGCTTGCATAATTTTCACATTAATTAATATAACAAGACTTCTCTCCTTCACTTGGCTCTAACAACTTCAGTAACAAAAAAAAAATTTCCCCTCGGGGATTAATAAAGTAAATACCTACCGACCTACCTACCTATATTTGAGTCTTATTACAGCGTTATCATTTAATGTGGCTTGGAAATGACTCCAGCCATGGCACAGCCTAAAGGTAATTACCTCCAATTTAAATAACTCTGGAAAGGATTATAAAAGTGACACAGATTTTGGGACACCAAGCCTCCGAGTTCACATTCAAGCCAATGACGAAAAACAAAAATGTAATAGGTGTAATTCTGCACCACAGGCTCTACTGATCACAACTCCATTTGGTGCTGGTGCACACAAAGAGATATGAGGAAAAGGAAGGGATGATGGTGCCCTCAACAGTGAGCTATTACATTTCTAGGGCTTTCTGTGGGTGTGTGCACAAAGAAGAATTGTCTTCTCTTCTTTTCCTAACCTTGCCTCATTCTTTCTCTGCCTTTTCATCTGACTCAAAACTGTCTTACTACATGAATTCCTGTCTCTCTGTATTTCCATCTGTCTATCCGTAGTTGCCAGCTGCTACAGTTTGCCATGCCTGCCAAACATCCAGTGTAGAGTTACACTCTCATTCCCCCTTCTTGGCAGCTGCAATACAATGACTTCCCCATAATGAAAATGACCAGTGATTCCATAGCATTACCTTGCTATTAAATGACACACCTCTTTGTTATATTGTGCATCTAACTTGCAGGCACAGGTGCTGCAATCATTCAATGTTTTGAGCAGTGAAACAATGATGCAGAAAAGGAAAAAAAAAATGGTAGGCATGGAGATGTGAATGACAGTAATACCAAATCACATAATTGCTGTCAGTTTTGTTACTGCTACTTAAAAGACCTGCACCAACATTGTGTCTCCATACTGTCTGACTTCGTCACCCTGTCTATGGCTTGCTGCCCAATGCTCACGGCTCCGACTGACGATATAAATCTTATATGACAGCTTAGTTCATTTAAAAATCTTCAGTAATATAGTCGAGGACTTTCAAAGCACAAAATCCTCAAAATTGTACTGAGCCCTCAATGTCAAGATGTTGCCTTCAGGCACAAACCACTTTTTTTAACCATTACACAACTCCTTTAAATTATTTTTAATAAAACACAGTGTCAGTGATTAGAATTATAAATGTATATTTTTCATATATTTAGATCCAAATTATATATTTAAAATATATGCATATGCATGAGTATGTAAAGAAGTATATTTGAGTGTTTAACAACCTATTGTGTTTTTACTTGTGTACTAAAATTGATCAATGTCAATGTTTTTACATTATTATTTTCTAATACAAAGAGGAAATGGATACTGGAACTTTTTATTGTCAAAAGAAACATGATCCAGAAGTTAGGGTCATTTATTCTCATTCCCACAGTTAGGAAAGTGAGTGCACCAGTGGGTAAAGCAAGGTATTCTGTATGATGCATTATATAATTTTCTTAAGAAACAGTCTCTGCTGATAATAAGTCTGTAAATGTAAATGAAACAATAACTGTCATGAGGTGGTGTTTACCAGGACCCAAATGCAGGCTCACAGACTTAGGTATCGGTCCCAAAATACAGTCTTTGTTGCAATAAACAAAAACAAATAAACAAACAAACCAAAAGGTGGCACCTATCGTGTCCACTTGCTTCCAGTCGGGAGGGCAACTCGACCGACAGATCCGGGGAGACACGGCTGGCAGGGCAGCCGGCAGACCAGCGGACAGGACCGCTGGAAGGAATGGAGTAAATAATCCTCCGAGTCGGGAGGGCAACTCCACCGACTGGTGACTCCGACAGGGAGCTCTGCAGGAGGAACAGAAACCGGAGGAACGGGAACGGGAACAGGACAGACGGAGGACGGACGGGTGACTAACTAATGAACCGACCCACCAGAGGAATGCAGGGGCAGGGTACATATAGTCCAGGGAGGTGATCAGGGAGATGCAGCACACCTGCAGGTGGTGATCAGGGGTGAGTGGCTGCATCTGCTGGGACTAGTGAGGGGCATGGCCACAGGAGGTGAGAAGAGGAGGACACAGAACAAGCAGACAGGGGACTGAGGGGACACAGGAGGAGAGGTGATCGGGGGCAAAACAGAGGAAAACCGGACTCCTGACAGTACCCCCCCCCTCAAAGGGAGCCTCTCGGCGACCAAAACTGGACCGGACCGGGTGGGAGGAGGGGGGACCGGAGGACCACAACAACACAAGACACGAGAAGGGAAACCTAGGTGGACGGAGGACGGCCATGGGGCAGGATGGCCTGGGGTGACCGCTCCGGAGGACGGCCACGGGGGAGGACGGCCTGGGGCGACCGCTCCAGAGGACGGCCACGGGGCAGGACAGGTTCAGGGGATCTCTCCAGGGGATGATGACGAGGCAGGGCTTCGACCCACCCGGAGGCAGCAGGAGCTGGAGGAGGGGCGACAACCGTGCCGGAAGCCGGATCATCGACCCACCCGGAGGCAGCAGGACCTGGAGGAGGTGTGTCGACCGCGCCGGAGGACGGAGCGTTGACCGCGCCGGAGGATGGAGCCAGAGGCGGGACGTCGGCCGCGCTGGAGACGGAGGTGGGGCGTCGACCCACCCAGAGGCAGCAGGAGCTGGACAAGGGGCGTCGACCGCGACGGAGGACGGAGGAGCTGGAGACAGGACGTCAACCGTGCCGGAGACCGGAGCTGGAGGCGGGACATCGACAACCCGTCCAGCGACAGGAAATGGAGGAGCAGCGCTACTGCCACGTAGGCCACGCTGCAGGCCCTTGCGGGCCAACGCCCGGGCCCGGATGGTGTCTGGATCATTGGCCGTAGCTGGAGGCAGGGCCTGCATGATCCTGTGGACCAACTCCTCGTCCCAAATAGCGTCTGGATCGCTCGCCGGCGCTGCAGGGGTAGAGAGTCCGTAGTGGCGACTGACGGGGCTGTAGGCTCGCTCGTGGCGACTGACGGGGCTGTCGGCTCGCTCGTGGCGACTGACGGGGCTGTAGGCTCGCTCATGGCGACTGACTGGGCTGTAGGCTCGCTCGTGGCAACTGACGGCCACACGTCCAGAGACCAAGGGCGTAGCAGGACCGGATGGCCGGTGACCCCGGCGTTGCCGCTTCCTTCTGGGGGGGTCCCAGAAGGCCAGGCGGGTTCCCTCGAACCCAGTTCTGGGTTCAGCGGAAACAGGATTTTGGCCTGACTGGCAAAATATTGAAACAAAGTCATGTACCTTGGACCCGAGTCTGTGGCCGCTGGGTCCTTCCTTGGTCGGTTTATTCTGTCATGAGGTGGTGTTTACCAGGACCCAAATGCAGGCTCACAGACTTAGGTATCGGTTCCAAAATACAGTCTTTATTGCAATAAACAAAAACAAACAAACAAACAAACCAAAGGCACCTATCGTGTCCACTTGCTTCCAGTAGGGAGGGCAACTCGATCGAGGGAGACACGGCTGGCAGGGCAGCCGGCAGATCAGCGGACAGGACCGCTGAAAGGAATGGAGTCAATAATCCTCCGAGTCGGGAGGGCAACTCCACCGACTGGTGACTCCGACAGGGAGCTCCGCAGGAGGAACAGAAACAGGACGGAACAGGGCGGACGGAGGACAGACGGGTGACTAACTAATGAACCGACAACCAGAGGAGTGCAGGGGCAGGGTACATATAGTCCGGGGAGGTGATCAGGGAGATGCAGCACACCTGCAGGTGGTGATCAGGGGTGAGTGGCTGCATCTGCTGGGACTGGTGAGGGGCGTGGCCACGGGAGGTGAGAAGAGGAGGACACAGAACAAACAGACAAGGGACTGAGGGGACACAGGAGGAGAGGGGATCGGGGCAAAACAGAGGAAAACCGGACTCCTGACAATAACAACAATAATTAAACAATAACGAACACAAACATACATTCAGACCCACTGAAACACACATGAAATATACATGGAGAAACAGGCAAACCCTTCACACACACACACACACACACACACACACACACACACCCTCAGGAGCTTAGCAGAAACACAAACGCAACAGTAATTTGGTCATTTGGATGTTGGTTTACATTAGGGGTCTGAAGTCAGGTTTGACCATGGCCCCTTGGCATTATTCAGTGTAATGCCAATATAGATTTATGGGCATGGTTGGCAGGTTGGCAGGCATCAAGTCTGTGCTGTGCCACACGAATCTCTGCCTGTCTGACTGTTATCTCTCAGTGGATGTCCGCACACCACCTGAAAATCAATCTCGACAAGACTGAACTGCTCTTCCTTCCAGGGAAAGACTCTCCCGCCCTCGACCTGACTACTACCTTGGACAACTCTGTGTTATCCCCGACCCTGACTGCTAGGAACCTCGGCGTAACACTCGACAGTCAACTCTCTCTTACCGCCAACATCACTGCAACAACGCGTTCCTGTAGATACATGCTGCACAACATCAGGAGAATACGTCCTCTTCTCACTCAGAAGGCGGCGCAGGTTCTGGTCCAGGCTCTGGTTATCTCACGTCTGGACTACTGTAACTCCCTCCTGGCAGGTCTACCTGTTAGCGCCATCTGACCTCTGCAGCTCGTCCAGAATGCCACAGCTCGACTGGTCTTTAACCTCCCGAAATTCACTCACACTACTCCGCTCCTCTCACTGGTTACGAGTAGCTGCCCGTATCCGTTTCAAAACATTGGTACTTGCATACCGTGCTACAAACAGATCGGGTCCAGTGTACATCCAGGACATGGTCAAACCCTACATCCCAGCCCGCTCCCTCCACTCTGCATCTACCAATTGGCTTGTTGCTCCCTCACTGCGAGCTAAGCACTCTACAAAATCATAACTGTTTGCTGTCTTGGCTCCTAAATGGTGGAATGACCTCCCCAATGACATCAGGACAGCGGAAACTCTGTACATCTTCCGCCGCAAACTAAAAACACACCTCTTCTGACTTTACCTTGAATAGTAGAACTTTAGTAGCGCCTAAAATGGCACTTACTGATAGCACTTTGTAGTTTGGCTTTCTTGAAGAAATTGTATTTCCTTGATTCTTGTTGTTCTGGGTTTTGTACCCTCATGGTTGAAATGCACTTATTGTAAGTCGCTTTGGATAAAAGCGTCAGCTAAATGAAATGTAATGTAATGTAATGTAATGTGATTGTTTAATTTGTTAGAGTATTTTATTTTAATTTTGTGTTTTGGGATTGCATTTGAATGCAGTGGCAATTTGTCCATAGATAGGTAAGAGCTAATAGAGCTACAGCAGTCAATCTCATACTTTAATATTTCTGTTGGATGCATATTAACTATTATTACTTTTTACAACATATTTATTGAGATTTACACAAGCCTTGTGTTGTGATGCAAACTAAAAGGTCATCAATTCTCATTATGGGGTCTAAAACTTAAAAAGGACCAGTTTGAGCTGGGTTGTATTGAGTCACTATAGTGTCCAGGCAGTCTGCCCTTAGTTCGGTGTTACACTGATTCTGGCTTGATTAGCATGAGGAGTGAGGGGAGAAAAATATCAGGGCAAATCAAAGAATCGGATTTTAGTGAAACACCAGCTCGCAGAACCTGTACACACTGGGCATTAAGGTCCTGGTGTATCCTACAGTGGTGTGATCGAACAAATAGTCAAAGTTTAGGTGTGCACGCACCTAGGAGGCATTGACAAACCGATCTACTTTGGCCACATTCGGAAGTGCTCTGGGCGATTTTCTTTTCACAGTGTGTAGCAATGCGTCCCCCAAAGCGTCCTGGACCATATTGGAAGACCTGAATAAGTAATACAAATAAATGCAGATCTCTGTGCCAGGTTCGTGTGTTCATATCTGACCTAGTGCTTCCACATCTTGCCGTCACGTTACAGGACCTTAGTTTTGAGTCTTTTTTTCCTCTATTTAATCATTGACCTCAAGATCTCTGCCTGCTCTTCTTTTATTTTTTTGTTACCAGAAATAATATAGTGTGATTCTGCAAAGCAGACCTGAACTGCTGCAGAAAGCATGAGAGAATGACCTGCTTGTAAAAACGCATGACACTGCCAGGTGTGAACAGATGGCTTTAAGGTGGCAACTTATGACCTGATCACACCAGGATAGATACGGATTTATAATGCCAGATGTGCACAGGTTTTCAGATTCTCTACAGTTTGATAGAATTTACATTTTCTGCTGTTAGTAGTGTTTTTGTTTTTAAATAGCTGATGATTGTAAAGTTAGATTGTATGCAACCAGTAGTGGATCGACAAAAAATTATCAGTTAAGGCCGTATTTACATTATAGCCTGCTTATCTGCCGTTTTAGGAAGACTATAGTAGCAAACAAACAGCCACTAATAAAACATATATATATACGGCAATTAGAATGTTTTCAGTACAGTTTGTGTTGTCATTACCTGCACTAAAGTTCCATTTTGAATTGTTCAAAGAAGGTGACCTGTCTGTAATATAAAATTACCTCAGTTTGGTAGCTAAATAGATGAAGAGCTAATTGAGCTCTACATCTCAGCTATGATAACTGCTTTCAACCACGCATCAACAGAAAACTATAAAATGTTAACGCTGTCAGTCATGTTGAATCACAGACACAGAGAGGACCTGGTAGAGAGACAGACAGCGACGGAAAAAACTTGATGGACTTTTAATATTTTTACGGTTCACCGCCCCACAGTTGCACCAGCTCACCGGCATTTGTCTCTAAGTGATCAATGGTCAGAACACCCCTGCCGTTGTACTATTAAGTGCTTTTATGAGCTATCCGTACATATCCAGCGTCAACGTTAAAAGCTGCTTTCTCGCCAGAAACTTAATGAGTTTAGCATCAAACTTCATTTTTTTTATTGTTCAAAGATGTTTCCAGCGGCAGATGTTAACTGCCCACTCAAATCCTAGAGTGTAATATTGTGCTTATACAACAAGTTACCAACTAAATAAAATATATAATCAAAATGTATTCATATTGTGGGGCAATTCGCTCTCAAAATATACAACTATTTGTTAGTTTGATCTCTGTTTCCATGACAATACATGGGGTATGACTAACAACTGGAAAACAATCAGTCGCGTCAATAGAAGCGAATGTAACGAATGCAATGTTTATCACTCCAAGTAGGCCGACCCTTAGCAATGAACCTAGCAACACAGATGAGATCCAGTTAGTTTTATTGCTTTCCAGAGATCATTTCTCAAATTGAATAAATACAAAAGAAACACCTGGTCGGACATCTAACAACTAATTAGGTTAACTGGCAACAGGTCAGTCACATGACTGGGTATAAAAAGAGCATCCAAAAGAGGAAGAATCTCTCAGCAGTGAAAATGGGGAGAGGTGCACTCTGTGTCTGCTTGGGGAAGTAGTGCAACAATGAAAGACAAATTTTCCTCAACTTAAAATTGCAAAGAATTTGGGGATTTCATCATCTGTGGTTCATAATATCATTAAAAGTTTCATAGAATCTGAAAAAATGTTTGAACTCAAGGGACAAGGCCGAAAACCAATATTGGATGGCCATGATTTTTGGGCCCTCAGGCAGCACTGCATTAAAAAACACCACAATTGTGGTGTAAATCACTGCATGGGCTATGAAACACTTCCAAAAACTATTGTCTGGGAACAAAATGTATCGCCGCATCGACAAAAGACGAAACCACATACCTGATCCAGAAATACTGCTTCCCTCTTTGGACCCAAACTCACTTAAGATGAATTGAGGTGAAGTGGAAAAAGGTCCTATGGGCTGACAAATCAAATCTCGATTTTTTTTTTTTCAGAAATCATACACGCTGTTTCCTCCAGGTTAAAGAGAAGAGGGACCATCCAGCTTGTTTTTAGCGCACAGTTCAAAAGCCAGCATCCATGACAGTATAGGGATGCATTAGTGCACATGGCATGGGTAGCTTACACATCTGCGAAGGCACCAATAATGTTGAACGACATATAAAGGTTTTGGAGCAACAAATGCTGCCATCCAGACAAAGTCTTCTTCGGGGAAGGCCTTGCTTATTTCAGCAAGACAATTCGAAACTACATTCTGCACGTATTACAACAGCATGGCTCCATCGTGGAAAAGTCCAGGTGCTGAACTGGCCGGCCTGTAGTCCAGACCTGACACCAAATGATAACATTTTGTGCATCATGAAATGAAAAATACAACAAAGGGAACCCTGAACTGTTGTTAATCCTATATCAAGCAAAAGTGGGACAACCTTTCACTTTTAAAACTCCAGCAACTGGTCTCCAAAGTTCCCAAACATTTGCAGTGTTACTAAAACAATTCAATTCAATTATATTTATATAGCGCCAAATCACAACACAGGTTATTTCATGGCACTTAACACATGAAAAGCCTTACAGCGGAACTTTACAATATTATACAGAGAAACCCAACAATTCAATAATTCCCACATAAGCTAGGAGTGGAAAAACTCCTCTTTAAGGGAGAAAAACCTCCAACAGAGGGAAGGAAAAACTCCCTCTTAACAGGAAGAAACCTCCGACAGAACCAGGCTCAGAGGTGGGCAGCCATCTGCCTCGATCGGTTGGGGTTGAGGGGAGAGCAGAGAGAGAAAAGGACAGCATAGAGATAAAAGACATGAACTGTTGGTGGGGCCAACAATCACAAAGCAGAGACATGCAACTCCATGGTCAGGGACATCTGCAAAAGAAAGGACAGAAACTACGCAAGCGAGGGAACTGCATGGAGAGGCAAATGACAAAAGCAAAAACTATATGGGAGAAACAGCATAAAGTTAATGAGATGTAATGGTGAGATATGAGTGTATAGAGAGTGAAAGAGTGAGAGGAAGGTGCATCACGAAGTCCCCCAGCATGCCACTGTCCCATTTTTTTTTTAAATCTGATGCTGGCATCAAATTAAAATTAAAAATTCTGCTTTTTAAAAAAAAAAAATTATACATAATATAAAATGTATGCTCTGTATAATCAAAGGCTTTTGATTTAAGTTTACCACGCTTTTTGAGTTCTTTTCATTGCTTGAGCAATTGTTTTACTCTTTTAAGTTCTTTGTTATTTTTGGTATTGTTGTTGTTTCGGTTGTTTTGTGTGAATCAATTCGATCACATAAATTTAAATCTGGCATTAGAAACAATCTCTTGTAAAACTAAAACTGAAGCTACAGAGAAAAATTGTCTAAATTAAAACACAACAAACCAGATTTACAAACAAGCTCTAGCACCTAGGCCCTAACTGACTTACTGTCAGCGAAAAATATGACTGTTTGTGAGACAGAGAGTCTGGCGGCCAGATTGAGTCCTTTTTTTTCATCTCTTGAATAAACTCCAGTTTTATCACTGGAAGAGCACCTGGCTGCCAGGCAGGACAGGTGACAGACAGATATGATGCTGACAACAACCCAGCCTGCTAATCTAACGTCTCTCGAGATTCCCACAGCGAGAGCGTAAATGAAGGCAAGCTCCACTGACAGACATTTGAAAGGAGCTGTACAGTTAAAGTTGTATTCACCTTAAAGTTAAACATATATGAGTGGGTAATTCTGCTGGTATGTGACATCACAGCTAGTTTGGAACCATTCATGGTCAAGAATGAATCTTACAAGCACTGTAAAAGTAATTGTAAGATAACCATTACAAAAAACTTTCCAGCACAAACTATCATTCAAACAAGGATACTTTAATATTTCTCTGAAGCTTGGGAAGCTCTAGGAACGTTAGTAATATAGGTACATGTTCACACACAAAACCCAGCTCTTAAGAAGATTTGATATTTTTCTCAATATCAACGAATCCAAAGGGAAAAAAAGCAAAAACTAAAAATAACTTGATCCTACAAACAAATAGTGTATGTGTATCAGAGCCTAATATTCTGCTCTGCCAGAGTTTAGCTGTTCCTTAAAAAGTAATAAAAACATATCAGTGAGCCTGCTGTTGCACTGGTTGACATGTTCCTGCAGTTTATTTGGACTCATCCATCAGAAAACTGCCTTTAAAATGACTTGTATTTTTTATGTGGAGTAATTTGCAGCTGAAAATAGTTCCCAACAAATATATTATTTCCTTTTGTGTCAGTAACAAGACTATACTTGCAAACTACAATTACCGCCTAGCAGTTATATGCCTCTGCTAATCACTTAAATTGTAATTTACATGCATATCTGCCCAATATCATAGATGTTGCTGTAAAAAAAACTCTACATTTTAAAACGTGCACAGTTCACACAGCTTTCACCCTGACAGCACAGATGATCTATACAATCACCACAATTTCTAGATGTACATGATTTTGGTGTAATGTCACCAATAGTAATCAATGTGAAATATGGTCATGCTGTTCAGTTATGGTGTTGAATAATGGAAATAAATTGAAAAAAGATTACAAATTCTTGTATCTCATTATATATATATATATATATATATATATATATATGCGTGTGAAATATAATAATTAACCAAGGAATTATTTAGTTATGGCCATAAACGTGTTTTGTGAGGTCACTTTGATCACCAAAATCTAATCATTAAGTCAAAGTGAATATCAGTGCTGAAGAAACTGTGTGAAGTTGTTCCTGAGATATTGCATTCACAAGACTGGGATTGACAGATAGGACAGATGTGAGGTCATATTCACCTTGACCCCAGACCTTTAACTGCCAAAATCTAATCACTTCATCCTTTGAGTTTAAGTGACCCAAATGTGCCAAATTTCAAGAAGGTCCCTCAAGGCATTCATGAGCATGGGTCAATGTGACCGTGACCTTTTTCACCAAAATCGTATCAGTTAAAAAGTTTTTGCAGTATTGTGGTTCAAACTTTATTCATACAAGTCTCTGTAACAAGACGTGTTCTGATTTCTTAAGCATTTGTACTGATGTTGTTGTTTACTTTCTTTGTCAATCTTCTTTCCAAAGCATCTTTTCAGTAGTTATCATCATCTGGTGATCTATTCATTTTATACATTTATACATTAACTTTAATATCCACAATGTCCTCTGCGTTTTTATTTATTTTTTATTTAGGAGCAGTAAATCTGTTGGATAATTCCTGATTGGCTTTGAGTATGTCCGCACTGGACACTTTCTGCTCATGGCTGCTTGAACAGATTTTTTTTATGAGAACTTGACACAAGGGTTTCTGGTAAGGGTGAACATGAAGAAATCACATTTTCTTCTTCAAAATCCATGAGAAGGATTCCCATCCTGTCCTTATCTCATTTTGGCATGTTTGACGGGCGGCAAACAAGTTAGCTTGTCTATATTAGACTAGTATCTTGTCGTGTGTTGTCGTGCCAAGTCATCTAGGATCAACATCTCGCAGCTTTTATTTTGACAAGAGCAACTACTACTCAAAACTTTTCTAGAGCAAAGAGCAGAGCGTGTGCACTGGCCGCCATCTTGCCCAGCCTGTAAATTGCCCTAACCTTAAATGCTTAAAAAAAATGCAGTGTCACACTCCATGGCCTAGCACAGCTGGCTTAGCTGGCTACATGGCTAAACCAGATAAGTAAATGAAAAGGCTTTTGAATTGTTACCCCTTTATGTGTAAATGAATTGCAATTCTGTCATTCATCCAAGTGCCTTTTATATTTTATGCTTGAGATTAGCTACTGTGACTCATGGCGGGTTCTTAACAACTTAAAGTGTCAAAAATTATGTTCAACTGTGTGTCAGTCTTGACCAACAGAAACAAATCCTCAGTAATGTCAACCTGCCTTTGGTCAGGACTGTTTTGGTTTCAGCAGGTTAAGTTTGCTGAAGCTGTAGTAAAGTTATAATCATAGAAGCATTTTGTTTTAGACTTTTTTGACCACTTTGAGAGCCATTTCTGTAAAGTCATTTGTTTAATGAGGATGTGACAGATGATGATAAACCAAACACAGAAGTCACTGCACATTAAGCAAATATGCCAACATTTAAAGAAATATTGCTTCTAAAAAGATAGTTCAGGATACAAAGTGTGCCAAAGTGTTCTGCTGACATCTGAATAGCAAGACCTGAAACAGTACTGTACATGCCATGTTAGGCTGAAAGAGGTGCAGGTGCAGGTGCAGATTCACTACTACAGACACTGTTGCCAGTTCATTGCTGTAAATAAAAAAAACAAATATAAACAATGAATACAAACATAATCAAACATAATGGAAATCAATGAAAGCCTTCAAATAAACCATTGGCAAACGCTTTAAACTCAAATCCTCTTCTGAAACTGTGATGCACTTCTTCAAATAACATTGTAACTAAGCCTCTCACTCCATTCCCACAACACACACACACACACACACACACACACACACACACACACACACACACACACACACACACACACACACTGCCTTCTCTAGCTCATAATACCTCCCTCAAACTACTTTTGATTGTTTCTTAAATATTTGTGCTCCTTCCCCCTACAAAAGAAAAAAATCAAAACCCTTTGGTTCTGAAATGAGCTAAACTATGAGGTGTGTGGCTGGGTGCGTTGTCTCTCCACCCAGAATTTCCACCTATTTTTCTTCTTCCTCACTGAAGGGTTTCATTGTGCGTAGGGACATTCTTTGTCTGAAGGACACTGGTGTTTCGTCCGTGGGCTTCCGCTGGGCTCGTCTAGCCATTTCATTTAAACCCGGAAAGAACTTTCTTTTGGCACAAAAGCCCTTATGTGAATTTTTTTTCGCACTAAAATCGACCAGAAAGACCGGTGAGCCTGATAAAAAGGCATTAGGAAAAATGTATTGGTTGGTGTCGAGTGTGACACGGCAGCTTTTGATAGATTTACTAAAGGCCTGACATGTTCTAGATTGGTCAGGCAGACAGGCAAACCAATAATTAACGTGGTCAAAGGCTATGCTTAAAACCCAATTTCATAACAAGGGCTGTGGGAATATTGGTAACACAGGTCCTTCTCAGCAATAACGTGGTACTGTAAACTGCCTCTGTCACCAACAGTCCAGAATGGTGATTTGAAACAGTTGGTGTAACTTTATTATATGAAGTCACCCACGAGGAAAGTCCAGAGTTCAGCCAACAATGCTGATGTGGGTAAACACTGAGTAGGAAGTGTGCCAGGACTTTTGCCTTCCTTTACACAAACTACAAATGTCAGTGATGTTTTAATGCTCTCGTTGCCCCATTGATGTTTCGCTGAATCTGGTGATTTGCTTCAGGGTGACCTCACTGCCTCTATAGAGGCAAAAAAAATAACCTCCAACATTACAGTCTTAATGTTATTATTGGATTGATGATGGAAGAGGTTGACTGATTTTATGGTTGCTGGTAGTTGAAATTCAAATTTAATTTTAACATTTAAAATTACTTTATTCAGCTCGTGCTTGTGTCATATAATGAATTCAGACAATAAATCTTACCAGATTGTCATTGCCAGGGGCCTCATGTATAAAACATTGCGTAGGATCCATACTAAAAGTGTACGTGTGCACAAAAGCCAAAAATGACATTGCAAAAGAATATTCAGATTTATAAAACGATGTGCATGCACACATATTTCCTTGAAAAATCACAATCCACTTGGAAATATGTGCATGTAGATTAGCCTCATATCCCGCATCGTGCAGGC
Organism: Embiotoca jacksoni; assembly: GCF_022577435.1. NCBI lineage: Eukaryota > Metazoa > Chordata > Actinopteri > Embiotocidae > Embiotoca > Embiotoca jacksoni. The sequence continues at coordinate 19,979,028 of NW_027185241.1, forward strand.
CCACATTCAACCATAAAATGTCAATGCAAAGCACATTATGAAGGTTTGTGGTGGAAATTCTTCAGCGGGGCCTTACTGGCCTGGTCGCAGTTTTCCTAATCAAACACAGTCCTCAGAGTCTGATGCAATGTGGATTTATTGAAAATCAATAAACTGAGTGTTCTGATGAGAGCAACTGAAGTGGAAGCACTTCCTGTGTTTAGGTCCAAAGTTCTCGTTGGGCTTTCCTCAGCCACATGCCACTCATGAGTCCTATTTACTGTAATTAAAATACATGGTATCACCCATCAGCTGCTACTGACTTTGTGCTGACGCAATAGGTCTTATTAGTCTGAGAGACCTCGTGCATTGACCACTTACTGAATAATGTCAGACACATGACTGACACTTGGTACTGTAAATTACACAAAAACAACACTCAATACTGACTAATCATTCAAATTAATATTCAATTAAATCTTGAGTATAAAGATATTGGTGAGTATATAAACCAAAATCTTCCACGTACCCCTGTGACTTGCAAGTCAAACATTACCTTTCACTGTACTTCTGTACATGAGGTGATGAAGTCATTCACACTTAGGATGATTGAATGACCAGATAATTGTCATGGCTCTCATACAGAGTGAGGTTCACCATCTTAGCTGCATGACCTGTTAAACCTATTGTTTCCTGTTTGGTGGGGGGAAAGTAAAAATCAAGTTATGCCTATCTCCCTTAACTGAATTCTGAGAGCAAAACCTAATTTGTTTGAGGAAAAAAATGTCTAGGTTCAGTGTAGGAACTACCAATTGCGAAACTGTCATGATCATTCAAAATCATTACAGAATATATCTAAATGTTGATTTTCAAGCATGAACTAAAAACTGGGCAGTAGGATCTTACCTCATCTTTGATCTGAGAACCCGATATAATGAAGAGAACCCGGTTCTCCATGAACCCGGCCTTGTTAATGTAGCCATCATGTCAAATGTGAGTGATTGGGGAGCTTTATCCTGTCTGGAACTTGACCAGATAAAGCCTTTTTGATGTTGTGCATTATTGGGATGGGGAGCCCTGTCTTGTCTGTGGTTTGACCAGATAAGCCTGCATGTGCTTTGTATGATGTGTGCAGGTGTTTCTGTCTTTCTGCTGAAGATGAGTTGTTATGGCGAGTCCCACTCCTCCAGTAGAGGAGTAATTTGCAACCCAGTGACAACCACCCATTGATTTGTGAACCGCCTTTATGAAGCCTCAAGTTCTGATTTTGGCCTTTGCCATCTTACTCGTTTGGAGCGGTTTAGAGCCAGAAGGGACCATATTTGGATGAGCTGGGGCAAGTGGTGGATCCGAATTGATTTGATTGAAACCCTGCAACATTTGATTTGATTGAAACCCTGCAACATTACGTCCCACCCACCAACAGCATAAACCTGACTATACCACAGGCCTGTCAATCAAACAGACACGCCCAAAAAACATCCCTTTCTAGGCTTAATATATAATTAATGATGGGATTATTTTCAAGTGGACCACCAAAATTAATATGAGCCTGGGAATTTAGCTAACAACACCATAAGAACTTGTGGAAAAACTATTGACTTTGTATTTCATGAGAGAAATTGAATGGGAGTCCATTTGAGACTTAGCGGGAGCACAGAGCTCTGTGGGGATTTCCGCAAGAACTGTCCCATTGTAATGAGACACGCCCTATGTGAAAGCAAATTAAAAATCCCGACAGTTTGATGTGGTGGGGAAATTGTGGGCATGATCCAAGTAAATAACACTTTTTCGGAATATTTTTGCTGATCAAAAGCAATAGTGCATGGCATCGTGCTTGACATCATCCACTCCAGCTCTGGACATTCCATGGTCCAAAAAGATAATAGGCTGGAACAAACTGTGATTTCGTCAAAACCATAACAGATATCAAAACATACTGTAGTCAGTAAAAGTCCAAAGCATTGTGACTTTGTTTCAAATTTGTATGACGTTTGTCCTAGAAACTTTAATGGAGCTGTAGGAGTCCAAAGTTGGCTTTCCCAGAACTTTCAAATGGAAAATCAGGCCTTTACAAATTCTTACAAAACACTGTATGTCACATAACTACCAAGTCTTAGCACGCTTTTCACAATCAAAACACACATTTGATGTTCTTTGTATGTTTTCTCAAAGTTGCAGACCAAGTTATCTACCAAAAATTTGGTGGAAACGGAAGAATAAAAGAGGAATAAGCAATATTATGTGCTGTTTCATTGGCACGCTAATAAACGCTAAAATGAAGTGCCTCTGCACATAGAAAAATCAAAGTTCCAAGTCATTAACATTAAATGTGCATCTGACGATCTACTTAATGTGATTGTGGCAGTATTCAGGACACCCAAATATAATTTTCAACTGCCTGTTAGCTGCTCTCAGATCATTGGACAAAATGACAAGTTTTCTTTTTTAGCATTAATTGAATATTATTGAAGACCTGCATGGAGAGGAGGGATTGTAGTGATGCATAGGATATTGTTTGTTCTGCTGTTTGTAGGTAGAATGTGGGGTCACTACTGCCTTCCATGACTAAACCCTCTTACTGCATTCGTCTGACTTTATAGCAACATTTAAATTGATATGTGGAAAAATGCATGGAAGTTTATGTAAGGTTTCCAATTGAAATAAAAAATATTGCAATCAGCTCCATCTATATAATATAGATTATGAGCAATGGCTCATAATCTATATTATATTTTTAGAACAGTAGCATGGAATTCTGAACTGGTGCGCCCTACCTTACTCCCCAAGTATAAGAAAAAAAAAATTTAATTAGTCATATATTCAAGGTATTGTTCAGGGCTGGACTGACCATTGGTCATACTGGGAATTGTCCCAGTAGGCCCAAGCACTTTTGGGCAAATAAAAAAATGGGAAAATTACATTTTTAATTGCTGTACAGGCTATATAACAAATAAAGTGGCGACAGTGGCCCATTGGACACAGGGCTGGCCCAATCACATCTAGTAGACCCAAGCCCTCCCCTTGTGTCCTGTTTCCCATGGCAGATGTCATATGGACCAAAGCACAAAGAGGCTGCGGAGACGCCATTGGCCAAAAAAGTTTAAACTCTTGATGTGGATGTCACCAAATTTGTCAAAATAACCGATATGTTTGCTGCCAGGGTTGCATGAGCTTCAACTTCAGCTGCAGTACCCTACACCGTGCAGCAACAGACACTTAAAGTAGGAGAGTATAGAGCCATGACCACTGCCAGGCAGAGGAGCAGCAGCTGAGGAGGGACGGAGTGAGCAGGAAGGCATTGTAGTCAGAGCGGTAAACCTTAACAGTGGCTTGCAGGGAGATAGTCTCAGCATTGTCATCATCATCTTTTGGAATGCTGCAGGAGCTGAGGCAAGGCCGTAGGGGACTCTGCAAAACCGGAACAGCCCTTTGTGTGTGATGAAAGTGGTTAAATCACAACTGTCAGGATGCAGTAGCACCTGGTGGGAGAGCTTAAAGCTCTTCACTGTTTCATGTTCACACACACATTCAAACTCCAATGGCGTGTAGCTGCCATACAAGGTGCTCTCCTGCCATCAGGAGCAGTTTGGGGTTCAGTGTCTTTCCCAAGACACTTGGACATGTGGACAAGAAGACATAGGCATTGACCCATCAACCTTTTTTGATCAGTGGGCAATCCGCTCTGCTATGTGAGCTACAACCGCCCCATAAAATTTGCATTAACTAAAGCCAATTATCTCATAAAGATATGCCTATTACACATTGCATATACAATATTGAATAGTATAGGCTACTTTAGAAACTGTTATAGACATCAAACCACACACTATGTCCTCCCTCTTCACATTCCCTACATTACATATTTCATTAATCCATCCATCCTTTACCTGTTCCCTCTTTATCATTCGACTACTTCCACTGTACCTGCACACTCTACATTTCTTATATCTATCTTTTCTACCTGCACTTTTCTTCCATAACCTGCTACAAAGACAACAATTTCTGATATGGGACTAATAAAGTCTTCTCTTTCCTTCTCCCCCTTTCTCTTCTTTTCAGAAATTGTAATAACTTATAACATTCCCTTTTGAACAAAAATTTCAGATATGATTTTGTAAGTACCCTACCTATCAAACAACTAATCTCATTATAATGCTTTATAGTAGTTAATAAAACACTGAATGGTTTTCTGACCAACTTTTAAGTGATGAACCATCCACGGGACAGGTCTGCTTTCTGTCTCCAGAGGCACATCTTAACATGGGCAAGCTATATTATGCTGCAAATCTGCTACAACAATCTGACCAAGACTAAAGGTTTCCTTTGCCTTTTTTTAAAATCAGATAAATGGTCACTCCTTACACAGCTCTGTAACTTTATTTTTTTTTTTTTTTTAACTATTTCTTAAATTTTATTTCTTCATTTGTTTTTCCTTTATTTATTCATTTAATTTTTATTTTCTGATGTGAGTCTTAATTTCTGTCTTGAAACATGTTATCTTTTGCCTAATATATTTATATGTGAAGCAATGAACATTAATTTTTAATGGAATCTACCCACATGTCTTTTCTAATGTGGGATAAAAGATTCATCTGAGTACCTTTACTCATTTCGCTTCTCTTCATGCTCCTCCATCATTATTTTGTTTTATCACTCCAGCCTACACTGGGCTCCTCTTGTCTCATTCATTCAATTGATAACACATATACATTGACTGAATTCATCCCTATGGTGCGTTACCTCAACCCTGCTGGAATCAGCGCAGTGGTATCTGAGATCTTGGCCATATACACATACTGTATATTACTGTGTCTTAAATTCCCTAAGCACTTCTAAATGTGCAAAAACAGCACTGTTACAACTGAGGACCTTGCCATGTATTTCAATGTGCAGTCACTGATATTGGTTAGTGATTTGCTAAAGATAATCACTTCCTGTGTTTATAATATAGAGTTTATTGTAATTTTTAAGATTCCCTTTGGGTCAAATCTTGTCATTTTTAAACTTTTAATTTACAAACACCACATTTACTTTGAAAGTCATTGTTCCCACTTTAAATTGATTTTTCTATTTGTGTTTTATTTTCTGCAGGTTCAAAAATGGTGTAACCTCAAAATGTGGGTGCAAAGATTAAAGATGGAGTGTGCAAGCTGCTCTCCAATGGAGACCGTTTGTACTGTATGTTTTCTGCTGCCTGCCATCCAGTCAGAGGAGAAGAGTCTGTCTGCAGACTGCAAGATGGGGGCATAACATGATGAGACATATTTGGTGCTTTACCAAATCACACTGAAGAACCACTTAAAGGTGTTTCAGTGGAACGAAGGTTGTTATAGTGGATAGCGGTGAGGTAAGACTGTTTTGAGGAGTTCACTGAATCTTTCTGATGATAACATCTTATTTTGAAACTCTTTTCATGCAAAGGTAATGCATATTGAACGCATACCAAAGTTGTTATATTTATATTATCCGTGTATGTTGAAATGTGCCTGGTTTGATGCAGTAAAAGTCAGGTATTTTTTTGTTCATGTTAGTTTCCTGACACGCAAACTAACATTTGTCAGCATAGCTGTACAAGGGATGTTGTGCCATTTAATTACAGTGCATCCGGAAAGTATTCACAGCGCTTCACTTTTTCCACATTTTGTTATATCACAGCCTTATTCCAAAGTGGATTAAATTCATTTTTTTCCCTCAAAATTCTACACACAATACCCCATAATGACGTGAAATAAAAAAAATTGAAATTTTTGCAAATCTATTAAAAATCAAAAATGAAAAAAAAAAAAATCACATGTACATAAGTATTCACAGCCTTTGCCATTACACTCAAAATTGAGCTCAGGTGCATCCTGTTTCCACTGATCATCCTTGAGATGTTTCTACAACTTGATTGGAGTCCACCTGTGGTAAATTCAGTTGATTGGACATGATTTGGAAAGACACACACCGTCTATATAAGGTCCCACAGTTGACAGTGCATGTCAGAGCACAAACCAAGCCATGAAGTCCAAAGAATTGTCTGTAGACCTCCGAGACAGGATTGTATCGAGGCACAGATCTGGGGAAGGGTACAGAAAAATGTCTGCAGCATTGAAGGTCCCAATGAGCACAGTGGCCTCCATCATCCGTAAATGGAAGAAGTTTGGAACCACCAGGACTCTTCCTAGAGTCGGCCGCCCGGCCAAACTGAGCGATCGGGGGAGAAGGGCCTTAGTCAGGGAGGTGACCAAGAACCCGATGGTCACTCTGACAGAGCTCCAACGTTTCTCTGTGAAGAGAGGAGAACCTTCCAGAAGGACAACCATCTCTGCAGCACTCCACCAAGCAGGCCTGTATGGTAGAGTGGCCAGACGGAAGCCACTCCTCAGTAAAAGGCACATGACAGCCCACCTGGAGTTTGACAAAAGGCACCTGAAGGACTGTCAGACCATGAGAAACTAAATTCTCTGGTCTGATCAAACAAAGATTGAACTCTTTGGCCTGAATGCCAAGCGTCATGTTTGGAGGAAACCAGGCACCGCTCATCACCTGGCCAATACCATCTCTACGGTGAAGCATGGTGGTGGCAGCATCATGCTGTGGGGATGTTTTTCAGCGGCAGGAATTGGGAGACTAGTCAGGATGGAGGGAAAGATGAATGCAGCAATGTACAGAGACATCCTTGATGAAAACCTTCTCCAGAGCGCTCTGGACCTCAGACTGGGGCGAAGGTTCATCTTCCAACAGGACAACGACCCGAAGCACACAGCCAAGATAACAAAGGAATGGCTTCGGGACAACTCTGTGAATGTCTTTGATAGGCCCAGGCAGAGCCCAGACTTGAACCCGATTGAACATCTCTGGAGAGATCTGAAAATGGCTGTGCACCGACGCTCCCCATCCAACCTGATGGAGCTTGAGAGGTCCTGCAAAGAAGAATGGGAGAAACTGCCCAAGAATAGGTGTGCCAATCTTGTAGCATCATACTCAAAAAGACTTGAGGCTGTAATTTCTGCCAAAGGTGCTTCAACAAAGTATTGAGCAAAGGCTGTGAATACTTATGTACGTGTTATATTTTCGTTCTTTATTTTTAATAGATTTGCAAAAATTTTAAACAAACTATTTTCACTTTGTCATTATGGGATATTGTGTGTAGAATTTTGAGGAAAAAAATGAATTTAATCCACTTTGGAATAAGGCTGTAACATAACAAAATGTGTAAAAAGTGAAGCGCTGTGAATACTTTCCGGATGCACTGTATATGTTAAGAGTAAATGGTAGTTTACTGTACTTGAAAATTGTAGGCTGGGGTTTGCATAACAAAAGGTTGACCTTCGGTTTAGGATTTAATGACTGTTATACAACCCTGCTTCCAAAAGAGTTGGGATGCTCTGTAAAATGTAAATAAAAACAGAATGCAATGACTTGCAAATCATGTAAAGCCATATTTAATTGAATTAATATCAAAGACAACATATCAAATGTTGAAACGGAGAAATTGTATTGATTTCTCAAAAATATGTGCTCATTTAGAATTTGATTTCTTTATTTCTTATTTATGGTAAGCTTTTTTATTTATTAAGTAATTTATAGATTGTCAACGTGAACGCTGTCACAAGAAAAACAAACTATGACAAGTTCTTAATTCAAATTTATTTCTATTTGTATGGTACAAAATTTATAAATGCCAGCCAGGATGTGTAAAAAGTTACAATTATCACTATTTTAAAGTAATCTTTAAAAAACTGACTTTTGGCAAAATTTTACAGACATAAACAAGTTGTACTTACAGAATCATGATCATGAAATCACTATATGTACTCAGTTTTGTGTGTTTTAGTTTGTCAGGCATCTCACTCCTCTTAGGTCCAGAAGAATCATACAGAGCTGAAATCTCAGGAGAAGTTGGTCACTGGTATTTTGCAGGTATGTATTTATAATTCACTTTAGTTTTGGTGACACTGCAGACCTACGGTAATATTAAGCCTTGAAGAACATCATATTGAATCATATTTTATATATACAGCTGCCTAAGACATTATGTACAAAACCTGCAGAAATATAGTGATCCCGCAATCATTTCAAGAGGAGGGCTGTTTCAGCTGGCTTAACAGTAAATTCAAGTGTCTTTCCCTCTGTCTTTCAATCCGTGGGCACAACAATTAGGTCTTGATATGTGTGAAGTTCTCTTTTCTCTCCCTCTGTCTTTCTCTCATTCCACCTCTAATGTGAAAATAAAAAATAATACTCCTTGGAGTATCTTGCATTTGGTAGCACTGAAAAAGGTGATTAACTAAGGGAAAGATCAGCTCAGTTAAAATGTTGTTTCTCCAAAGACACATGACTTTAGGTGAACTGGAAAGCATTTTCATAAGGAGCACAAAAGAAAATTATGGAGGGCCTATTCAACTTCCGGTACAGGGAGTGGACAGTGAGGAATCTTGCAGGGCTTTTACTCTGAAGATCCCTTCCCTCGATATTGGGGCTATTTTTTGTCAGCTTGGGCCAAACCACCCCTTTTTCATTACTATCTTTTGTTCTTATTGCTACGGCTGTTTTTTTATGCCTATCTTTTATGATTAAATCACATTCTGATTACTGGAACTGGTTTTATTGTGTTAATTTCTTTTACGACAAATGTGGCCTGACAAAACACTCCTGTGATTCTCTCTCACACATTTATTCATTCATCACGTACAATTCATGCCAGGTGAAACATTGCTTATCATGAAAAACCACAAGATACACAGCAACAATCTTTGCAATCCCTTGATCTGAAATGTGTTAAGATGTTAGTGTGATAACATACTCTTATCTTTGCAGTAGAAATGGTTGGATGTTACAGTACATAATTTAACAACTGTGATGGATGTGAATCAGTCAAACAGACTTTAGAACTATGCATAATACTAGATTGTGCATAATTCCAAGTTATGCTCTACAAAAATGTAAAAGAGAGAGGGTTGGACCAAACATTTAGGACATGTTCATCATGTTTCTCTGTACCGACCTGTGTGAGACTGGAAGCTAGCTAAAATGGGGCAACTAGCTGATCAGCTGGATGAACCTGAACTAGTCTGTTTCTCTGTGTTTACAACCATCACAATCCACTAAACTATTACCTTTGAAAATGTTTGAAAGATATATAAAAAAAAAATTATTTGGTAAATTTGTAATAATATAAAGCAGGAAGAGCACATTGCCATTTACTTTCCTTAGGATTTCATCAGTCTATCACATACTAGACCAATAATAAACTACATCTTGCAGACTTGTAACACAAACAAAGTTTCTTCAGTTATCTTGAGACTAACTGGGTGCTGCCCATAATACTCATTATTGTGAAAGGCTCATGAGAAAGCTTTTAACCTACATGCACAGGCAATATAGGAAGCATTGAACAAATGGATACTGTTGTGGTGTCAGAGTGCTTCTTACTGTTAGCCCCCTCCAGTACTAATGCTATACTGCAGAGGAAAAGTTCTCAGTCCATTACTTTTAATGCCATTAAGGCAGATCTGTGGTCCCTGTCTAAATTGTTTAAATATAGTTTTTATATTAGTTGGGTCTATGGCTTGCTCCAATATACCAATATACTTTACGACTAAAGTATGAAAATGAATGGTCATATCATACATGTAAAATCGCTCATTATCAATACTGCAAAAAAAAAAGAAGAAAAATGCAACCAGACTGAGAATCTCACATGTTTGTTGCACATCCCCTTCTCCACTTTCTGACAGACTTTGTAACTGACACCACACACACTTGCAGCAGACAAAATAGCACAGAAGTGAGACTGATTATATCAAATTTCCATCCCCTGAAAATGTAATCCAATCAGCAATGTGGGATCCATCCATCCATTATCTATACCCGCTTTATCCTGAACAGGGTCACGGGGGGTCTGGAGCCTGTCCCAGCTCACTTTGTGCAAGGCAGGGTACACCCTGGACAGGTCGCCAGTCCATCACAGATGTGGGATTACTTTGGTGATCCCAAAAATAAGCGTGTTTGTCCAGTTTGCAAGAAATGTGGATGCAAAGTTTCTGCCAACAGACACATCAAATAGGTTCTCCCACCTTTGCGAACTCATCCCTCCATGCATCTGCATCCATGCATACAAGTATGTATCTTGTTTATAACAGTAATTCATAACTAAAACACGTGAGTGTTTAAACATCAATCATAAAATGGGCTATCAAAATAATCTTTTGCATCCCTGCTCGTTGCTACATCTACATCCTTTGTTTGTTCGGAAAATTCTGATTTACAAACAGACACACATGGATCCTAATCTCATCCCATAGGAAGCAAACACACAGACTCTCCCAACTCTGTACTGACGTAACTGTGTTTGTGTGTGTGAGGTGTCGACCGGATCAGTTTGGCTGTGTTGCATTTCTCACTATTTTCCTACTTTTTACAAACCAAACAATCAAGTAATTATTGAGAGTCAGCACACTAATCTATAATGAAAATAATCATTATTTTCAGTTGGATAAAAAAAAAGAAAGCCCACCTAAATTGTAAAGTCTTGCTTTTACATTAATGTATTTTATTTATAGTTAAAGGGAAGACTTTTTACACATACTTTAATTTTATAAAGTTTTAAATTTAAAATAAAAGTGAAACCATAAAAGTTGTTTGTTCACTAAAATAAACCCTTCTTTTTTCATTCCTTTAAGTGTCATTGTAAATGGAGATATTTATTGAAAAATACTGTTTACCATGATATTTTCTGAGATGGTTATCATAAGGTGAAAGACTGACTACTGTTGCAACACTACTCAACTGTGTAGCCTGGCGTACCCAGACCCAAATATTCACACTGGGAATTTGGCTCTGGCTATTGTCGTAGATAAGTTTTACTGCCTTAGGTCGGGAAGAAGGCTTGGGGTGGCTTGCCAAACACGTCGTCAAAACATTCCTCGAAAAACTTTAGACAAGGCTGAAACAAGGCAGCGAAGTCTTCAAAGTCAGATATGAAGCATTTTATTGAGCAAAAAACATCATTAAAACGACACGGGCCCCCGGGACAGACAAAACAAAAACTAACGAACAAACTAATTCCCTAACTCTGAAATACATAGGCTTTTATATTTTTTTCTGGGCACCTCCCTTGCCCTTGATCTGTATTTTCGCTGGCACGAAAACATGGCCCCCTTCGTTCAACGTACGCAGGTGATGTGCCCATATCTGGTCGTTTTCCTGCTGAGCCAGCAGACATACGATTCATTACGACTCCTTGGGGCCCTTCCTCACCTGCCGAGCCAGCAGAGATACAATCCGTTACGACCAGCCTTGGGATTTTTCCACCCGGTCACCTGACTCAAGACTGCCGACTCAGCTTTTTCCTCTCCCGGGTTCACAACCAGTTCATGCCACCTGTACTACATAGCCACTGCGCAGGCGCAAACTCCGCGAGTGGCCCCACCCGGCGAGTTATGAGTCCTACAAGTTACACTTGACAAACTTGTTACACACAGGCTTCTTTGGACAACAGGTTGACACCTTTTTTCCCTTTGGCTTCACTAGCCTTCCACCCTACTTGGCATAGACCCCGGGTTAATTTGAACCAATCAGAATGCACCGAAACGGGCCTACACCCTGGCACCACTGCAACTACCTAGAGCTGGTGTCCACCAAAGCATTTTTCCTATACAGATCATATTTTTTAAATTGTGTTTTATGGAAGTGGGTTTTTTTTTTTCAAATGCCAGCAACTGAGCCATAATTTGGTGCTGAGACCTGATTGTTTGGTATTTTTTCCAGTCACGAAGAGTTACAAAATGTTTGACTTTGGGAAAAACGCTGGGCTCCTCACTGTCACTTTAAAACCAGCAGTTCAGTCACAGTGAAGGAGGGGCGGAACAAACCCCATTAACCACTGGTTAACTGGCCGCTAATTGGTTGCCCTTCAGATTGGCTGAGCTGTCGCTCGATACAACTATAATCACAGCAGAAAACTGAAGCTGTGAGCAGTAGTCTGGTGGAGCTAGGCCTACTGTGTGCCACCTTCTGAGAACATCAAAATAACATCAACACTATCTGGTGGCTTGACAGTGGCTTGTTTCTCTAACTGAGTCACAGAATAAGCACTTCCTTCACATTGTCTCTGTACTGTACACCAATACTGTGGTGAGTGTGTTTTGTTGGGTGGGGAGGATCAGCTGGTGTTGTGAATCAGGCCGCTGAAGTTTCAGATACGGCTCCTTCACAACACCAGGGTTCCTTCCTACTACTTCCTTCTGGAAAACGTGATACGTCAGCAACATAACAGTATTGTCTCTCAACGGTGCTATAGATTAAAATATAACAGAGTATGTGTGTGCTTTCAATAAATGAATATTACATCTCTATATTAGTTTTAGTGTGTCCAAAGCTGTTGAAAATATTATTTTTTTAGTGTGCTATATTTATGCACAAAAGTTTGTTCTTGTCTGAGAGCATTGGAATGTTTTTTTCTTTCTTCTATTGTTTACTGCTAACAAGTTTATTTTATTTTATTTTTTTTTTAAGAAAAAATGATAGTCAGTGGGATGAGATCAAACAGGATATGATTTTTTTCATCTTCAGGAATGTTGCTAAAAAAAATACTTTACACCACTACCATTGCATTTAACATTTATGAGCAGTATATTATATAGTTGTATGCAGATGCGATCACTTGAAAAGTTCAAAATCAGTTTGAAACCCCCATTGAAACCAGTGTAAACAGAAATGAAATGTTTTAATCTGTTTGTCGGCTGGGGGTCTGCAGTTTCTCTCAGTGCTCCAGCCTTATATATACTCATACTTATATATATAAATGTGTATATATATATATATATAAATGCTATGTGTATATATAAATTGAATGTTTGCATGTTTGAGTGGTGAATAAATTTATTATAGGAACAACACCTGTGTTTTTGTCATCATTAAAACTCATTAATTAGGAGACTTTCTTACAAAATCAAAAGGAAAAACAACAACGCGCACTATTATAATGTGCAACTTTTACTACAAGACACGCACACAGATTGACACAGTACTGCCTGACCTTATATGGAGTATAAAAATATGCCACATATAAATGTGAAAACAGCATCATGAGATGACTCCAGATTAATCAGTCAGAAATCGTAGCATGTGTTATTTGATCCAATCACAATGGAAAAAAATCATACAATAGATAGAGAGATAGCGAGATAGATACAGCTGTTCACCAAAAGAAACAGCAATTCATGAAATACAGATAATGGCATACTGAATTAAATCACACTTTGCTGAAGCTGGAATGATTGTTGAAGAGGTAATGAAATCATCCCATAAAACATCACACACTAGTCTTCTTAATCTGGGACACTTCATTCAGGTAGGCAATGAATAACTTGGTTCCCTCAATATAGTTGTACCTGGGAGAAGAAGAAAAGAATGGAGTCAGCTGTTGTCTGAACTGGACAGAAACAAAACCAAGTAAGGGGCAACATGTAAGTCCGCTTTGCAACTTAAACACAATTAATCAGAACACATCATTATTCAAACATAACATATGGACACATTCTTAAAAGTGCCCAAAACATTGAAAAATCTGATGTCTGTTTCACTTAGCTGCTGCCATACTTACAAAGCTCTCTAGAATCAACATTGTGTGGGATAGTAACAGTTTTTCCCAGAATGCCCAGAGTTTGTTCGAATGTTCATATTAGGCACCATAAGTGACATGAGTTGGGCATTAATGTAATTACCTCTGGTTTGTGTGTATTTGTGTGTTGAAATGAAGCAGCATTTTCTCTAGCCAAATAAACAGCCAACCCTGTAGCTGCACAGTGGAACCCAGGATCTGTACTATAATAGAGTTCATCTCATCTCTTGGCCGAATATAGGAATATTCCTTACAATACCTTACCTCCTTACAATATCTTAATTTCTGCTGTTAAGGTTTTCAGCCTTTTATTGTGTTCTTCCTCCTGACACTGTCCATTTCTTTTTGTGGTGCTGTAAGTTATATTATGGATCTATGTTATATAAAAACAAACTAAACTGAAACTTCTTAAATGTGTCTACTCTTGTCTGTTGTTTTGTTTCAATATTACTCCTCTTTCTGCTAAAATCACAGCCAATATTCTGTGGGGTTTTTGTGGCATTGTTAATGTTGTTGCATGTTTAAACTTAAACCCCATTACCTTATAGTCCTATATGTTTTTTTCAGTTCAAGGTTGTGGATGTTGTATAAAGGAAGATAGGACACATGAGCTTCCTTCTTCCTGATCAAATCCCAACTTTTCCCTCATATCTTGTGTTATTCTCAACAATCCAATAGCCTCAGCAGAAAGAAATAATAACTTTACTTAAAACTTTCAGTGAAATAGTACATAAAGACAGTGCAAAGAATTCATTGTAAAGCCAGTGGAGTCAAACCTGCTCATTTTCTCGTTTTGGGAGTGCAGACCATCATCAAAGCCTCCAATGGGCATCATGATGATGCTTTTGCCCGTCACATCCTCGAAGGTTTTGGCAATGGGGATGGTCCCACCCTCACGAATCAGATCAGGATCCATGTCGAAAACTGAAGAATTACGGACATTAAATGAACATTAAAGGCACCTATTATGTCACATAAGAAACATTACCAAAAGCATGCCAAGGTGTATGTGCAAAAATACTTTTCAAGCAGCAACAGAGCACCATACAGTTCAGGCATGTAGCTAAACTGTAAACAGGGTAGTCAAAAGAACTTTTAAAATATAATACAATAAAACTACAAATACAAAACTTGAAATTCAAAGTCAGATAACATTCTGGGGAAACCTCAAAAATAATAAATTGCTTTTGTTGCTTGTAAGAAAACAACCTTCTTTACAGATACAGATACAGGAGATCATTCCTGCCCACTGCAATAAGACTTTACAATAAATCACCTCTGGCCAAATCAATCTCACAACTATAACACCGTTACACTATTGTTTGTTAGGTTGGTTAAATCTTTGGACTACTGTTTGGTTAGTTAATTTAATATTATTCTATTTTATTGTATATATTGTGCATTTTTATAATTAGTATTTTTTACTCTGTTATTTCTATTGCTTTACCTGTATCTATAAATGCTGCTGCAGCGGAAAAAAAATTCCCCTTGTGGAATTAATAAAGTATCTATCTATCTATCTATCTATCTATCTATCTATCTATCTATCTATCTATCTATCTATCTATCTATCTATCTATCTATCTATCTATCTATCTATCTATCTAAACAATGGTTGATTTATTGGAAGGTTTTCTGGAAAATTGTGATGTAATTTGCTAAATTTAAAGTGAGTTTTTTGCAGTAAAATTTAAGAAATGATAAAAAAAATTGCAAGTTGAGGTAAATAATTTTTTTTAAAGCACTGCCTGATAAAGAGTACTATGTGATTACTTCCTGTGATGATAATCATGTTGCACATCACAGAAATATTATACTCAGTATTTTTTTCATTTATTTGTTGACCCTAGAGAACCATGGGGCTCAAAGTTAGACTAACTTCTGAAAAGTTATGTAGCTTTACAAAATGAACAATCTGTGACTGTGATATAGAATAGAAAGGCTACATCTGCTGTCAAAAATAAACACTTTAGATGCTGTTTACAAATTCAACACACACTGTTTGCACAAAAACAAAGTGCAGTCTCTTAGAATTTGAAGGATGTATATAACTACTATAACATACAGTATGCCTGTACCCCTAATGTCCCCCTAATCTATCAGCACCATATTGGTGCATAACATGTTTTAATTTCTCTTAATTTAGCCTCTACTGTCCCTTTTAACACCCCTACCAAATCTTTTTTAAATGAAGGCCAACTGTTGGCCTTCATTTACATCCCATCTTCAGTGCTTGCACCACTATCCTCTATAACAGGTATGACTGATATCCTCCGAACTGTGCCATTGTACCTGACGCTGGAAGTCGACTAACTTGATTGACTTCTCAGGAAGTACTGGTCAATGCAATCCCCTTGCATATCTTCTGATAAAGCAGGTTCTCTCCTATTCTATGTATTTTAAGGCCCTTAGCTATAGTCACCTTCTGCTAACCACAACAAGAAACCTGCAGTTCCCTTACTTTCCCCAATGAGACCTTGTCCTCTTTTGGACCTGAAAATCCTTCTCTAGGTCATTTCCATGCCAATGACCGTGCCAATTATAGTTTCTTACAGTTTGCTTAACCTTTACAGTATGACTAACATAACGAATTTTGATGGAGTGATGTGAGTTTAATGTGAGGTGATGGGATTGTCCTGTACCTCTCTTGACAGCAGCCTTTCCAGCCTCATAGAGAGGATGCTGAGTGTCAGCCAGCCAAGGCTTGGCTCCAATCACCATAGTAACTTTCAGCTTGTTGGGACTCTTCCTCTTGGCAAATACAGAGTGGAGGTAGTCTGCTACCTAAAGCATAAAACAAGATAATAGCATGGGGATGTTTAAAAAGTAACTGGAATAGAAAAGAACACACACACAAGGGCTAATTATATATTTTACCTGTTTCTTGACCATAGCGGGGTCCATGTTGGGAACCTGTCTAATTGAGAACTTAGCAGTAACCTTAGCAGGGATGACAGTTTTAGTGCCAGGGTCAGAGAAGGCTCCCTCAATGCCGTGGATGGAGACAGTGGGGTAGCGCCACCTGTGAGCCAACAAGTCCACCTGCGGGACAGGGATACAATGACAAGTTCTGCTGTTGTTTGCACTTGTTTCTATAATATTTTGTGTCACCCCCCTCCCCTTTAAGATTACAATCTTGCTACCTTGTTGCTGTACATGAGCTGGTTGACACCAATCTTATCCTTGTAATTGTCCATGTCAAAGTGGATATCCTGGTACATTTTCCATTCCTCATCAGAAAGGGGAGCCACGGCCTCTCTGATCCCAGGAATTAGGATATTTCCACTGGGGCTGATCAATGTGTCTGTGGGGTTGAATAGAATAACCTGGTGTTATTTTTTAATTGGTCTCACCTTACACTTTACAAAGGTTAGAATGCATTACAGAACACAACAGTTGTGGGAGCTTCGAGAGAATCAGTACCTTGCTCAACGACAGGGAAGATGCTTTTAAACACATGACAATGAAACTGCATCCTCCTGATCTTGAAGGCAATTATTATTACAGAATCCCATGGGAGGCTGATCTGAAATATCTTTAGCCAACTGAATGGTATTGTGCTAATAAAATGTAATGTCATTTGAAGTTAAGTCAGCCAGGAATTCTTGATTTGTTATAAAGAAACATTTCAAAGCAATCAAGTGTTGGAGCATCAAAGGCTACCAGACACCAGAAATGCCTGCTATATTTCATCTTATTTGCAGGAGTTTGGCACATTAATTTGCATTAGAATATATGCAAAGGTACACTGAAAAAAGTCAAAAGTCGGTGTCATGACTTAAAGTGAATTTGTACCTTAGTCCAAGTGAAAATTGTGATTTTCGGTTTACACCAGGGTTTTTCAGTTTGCCTAAAACTAAAACATACGCCCCCTAGAGTAAATGAACAGCAATATTTTTACCTAAAGGGTATTTTTACTTTAAACTAGAGGTTTTCATGTCACGTGACTACATGACGTCACCAAATCATCCTTCTCAAGTTTTGCCGGCTGCCATTACCAGGCTTCGGGAAGCTGAGCACCTTCTGCAGGACTAAAAAAAAACTCCTTTAAAAAAAGGTAAGAGTTCGAATTTAAAAAAAAAAAAAAAAAAAAAAAAAAAAGATAAATGTGTGTTTTCTGTTAACATGTATGGTTAGTGGCAGCATGGAGAAATACTTTACAGACTACCTTTGTGGTTTGCTCATGTCCATTCAAATGCTAGCTAAAGCACGCTATTAGCATTGCTTGCTCATGCAAACTGCAAGGCTGTAGTTGCCTCAATTTCACAAGTGCAAAGTGAACTTTGTTGGTAGTCAAATTTGTAATGTCACTGAAGGGGAAAAAAATGTGGTCGTATGGTAAAGCTTGTTTGTTAGCTGTGCTTGAGTAAACTAGCTGAAGCCCTCTGCTAGTTTATTAGTGGTCTGTGCCCGGACACGTTTTAGCCGAGGGAGGGGCTGGTCTCTCCCGCCACACACTCTGGAGCAGAGCCGGCAGCAGAGGGTGATACTCTGGACACATTTAACTGAAATGACGAGAAAAATGCACGTTACTGTAAGTGGCATAAACCTTCGGAGTAAAAACGAAATAACTTTGTAAAAAATTAACGAAGTCAGTGATGTGTTAGATGTGAGGCGGCTTCACCTCCCGTGTCTCTCCCACAGCTGACAGTTTACGCAGCCGCAGCCTGGTGTCCGTTTACCGCATGTGAGTCGTGTCATTGCAGTCATGCACCACTTTATGTTTATCCGACGGTCGTTTAACGTGTCGGCTTCATGTCTAATGAAATGCACACTGGTCAATTTTCTTATGGGGTTACGTTCCCCCTGTCTGCAACAGCAAATAAGCGATGCAGCTTCTCCTCAGCCTTTCCTACCTCTAACGGCGGCGGGGGGTGCAGGTGGAGCTGCAGGTGGAGCACTGAGAATGCAGAGGGAGGGGGTAGGTGCTTGACTCTGTCCTCTATACAGACGTTTTAATGTCTTTGCTCTTGAAACAGCATTTTGTAGGAATTGTAAAAATTAGATGACCACATATGAATACGATTTTTATTCTTTGATAACTGTAAAAAGGGCTGATTAAAGTACTGAGTGATAAGAATTCATATTCATTCTTGCATTTGTCAGTATAATGCAGTATAGTACAATACCACCAGTATATCTAAGGCTTAGGCAATGAATTAGTCTGTAGTGACAATCATGGATAATGCTGACTGTCCACTAAAAAAACTAAATGTGAAATCTGTGCGATTCTGTGCTAGGTTATGTTTACAATAATACAACATATATGTATGCCATATCATATTAATTATATATAGGTCGTATTATCAACTATTAATCCAAGGGGTAGACGAAAGGCCATATCCTTTGTGTTTACAGGTTTACTGTTTTTCCTAAAAAGGCCATATTGCTGAATTTGGTAAGTCCCAAAATTAACAACTGTGAACATTATTTTCTTGTGTATTTAAATAGGAATCACAAACCCAAAATAGAAATGAAACACTAGAGAATAGCTTTGAACTTGGTACAGATGCATACTTAATGTAGTAAGTAAATGTAATATTTTTTTTGTAAAGTGGCAAAATTGGACAGTATAACATTACATTATCTGTGTGTTTGCACTGTAGAGCCTCGAGGTGAATCTGAAAAGGGAGTGTCTGCTGAAGTGCATCATTCTGTACCTCGGGGAAGATGTGGAAAACCTTATCAAGGAGTATCTGGTAACTAGTTTTGCATTTATCAATTAATTTCAAGACAAGATGAAGAATTGATTATTTAAACTTTAAATCTCATATACATGGCCTCAGGTCTTAGTAACATATTCAGACTAATTGTACATTCATGTTCATTTGCCTATGACTTTAATTATTGTGGAGCTCTCTGGCAGCTGTATCTTTTAACATGATTGTGTCTTAATTGAAGTGAGTGTACTTCACTATCTTACTGTTTAGTATGTTTTGCCACAGCATATACAATCATTTTTGGGGAGATAGTAATTATTAGGGAGGCTGTGGCTCAGACGGTAGAGTGGGTTGAACACTAATCAGAAGGTTGGTGGTTCAATCCCCAGCTCCTCCTGTCCACAAGCCTAAGTGTCCTTGAGCAAGACACTGAACCCTAAATTGCTCCTGATGGTGTATCATTGGTGTGTGAATGCTCTCCTGACGGCAGCACCTTGCATGGTGATCTGTCTCATTAATGGGTGAATGGGAAAACCATGTTAAAGCGCTTTGAGACCGAAAGGTGATAAAGCGCTATACAAGTACAGACCATTTACCATTAATACTTGTACCAGTGCTTTACTTGTTTCCCATGAGAAAAATACTGTACTTTTTAGTCATGACATTTTCGCATCACTACAACCTCAATATAAGTTCATCATGATTTGACTGAGAATTGTTTATGTAGCTAATTTATTTATATTCGTACGAGACACTGGTTTTGATCAGAATAACTCTAATGATTGTCTTGTCTATTATCACGTTGTTCAGAAGGATGAAGCTGAGACAGAGCTTCAGAGGTGCAAAATGGCAGTGTTTGTCATCAGGGAAGAGGAGGATCCTCTCCAGCCACCACAGGATATCGGCATCGTTATTGAAGGTGTGGAAGTCCTTAATCAGTTGCCATCGGTTGCACATGCATGTGCCATGTTATTTGGTCTCATCTATGCTCTAAACTTGAGCTATCCAAGTGAGCTAAAGTACACTTTTGATGCACTGCAGAAAATATTTATGGAGATAGAACCCAAAAAGATGACACGCAGAGTGTACAGTCTGAGTGTCAAGCTCTGAACATTAGAATAACCCACAAAATACATTTGGATACAGCATGTTCTTTGTTCTGTTTTTATAACTTGGATTCAAATATCTTACTGGTTAATGGAACAGGCAGTTGTTAAATGTATATGAAAGATGGAGACAGATGTCACCTCTAAATTGGCTTATGTTTAGATTTTTTTTCTGAACAGAAATCTGTCTGTGGTACCAATATTTAGGTATTATATTAGCACTGTGAATAATGCTTAATTGACAATGACCTGCAGCTCAGTTGTACCAGTAGTGGTACTATTTCTTGTTGAACTGAATTGTTCACAAAAGACTAACCTTTGCTCATAGATTGTCCCACAGCAATTGAACTGTATTTTTCCAGTTCTTGTTTTGATCCATTGATCTCACGTTTATAATGGTTCAATATAATGTGACATTTCTTGTCGTAACTTTTATGTAAGGACAGCCAAGTTTTAATAATGTTCATACACTTAATGGCTATATTACATATTTCATAATAGGGATTTACATACCAGTTTTACATATTAACAGTTACAGTGCATCCGGAAAGTATTCACAGCGCTTCACTTTTTCCACATTGTGTTATATTACAGCCTTATTCCAAAGGGGATTAAATTCATTTTTTCCCTCAAAATTCTACACACAATACCCCATAATGACAACGTGAAATACATTTTTTTGAAATTTTTGCAAATCTATTAAAAATCAAAAATGAAAAAAAAAATCACATGTACATAAGTATTCACAGCCTTTGCCACTACACTCAAAATTGAGCTCAGGTGCATCCTGTTTCCACTGATCATCCTTGAGATGTTTCTACAACTTGATTGGAGTCCACCTGTGGTAAATTCAGTTGATTGGACATGATTTGGAAAGACACACACCGTCTATATAAGGTCCCGCAGTTGACAGTGCATGTCAGAGCACAAACCAAGCCATGAAGTCCAAAGAATTGCCTGTAGACCTCCGAGACAGGATTGTATCGAGGCACAGATCTGGGGAAGGGTACAGAAAAATGTCTGCAGCATTGAAGGTCCCAATGAGCACAGTGGCCTCCATCATCCGTAAATGGAAGAAGTTTGGAACCACCAGGACTCTTCGTAGAGTCGGCCGCCCGGCCAAACTGAGCGATTGGGGGAGAAGGGCCTTAGTCAGGGAGGTGACCAAGAACCCGATGGTCACTCTGACAGAGCTCCAACGTTTCTCTGTGAAGAGAGGAGAACCTTCCAGAAGGACAACCATCTCTGCAGCACTCCACCAAGCAGGCCTGTATGGTAGATTGGCCAGACGGAAGCCACTCCTCAGTAAAAGGCACATGACAGCCCACCTGGAGTTTACCAAAAGGCACCTGAAGGACTGTCAGACCATGAGAAACTAAATTCTCTGGTCTGATCAAACAAAGATTGAACTCTTTGGCCTGAATGCCAAGCGTCATGTTTGGAGGAAACCAGGCACCGCTCATCACCTGGCCAATACCATCTCTACGGTGAAGCATGGTGGTGGCAGCATCATGCTGTGGGGATGTTTTTCAGCGGCAGGAATTGGGAGACTAGTCAGGATGGAGGGAAAGATGAATGCAGCAATGTACAGAGACATCCTTGATGAAAACCTTCTCCAGAGCGCTCTGGACCTCAGACTGGGGCGAAGGTTCATCTTCCAACAGGACAACGACCCGAAGCACACAGCCAAGATAACAAAGGAATGGCTTCGGGACAACTCTGTGAATGTCTTTGATAGGCCCAGGCAGAGCCCAGACTTGAACCTGATTGAACATCTCTGGAGAGATCTGAAAATGGCTGTGCACCGACGCTCCCCATCTAACCTGATGGAGCTTGAGAGGTCCTGCAAAGAAGAATGGGAGAAACTGCCCAAGAATAGGTGCCAATCTTGTAGCGTCATACTCAAAAAGACTTGAGGCTGTAATTTCTGCCAAAGGTGCTTCAACGAAGTATTGAGCGAAGGCTGTGAATACTTGTGTACGTGTTATATTTTCATTTTTGATTTTTAATAGATTTGCAAAAATTTCAAAAATATTTATTTCACGTCATTATGGGGTATTGTGTGTAGAATTTTGAGGGAAAAAATGAATTTAATCCACTTTGGAATAAGGCTGTGATATAACAAAATGTGTAAAAAGTGAAGCGCTGTGAATATTTTCCGGATGCACTGTATGTGGTTAACATAACAGAATAGTTGCAAAAGGTTTAAATACCATATTGCAAAGTTTTAACAGTTTTGGAAACACTATTTTGCAGTTGTGGCTTTTACATTGCATGTTACATGTTTGAGAGATAAACATTTGTTCCATCTTAGCATTTATGTGGATGTTGTTGCAGAAACTTAATGCAGATAAAAAGACCAGAATTTACTTTATTTTTATTTAATTTTTTAAATTATTAACGTGTAGAACACATACTGCTAGCTTTACAGGCTTCAAATGGAAGATTTTATTTATGTATTTTTTATTTTATAATTTTTTTTTTGAGTACTTGATCAAAGGTGATGCATTTTTTTAAAAGCCATCACAATAAACCTGAAGGTCTTTTGAAGAGAATTGTCCTGTCTTTATTTGTATTATGTAAACAAGATCAAACATTGACAGTGACTAAATGTTTTCAGTTTTAGCTTAAGTGAAAATTCTACTTTCATATCACAGAAAATACTGTTTGTTGTGAAATTTTATTTGTAAAAAGCAAAACATATAATTGTATTGGACTACATTAAGTGATGTCTTTGCTTGTGACTAAAGAAAATGTATTAATTAAGGTATAATTGTAACTTTTATAGTTTCTATTGAATTAGACATTTAACTTGAGAAAAGCTGATAAATTTGCTTGTAACAAAATTATAAATTTTAGTTTGTACTGAATAAGAAATTTAACTTGATGAAAGCTGATAAATTTGCATGTGAAAAATTACAGCATTTTAACTAGTTTATACTAAAGTAAAAAACTTTACTTGGATGGAATATTAAATACTGGGATTTTCCAAAATGAAAAAATCAAGTTGTAAGAAAGCTAAAAATGGTGTACGGTCTTGATAAAAAATTATCTTTTTACTTTGTATAAAAGTAAATTTTTATCTTGGGTAAAAAAAATTTGTATTCATATTAAATTAATATTTTAGGTTTAAATCAAATAAAAAATGCAATTCGAGAAAAAGTAATAAATTTAGCTGTAAAGAATTAGCTTTTTTTTTTTAAAGTTGGTCCAAAGTATAATTTTTTTCAGTGTAGTATGAAAGGTATTACCCCTCAGTAACTTCATTTCACCACCCAGAAGATCTTATGCATGCCAAGAAATGTTTAGCAACCATTGTTTTGAAAAAAACAAAAAACAAACACTTACTTGTTTTACAAAGAAAACATTTCTTATTCGGATTTTGTTCTTGGGTAATAACAGATCTACGCACACTCAAGGATGCTAACACGTTTGTAAAAAATAAATGGTTATAGCATAAGTTTGAGTTCTGCAGTTGTTTGATATATATTTTATTTACAATGATATTTTTTATATTCATAATATTCTTCAATAAATAGGCTATTTTCATTACTATTCAAAGAATTATATGGTTTGAATTTAACACTACACTAACACTGAGGACCGGACAACAGACTTGCTGTCCACGTTTGACAGTGATGAATTGCTGATTGTAAATAAAGGCTTTAACATTAGTTTGACTTTCAGTGAGAATATTTATAATTTACAATTCATTTCAATAAAGAAACAGATCATGAAAAAAACAGGTTTCAGTGTATTTTACTATTATATTAAGATTGTATTCATTTCTTGAAGTGTTTCAGAGGTTGTAACCACTGCCTGTGTCAGTATTTGGGCCATTTACTCATGGTTGTCTGGATCGCATCTGAGATCAGACGTGGGGCAGTTGAATAGGATTTGGGTGCGTGTATGACGGTGCTGCTATAGAAAGGTAGGAATTATCAATTTCTGACACTGCCTCAAGGAATAGTTGCTTTCTTTCTACATCATCAGTTGTGCACCATTCTCCTGCTAAAGCGTCCGTTGAAAGAGCAATAGCATCCCATGTACAGTGGGTACGGAAAGTATTCAGACCCCTTTACATTTTTCACTCTTTGTTTCATTGCAGCCATTTGCTAAAATCAAAAAAGTTCATTTTATTTCTCATTAATGTACACTAAGCACCCCATCTTGACAGAAAAAAACAAATGTAGAAATGTGTGCAAATTTATTAAAAAAGAAAAATTGAAATATCACATGGTCATAAGTATTCAGACCCTTTGCTGTGACACTCATATTTAACTCATGCTGTCCATTTCTTCTGATCCTCCTTGAGATGGTTCTACTCCTTCATTGGAGTCCAGCTGTGTTTAATTAAACTGATTGGACTTGATTAGGAAAGGCACACACCTGTCTATATAAGACCTTACAGCTCACAGTGCATGTCAGAGCAAATGAGAACCATGAGGTCGAAGGAACTGTCCAAGGAGCTCAGAGACAGAATTGTGGCAAGGCACAGATCTGGCCAAGGTTACAAAATAATTTCTGCAGCACTCAAGGTTCCTAAGAGCACAGTGGCCTCCATAATCCTTAAATGGAAGAAGTTTGGGACGACCAGAACTCTTCCTAGACCTGGCCGTCCAGCCAAACTGAGCAACCGTGGGAGAAGAGCCTTGGTGAGAGAGGTAAAGAAGAACCTAAAGATCACTGTGGCTGAGCTCCAGAGATGCAGCAGGGAGATGGGAGAAAGTTCCACAAAGTCAACTATCACTGCAGCCCTCCACCAGTCGGGGCTTTATGGCAGAGTGGCCTGATGGAAGCCTCTCCTCAGTGCAAGACATATGAAAGCCCGCATAGAGTTTGCCAAAAAACACATGAAGGACTCCCAGACTATGAGAAATAAGATTCTCTGGTCTGATGAGACCAAGATTGAACTTTTTGGCGTTAATTCTAAGCGATATGTGTGGAGAAAACCAGGCACTGCTCATCACCTGCCCAATACAATCCCAACAGTGAAACATGGTGGTGGCAGCATCATGCTATGGGGGTGTTTTTCAGCTGCAGGGACAGGACGACTGGTTGCAATTGAAGGAAAGATGAATGCGGCCAAGTACAGAGATATCCTGGAAGAAAACCTCTTCCAGAGTGCTCTGGACCTCAGACTGGGCCGAAGGTTCACCTTCCAACAAGACAATGACCCTAAGCACACAGCTAAAATAACAAAGGAGTGGCTTCGGAACAACTCTGTGACCACTCTTGACTGGCCCAGCCAGAGCCCTGACCTAAACCCAATTGAGCATCTCTGGAGAGACCTGAAAATGGCTGTCCACCAACGTTCACCATCCAACCTGACAGAACTGGAGAGGATCTGCAAGGAAGAATGGCAGAGGATCCCCAAATCCAGGTGTGAAAAGCTTGTTGCATCATTCCCAAGAAGACTCATGGCTGTACCAGCTTAAAAGGGTGCTTCTACTCAATACTGAGCAAAGGGTCTGAATACTTATGACCATGTGATATTTCAGTTTTTCTTTTTTAATAAATTTGCACAAATTTCTACATTTCTCTTTTTTTCTGTCAAGATGGGGTGCTTAGTGTACATTAATGAGAAATAAAATGAACTTTTTTGATTTTAGCAAATGGCTGCAATGAAACAAAGAGTGAAAAATGTAAAGGGGTCTGAATACTTTCCGTACCCACTGTATATTTATTTCCAGGGGCCATATACACAAAGATTGCTTGGACTAAAAGTTACTCCAAGTGATGAAATTCTAAGAAAATTATTTTTCTAAGACTTTGTGCTTGTAAAGATAATAGTCATTCACAAAACTTCTTAACCCTTAAGAGAGCTCTAAAGGTGGAAAAACTGTTAGGGCAGGGACTAGGACTTTTAAGAGGCTTAAGGTTTTCTTAAGCAGAGGAGAAAATTGCAGAAGTTGAACAAGGTAGGAGTAATATTCTTCAAAAGCAGACAAATTATATCGTGCACCGATGTTGTTTGTAGTTGATTTCATTAAAGACACGCTCATATCTCCCACTCAATGCCATAACGCAATAATGCCAAAAATGAAAGTAAACGGAGCATGTAGATATTTGGCAATGGTAAAACTGGGACAGTGCAGCAGCGATGACTCGAGTCTGTCGCAACTTTCATCAGCAGAGTGTTCACAAACAGTAACAGCACTTTCACAGCCTCATATTGAGATGCAGTTGGATATCACAGTCCATTCTGGGCCTTTTCTCACAGAGTGCATTTTCTTGATCAGCCAATCACATCTTTTAAAACATGTCCAACCTCCTCACTAGGATAAGGGTTTCTGTCCCTTCCTTGCTCAGAGTTGCTCTGAAAAATTTCCTAAATAACTCCTGAGCTAAAACTCCTTGCCAGAAGTTTTAGGCTAAGTTAGGAGCTCTCTGAGAGGATCCTAAGAGTGTTTGTGAATATTGCCTAGGAGCCAACTGACGCTACTAAGCATGACAGCTCTTTTACTGCTCACTTCCTGCAGCAGTACCTTCACTTCCGTGCACACATGGCCCTGCCATCTCATGTCATTTTAATGGTAATCAGCAGGGTGTTTACTTATTCTAATTAGGAACAACTGGAACGCACTTTCAACTTACGAGGACAATTGAAATTGTCAATATAACAAATCTGCAGTTTAATGACACATTAAGCCCACAAAGAAAGACTTGCGGTTAATCTTGGGGAAGTTCTGATAATCCAGCCTGTGCCTCAGTGACGGAAAGCGGACTTGGGATATATTTGGGCAGTGGAAGGAGAGCTTTGAGGAACTCCTGAACCACCGAGGGGTAAGACGCAGAGTTTGAATACTTAGGGCAGTCTCACTCATATCTCTGGTAGGAAGTCTCGTGGGTTGTTAACCCTATGAATCCTTGGCTTTTTTTTCAAGGAAATGTCACTAAATTCACTTTTAAGCTTAAAACTTAATTATTACATTGGCTAACCATAAATTATATATCGTGATTTTCAGAACAGTCTAAGCTATCAACATTTTTCATCATTTAATTTGATAAAACTTAAGAGTTTTTTATACTGGTCTTTATATCAAAGATATGTTTTTACATGTACCTCGCCAGAAAATATTGTCAGTGGAGATATCTTTTTATAATTGTGTAGATGAGATTTTGTACAATCTAGCAATATGTGTGACTTAGCAATTTGAAAAAATAAAGTGTTTAGTGCTCACGGAAAATAAATATCATAAATGAGTCTGGGTGACCAGAAGCCCAACAAGGAACTTACACTCATGGCATATGCCCATGTGATATGTTCTAAAAACTCAGCTGTGTGGTAGGCCTGCAAATACATTTTTTCTTTCTTTTTTCATACAAAGCGGGATGTTAGCCCTATGTTAGCGACAATGCCAGAAGTCAGCTGTGATTTCAAAACTGGTTTAGCTAAGCTTAGTTGTACAGAGAGATAATGGGTATCATGAGAAAGATTAGGGTATGCAGTGCGTTGGGAAGCAATTGGGACTTTAGGCATGATTTGATGTTAGGAAAAATAGTAACTCATTGTCAGTGTGTAAATTAAGTTACTGTTATGTGTAAAAAGTTTCCGTTAGTCTATGTAGACAACTGTAGTTGAAAGGTCACTACTACATACACAAACCACGAGTTCCTCTCTTTCAACACAGGAACTGGCTTATCTAGTTTAGCACACACATTGATTAAAAGCAAACATACACATATAGGGTGCAAAGAGCATTGAACCCCTATGCACTCACGTTACACAACATGTGACCTTATCTGTAGGAATGTAATCACATGCTGTTTTATAACCCCATGTATACAATAAAAGGAGCAAAGAGGGAAGTCTGTGTTGGAGTTGGCTGATGCCAGGTGAAGAGCTTACAACTCTAAGACCCTGCACGGACTTCCTTTGCTGCAAGGATATGGTGCCGAGCCTTGTGTTTGTCTGACTGTGGGTTTGATTCTTATGCTATCAGCGCTATGTTACGGTTCTGAACCTAACATTTGAACAAGAGCTACTCTTGGGTGTGGAGATGGACGGAGCACTTCATGCAGAGTGTAACAAAGACTAAATTTAACAGGAGGCACTGACTGTCAGGAGTCTAGTTTTTTCCTCCGTTTTGCCCCCGATCACCTCTCCTCCTGTGTCCCCTCTGTCCCCTGTCTTTGTCTGTGGCCACGCCCCTCACCTCCCATGGCCACGCCCCTCACCGGTCCCAGCAGATGCAGCCACTCATCCCTGATCACCACCTGCAGGTGTGCTGCATCTCCCTGATCACCTCCCCAGACTATATGTACCCTGCCCCTGCACAACTCTGGCTGTTGATTCATTTTTGTTTAGTCACCCGTCCGTCCTCCGTCTGCTCTCTGTCAGCTCTCCGTCAGTCCTGTTCCCGTTCCTCCGGTCTCTGTGCCTCCTGCGGATATTCCCTGTCAAAGTCACCAGTCGGTGGAGTTGCCCTCCCGGCTTGGAGGATTGTTGACACCATCCCTTCCGCTGGTCTGCCGGCTGCCCTGCCAGCCGTGTTCCCCTGGAGCTGTCGGTCGAGTTGCCCTCCCGACTGGACGCAAGTGGACACGATCGGTGCCACCTTTTGGTTTGTTGTTTTTTGTTTGTTTTTTACAATAAAGACTGTACTTTGGAACTTATACCTCGAGTCTGTGAACTTGCATTTGGGTCCTGGAAAAACACCCACCACATAACACTGACATTGTTGGAAAACTTAAGCCGTGCTATTTAACCAATAAGAATCGTTGGTAATTTGGACGCAGTTTGGTCCATCAGGCTCTTAGGGTTAAATAAGCTCCTCAGTGGGAAAGCATCAGTAGTGGATGAGATTAAGCCTGAGATGCTGAAGACTATACATTGTTAGGCTGTCTTGGCTGACATGCCTCTTCAGTGTCGCATGGAGATTTGGAAAAGTGCTTGTGGACTGGCAGACCAGGGTGTCTCCCATTTTTACAAAGGTGGACCAGAGGGTGTGCTCAAATTATTGGAGTATCACATTGCTCAGCCTCTCGGAGCTGAATAGGAGGCTTTAACTGATCATCAGACCTCAGATTCAGGAGGAGCAATGAGGATTCCGTTGTGGCCACGAAACAGTGGATTAACTCTTTACCTTTGCAAGGCTACTTGAGGGGTCATGGGAGTTTACCATTTCAGTCTACATGTGCTTTGTGGACTTGGTGAAGGCCTATGATTGGGGTGCTCAGACAATCTTGTGGGGGGAACTGTGGAAATTTCAGGTTACTACTAGACATTTGGTCCCTCTAAAATCGGCACGAGAGTTGTGCCTGAATTCTTGGTATGATGTCAAACATCTTCCTGGTGGTGGCCTCTGCCAGGAGTTGTCATCAAACCTGTTTTTTTTTTTCAGTTTGGGAGCCAGAGAATTGCTTCTCTGCTATTTGCAGATGGTGTGTTTTTTGGGGTTTCATCAGACCATTGCCTTCAGCATGTGTTGTGTGAAACAGCTGGGATGAGAGTCAGCACCTCCAAGTCTGAGGCTATCGTTCTCTTCCAGAAAATTCTGGAGTGCTGTCTTTGGACCGTCCCAATTCAAGAAGTTGTAAAGGAGTTTAAGTATTAACAATGACAATTTTAGCCTTGCTCCACACCCCCTCATTACAAGGGACGCCATTGTGTTACTCCTCACGTGGTAACATCCTCCATTTTAGAAGTGTCCACCCACGTGGTCCCTCTTGGCCTTGTCAGACACACACACACACATACTTGTATATTAATTGTATATATTTGTGTTTGCCTGTAGATTGGATTGACTTATTAATTTAAAGTAATGTTGATTGATGATAATTATTTATACTATTGGAAGAGTGGTAGTAATGTTGATGCCACATTGATATTGCTGTTCTTAAGTAATTTATCCTTGAAGAAGAATATTGATCATTCATTAATTTAGCTGATCTTCATAAATTCTGTTTAACGTACAAAGTGCTTGTTTGTGATTATTTGTGCATATTTATTTTAATAATAGCTCGATGGCAAGTCAGTGCTCGGATTCACAACTTCACTGTTCACTTAATGCTGAATACACATTCATGAGACTGATTTTACAGTTTGGTTATTGGTCCCTGTTACCAGGGTGGTGCCCCATTATTTTAAATAAATTGCCATAGTTTAATGAACATTAATAATTATTTCTGATAATGTTGCGTCCTTTCTAGATGGCATGTACCGCGCAGCTTTTGAAGTTTCACCCCACAACAGACCCCCTGGTACATGCACAGCTAGATCTACTTCACACAGTAATGCCGACCTCTTACATGGACATGAGGAAAAATTGTAAAAGGCATCAATACTGTTAAAAAAAAACAATTTGGTACTTGAATGTTATTTGTGCCTTGTGCTTAAAAGATATATAACCTATGAGGATAGCAGTTGATGACCGGCGCATTGGAAAGAGGGATTTTACTAAAGCCTGTTCCAGTTTTTGCATCAATATCAGAGCTAATATAAAAAAATATGGCACTTGCTGGAAATGTCTGTTGTTTCATTCACTTCAACAGCAAAAAGAGGAGACATGTTTATTTATTTATTAGTCTCGTCCTGCACAACATGAGCTGTCAACAGTCATTTGCAGGGAGTCATTCTGTAGGGTATTTGACATACTGCTGAAAACTATTGATGACTCCAAGTGCTCTGCAAGTCTCATGTTGCATGTACCAGCTACACAAAATTGCCCCTGTTTGAGCTGCCAGTGTCCTCATTGTGTCCCCTGAAATCTTGTTCTTGGCGCATAAAGTACAAGGCTGAAACAGTGAGCAAAAGTATCGAGGTTATTTTTTACCTTTTCATTGTGCTTTTTGCATTCGTGATTTTTGCCAAGTCCAGAGCCCCGTCGATCCTGATGCATCCAAAAAGCTTTAATTTCACGGCACAATTCATGTGACGTTTTAATTTGATGTGCTTCTTAATTGCTTGTGACAGGTTGGCCAAGTCAATGAAACCTGGAGTGGTCCACGGATTGTTAAGTGAGCATAAATCCTTCTCAAAAAGAAGACAAGACAAGCAAAATAGGAGCTGAAGTTTAGAGCTACCAGCTAGCCACTCTGTGACATCATTTTCCACATTGACTTCCCTTATTTCTTTCTGTGTGCAGGGGTAGTTCTGATGTTGGCCTACTGCCAAATGTAATTCTAAGTTATTAATAAATTAATTATAAACTGCTCTAATGGTAGTCTAGTAAAACTGTTTTTTTTTTTTTTAAATAAAAACTCCTTATCTCTGCCCTCCATAACTGCACTTGCTAATGTTGCTAAGGTAAACATTAGCCAGTTTGTATTGATATTAATCCATGTCCATCCATTAATGGATTATCAATACAAACTGGCTAATGTTTACCTTCCGTTATTCAACAACGTTGATGACATGCTGTGATGTCATTGGTGTGATGCCAAAGGGCTTCTGGCTTCCCTAAGCATTGTCCTGTCCTATGGCATGACTGTCGTCTCATCTGATTGGTTCATCATTCAATTATTTTTTTACCAAGGGAAGCAAACTCAGCCTGATTCCCCCCTGGGCATGGATATGAGTGTAAATCGCCCTATTATACAATGTTTTATGACACATTTACTCGGACTGGATTTTTTTTTTTTAAATTGATTTTCCGAATTAAATCATTCTTTGCTTGAATAATCCGTTATCGATTCACATATTCAGAGATCTATTTTTTTTTGTCACGAGGTTCAGTTGGCCAACTTGCGTTTTAAGAAAACTGGGTTTTAAGAAAATTTGCATAAAGTTGATGTGTATACTCATGTGAGAGGTCACCCATAATAAACATTATCCACTGTTGCATCATTTGAAAAAATACCAACAGGCGTTCTTAGTTTTCCACATAGCTAGCAGTAAAGTCAGAAAGCATCTTGGTCTTTACACTGCTGGTTTGATTGGCATCTCACTGAGCCAATAGGAGCTTCCATACCCTGTTCCCAGCCAACATCAGCCGACCTGAGTCTGTATTGAGCAGAAGTATCAGATCAAACCAGTCCTAACTGTACAAGAAGACTTTGATCTTCTTGTAGAGACCGCTGATTGCTGTATTGTGTGGAGTGACAGCTGATGGAGTGACATTTTCAGGCAATTCCAGTATTGTCTTTTCTAAACTTTTTTGTAAAATGTATGTCATTTGTGTACATTATTACTTTGGATTTAAAATCATTAAAGAAGGCAAAACAATTATAATTTTTTTTTTATTCCATGTGAATTTTTCTTCTTAATAAGACTGACACAAATGTGCTGATTATTTGATTATTTCTGCTGATTATTTCAAATATTGACTTTTATTCCTTGTACCAATGACTTTAAGAAATATGTGTTAAAGCGTCTGACAATTCCAAATATCACTGTGTGGGTTTTAGGATATACAGACGTATCTCAGGAGAATTTTGGGTGAAGTAAAGGTAGACTAAAAAGGTTTGTCTGCAAGCACCCACCTTAATAATAATATTCAATGTGAATTAGGGCTGGACAATATACCTGGTTTTGACTCTGTCAATATTTTTCCTTCAAAGAAATGGATTAAGATTATATAATTTCTATTGAGTGTAACTATTATTGCCATGTTCAACCTATTCCTTATACATATATTAAGTTCCTATCATGTACACTTATGATTTTGAACCAATGGCTATTTTATGTATTGTTTGTCTTTATTAAAGTGTTCCAACACTGCTTGTTTTATCAAATTAAAATATAATGCTTGTGTTTGTGACATTTGTAAAAATGACTATTTAACCCATTTTGTATAATATAGTGAGACTCCATTCAGACAAAACATTTTTGGATATGACATTTAGTCCATATTGCCCAGCACTGTTTTAGATGAACACTGAAAAATAAGACTCACCAAGAATGCCAATGAGGTCAGTCATTGGTTCAATCAAAGTACCTCCATAAACACCAGAATGTAAGTCCTGTTTAGGTCCTTCAACCTGCAAACACATCAGAGAAAACTTTTGCCATGGAATATCATGAAGTTGTACAGGAGCACACAGGTGCAGAGTGTGGGTTTCAATAAAAAATAAACTAGGCATTTATTGTTATACACAACCTCAGCAAAGAAGTAGCAGTTGCCTCTGGTACCATAGGTAAGGGCAGGCCGTCTGCTGAGCCAGCCACAGTCTGAGATAATGATGTAATCCACGTCTGAGAAGAAAGTCTCTCTCTGGGCCAGGATCATGGCATCCAGGCCGTTGGAGCCTGTCTCCTCCATGCCCTCAATAACAAACTTCACATTCACCGGCAGCTCCTGGTGGATAGTAATAACAACTCCATTAGATTTGTAACTAAGAGCAACAGCAAGTGGTTGAGATGGAGGATAGGCTATTGGAGGAAAATATTACCTGAAAAACAACTTAATATTTGAACGAGCCATTTTGAAATTGTAACAATTTTTCATCCATTTTTGCAGACTCTAGAAATAGGAGCCAATAGCTTTGTTTGAGGCTGGTTTTACAACACCCACACCAGCACAGTTCTTTTCCCTTCAAAGCATCCAGCATCTGTCTGAGGTGTCTCTGAGGCCAACAGTGTATTTTCTTCCAAGACACAGTAGCATCAAGGATGGCAGGAATGGACTGCTGCAGTGAAATCTCAGAGTAACTCAACTAAAACAACTTGTTTCTTTAAAATCTGTTTTGCCAGTGTCTCTCTCCGTTGCCGCTTTTTGTATTTCAAATATTTTAGTGCTCTCACCTGACCTTTATTCTAAACTGAGGTTTGGTGCCTCTGCAGCTCCAACTTCCTCGCACATTTGATTTTATCTATCTGGGCATGTAAACTTATCCAGTTTTGAGTGTTCTTTCTCTCACCATATTAAGGCCTTGATAGGCCTCTACAGCATGAATCCATGCTAAAACTGGGGCCTTGTTGTCTGATGCTCCTCTTCCATAAAGGTTACCTAAAAGTACAATGACACAAAAATCATTCTTTTTATTTTTTGTTACAGATGTAGCATTCATATTTACCTTAGTGTTTTAATTTTTTTTTTAAAACACTGGTAAATCAGAGTATGAGTTCTTAATAGGTCTCTGCTAATTTTTTTCCATAGAATATGATGTAATTCACCCAACAGGTATATTTAAAGACCTGTGAATCTGTGCAGGTCAAGCACTGAATGTAAAGCTGAGTGATGTCCAGTTCTTTTGTTGTTGTTGTTGTTGTTGTTGTTGTTGTTGTTGTTGAGTGTGCGACAGTGTTAACTTTGATGCGAGACAAATTCCAGAGAAAACCAATCAAATACAATCTAATAACACAACTCTGCCATATAAACTATGTATAAACTTGATTTAATGTCTTTTATAAACCACTTTGTAAACTTTTTGGAAATTCACGTCATAGTTACATTCAAATCAGATAACGGGGGTGTATTCCGGATGACTTGTGATTTGGCTAAATAAAATAAAATAAAATTATACTGAATTTAGCAGCTTTTCCTGAAGTGGGCATTGAAGACGTCCCGGAAGGAGGTCCCCCCTGCCAGGTTTGTCCATCGTTGGTCACATGAAGTCCCCCACAAGAACTATGGAGTCCACAGGTGGCGCCCTTTACAGGGCTCCCCCCACCGAATCCAAGAAGGCCGGATATTCTGAGATGCCGTTTGATGCATACACACAAAAAAACAGTCAGAGTCTTCCTCCTAGCAACCCGCAGGCCATGAGGGTGACCATCTCACTATCTGGGAAAAACTCCAACACAGCAGTGGTCAGCTGGGGCCCTGTGAGTATTCCCACACCTGCCCAGCGCCTTTCACCCTGGGCAAATCTTGAAAAGGACGGAGTCCAGCCCCCCTCTAGGACCTTGGTTCCAGAGTGAGTGCTGTGTGGAGGTGAGCTCAACTATATCTAGCTGGTACCGCTCCACCTCCCGCACCTGCTCCCTATCTTTCCGCTACAAAGGTGACGTTCCATGTTCCGGGTTTGGCCCCGGCCTGGTCTGCCGCCTGGCTGGCATTGCATCCCACACCGATGGTTCTCCCTGTGGGTGGTGAATCCACAGGGTTGCACTTCATGTTATTTGTCCGGCCGGGGCGCATTGGCAAAGGCTCAGCCACCAGACGCTCACTGGTGAGCTCCTCTCCCAGGTCTGGCTCAAGAAGAATGCCGCCATTTCCCTCATCTTGGCAAGGTGGGTGTATCCTGTGAGCTGCTTCTCATCTTGGGTGTTTTGAACCACTGTTAGTCTGGCCTCTCCCAGACAAGACACTCAGTTATACTTAATTATACTGTATTTGTAGATACTTTCTCTATTAAGGAAACTCAAGTCTTCTAAATGATGAATAAGTAAACTATTCGCTTATAAAATTAACTTACTGACCCTTTTCTTCTACTCAAGCCCTTTCACGGCTGTTGTATATGATTTTGAATACAAATTTCCAATTAATGTTGTTTATTGCTGATTCATTCCATCAGTTGAAAATATTCCAGATGTTCTGTGCATAATTTTATATGAATTTCACAAATTCCGTCTAATAGATTTGGCATTTTTAGAACCACGTAAACCACAAGAATTTTAAATGATTTTTTTTTTTAAACAGCATTTGGCTTTGCACAATGAGTTTGTAACTGAAAAGTTTAAAGGCTGTTACCATTGATGTCAGTTAGGTTATAAGGATCTGTTGCCCAACCATCTTCGAGCTTCGCTGGCTGGACATCTACATGACCGTAGACACACACTGTGTGCTTGCTGGGGTCAATGCCAAACTGAGCTGTCACCACTTTAGGCAACGCCAAAGTTTGTCCGTCTGGAAGCTGCAGATAGAAAAGGAGGGTTAAGATTAGCACAAGCTGCTGCACAGTCACATAATTTACTTTTTCAATTCCTCAATCATTTTGATTTGAAGGTCTTAACTTCTTTGCAACCCTGCAGCAAGTGCTTTGCTTTTATGGGTTGAAATGGTACAGAACAGTATTAAGTAGCTATTTTCCTCAAATATCAAAGGAATGCCAATGCTATACAGTTTTTAATATTATGAGGGATAATCTTACAAGAAGGCAAATCTATAGTAATATGTTTCAGCTCTGTTTTTGTTAGATAAACATATCACTATACTGCAGTTTAATGTAGAAAGTAGAACGATCATCAACTTTTGTTTTTACCATTCAGTAAGACAACAAACCTTTTAATTGTATGTTGCTTCTAATTATTAGTGAGAAACTGAGGATGTTAACCTCTAGTTGACGTCAAACACAGTATGGACCCTATTTTCATACCAGTGCAAAGGTTGTCTCATCGTGGATCCGGATTTAATACTGTGCAAGGGGCTTTTTTCCACGTTATCATCAAATTGCTATTTTCATGGCTCAACATTAACACGGCTGCGCCAAGATGGGTGGAATGGCACAAGGGGTGTGTCAGTAAAGATAGCTTGTGTAGTGCAATTTTGGTGTCATGCAAGATCACAGAATGTGACACTGCATCATTTATGCATGATTGGTTAGCGCAATTCATGCATGAAAGGTTAACAAATTCATGCATTCATTGCATCTTAGGTCATTTAATTAATGATTGTAAAGTACATTATACACACTGCATATCCAAAGCTCACAATGCGATTAATCTATTCATACCCCAACATCTGTGAAGTTAAGAGCATATTGCTTTTCATCAGCATTGTTAATAAATGAATTGCACCGGAAGCTTTGTATGCATATGCTTTGTGTATGCACATTTACTTACTTTTTACTCCTAAACATTGTTCCAGCATCTGATTTCCGTACAGTGGATGAGTGTTCTTTGTTCACTTTGACATTTAATTAATGATGAAGTAGCAAATAAAGTTTTGATTGATTATTCACATTTCCAGTGCATCATCTGATATGCCGATCTTGACACCCCAAAACCCTTGACGCTCACAGCTGAGACTTTTGAGGCTCTCTACGCTGGGGTGAGTATCTTGGTTGTTGATGCATTCAAGGGCTGATTTGATTGGTCATTATTAAATTGACACAAAATGACACACCTTCCTTCTACTTTAACACTGCGCCATGCTTGTGTTTGTGTTCACAAAATTACCAAAAGAGTTGGCCACACCTCTATGTACTCTCAGGACACAGAATTTACACCTGCTTTTGCACTGCACCTAGTTTGACAAAAAATAGAGCCCTTTAGGTTTACTGAGTTTGGAAGCAGCATAGATATGTCTCAGTCAGTAATGAGGAGGTAGATTGAGTCCTGACCGCTCTGCTCCTTTTCTGAAGTTTAACAGCTCGTTTGCCACTGTCACCCTCCATGAAAGCTACCCTTTTTTGACATGCAGAATAATTACTAACAGATAGGTTAGTAATTCATTAAAAAGCTTTAATATCTTGAACAGTGTTTATGAAAGGCAGAAAGGGGGCTGAATTTGTTGAGAGACAACTATCTCACTAACTTCTTGTTCTCCAATGTCCACTAACTCCACAGTCCCTCCCATGAGCCTCAGTTTCTGAGCTGCCGTCTCCATCATACGGTGTAGGTCTGGTCTCTTCAGCACATTGCTGGAGTCGCTTTCGATTGCAACCCAGTCTCTCAGAGCCTGAAACACACATACAAACATACAAATTTCAAAACACCTTCACTGAACTTGATCAAATCCCCTTGCTTCCCTGCAGATTTGACAATATGTGTTAATGTTTTAATCAGTATTTCCATCAGCCTGTTAAAACTGATAAAACAAAAATGGTTTGTGTCTAAAAGCCATAATCCACTGAATTCACACATGGTGTGCAAAGATTTAAGGGATTTTAACAGTTTAGTACAAAAATGAAAGACTAGAAAGCAACAGCTCCACCAAGTTTCCAAAGCTGTTAACATGTTACTAAAATGGATTGATGAAAGATAGACAGTCACTTAGATGCTTGTAAACAGAACCTTAGACCCTAATTCCAAAGCGGAAATGACAAGAGATGTGAAGAAGCAGCCAACAAGAGAAAGAGAGAAAACATGTTTTGCAGTAACCCTGCAATTGACTGCTCTGTCGCACACTTCCATGTGCGCATGCACATGACATGTTTAGTAGTGTGCATGTGCACTAGAGAGCAGAGCTCCCCCAAAAGCCATTGTGCATTTTGAACCCTAGAACAGAGACATTTTCCTGCTGAGTTCAGATTTGTTTGTAATGTTTATTAAAACTGGTCAAAGTCTGTCTGCTGTCCTCCCAAACTGTCCCCTCATTCCTGTACCTGCTGTATAGCAGGAGGACAGAGGAGTGACCATAGACTGTGTAATGACTGAAAATGATGACTGATGTCTGTTTTTTTTTTTTATCCTGTCTTAACTTCACTCTGTATTTTGACGTCAGTGAGATATTTTTGAGTTGATACTGACTTCTGCTGTAAACATCTTTATTGCAGCTTCAAAACAATATTTTTTGTTAAATAAGTGCAGAGGTCTGGGCTGCTGATACTCAATCCTTGTTTGCTGATTAATAAATAAAAAAACATACTGCACAAATATCAAAGTAAAATTTGTTTTTTCGTGGCGGTTGAAGTATGCAGATCCTTTACTGAAGTAAAAAGTAATAATAACACTGAAAATACTCCACTACAAATAAAAGGCCTGCATTTGAAAATTACATTTCATTCTTTTATCCAAAGCGACTTACAATGAGTGCATTCAACCATGAGGACAACAAGAATCAAGAAAGTACAATTTTCTTCAAGAAAGCCAAACTACAAAGTGCTGTAAATAAGTGCCATTTAAGTGCTACTAAAGTGCTACTCTGTTTTTTTCATCCTGTTGAGCCATCTATTCCTTTAACTCTCAGGAGTAATGATTTCATCAACTTCTTCACTGATACGATTGTTACCATTGGGGAAAAGAATTGGGCAGATCCTTCCTGCCACTGTCACTGATGTGTTGCAAAGCACAGCAGCCCTGGAAGCAACCGCGAGATCAGATCTCTCCGAGCTAACTGCAATTATTTCCTCATCTGGATTACCTACCTGTCTCTTGGATCCCATCCCAACTAAACTCCTCAAAGAAGTCTTCTATTTAATTAGTACTTCCATATTAGATCAGATTAATCTATCTCTTTTAACAGGCTATGGTGGTACACAGGCTATTAAAGTGTCTATAATCAAACCTTTAATTAAAAAGCCTGCTCTTAATCCAGCTGTTTTAGGAAATTACAAACCAATTTCCAAACTAACTTTCATTTCTAAAATCCTTGAAAAAGTTGTTGCAAATCAACTTTGTGATCATTTGGAGTCTGTTTGAAGATTTTCAGTCAGGCTTTAGAGTACATCACAGCACAGAAACAGCACTGGTGAAAGTTACAAATAATCTTCTAATAGCCTCAGACAATGGACTTGTTCTTCTGGCCCTCGGTGCTGCTTTTGATACAATTGATCACACGATTTTATTACAGATATTTGATCATGTTACGAGGTTCAAATCAACTGCATTAGACCGGTTAAAATCATACTTATCAGATAGATTTCAATTTGTTCATGTCAGGACTGACTCTTCCAGACAAACAAGAGTTACTGTAGCTATGGAGTTCCACAAGGCTCAATGTTAGGCCTAATGCTTTTCACTCTGTACATGCTTTCATTAGGAGATGTCATCAGGAAGCATTGCATAAACTTCTATTGTTATGCAGATGACACAGCTATATCTTTCTATAAAACCTGACGAAACAAATCAGTTGGTAAAAATTGCACAGATTCAATTCAAAAGATGTCATGGGGATTGGACCGAGCTAATTCTGGAATCTGACAGCAGCTCATCCTCTTTAATGACTCAGCGAATGCGAGTGCAAGTCATGACGGTGAGAGTTAGTTGGAGGATGGCGAGGAAGAACATATTCCACTCACGACGGACCCGATAATAGTCCACAATGTTTCGGATTATTGTTATATAAATGAGGATACTGTCAGAGGCAGCCCAGGAATACAGGTGTAGCTGTAAACTCCACAACATTAATTTTGTTGGAACGCGCCACACTTTGCCTCAAGGTAATTTTAGTTCCTACAGTACTAGCTTTTGCTGAACAGAAGAAAATTGCAATTGTTTTCACATATGGCCCTCTTTAAATGAACCAAGCTCAGTCCCCTTAAAGTGGACAAACTTTTTTGCAGTCACATTGTGAGTTAATTTGTTAGAGGACTCACTTCTGTTAGGGAGAATGTTTTGTTCCAAACATGTTCTGAGGATATTATGTCCTCTGTATGTTATCAGCAGGAAGTTTTAGTGTTGTTGTTTTTTAAGTTCTCGTAAAAATATTCTGAAAATATTTTGTGTGAATATTCCTAAAATGCTTTTCATAACATTGTCATAACATTATGCCGTAATTCTTAAAATGTTCTTAGTAGCATGTTTTTAATGTTTCCAGAATGTTATTATTTCAGAGTAGGAAAACATGCTTTAAAAACAACAAAACATGTTATACATATGTTTAGAATGTTTTAAGAGAAGTTTTTCCTAGCTTTAAGAAGATTCTGGTAAAACACTGCTGAAAACACTTAAAGATTTTAGCATTTCGAGGTGGGATAACATAACAACCACTGACAGGTGAAGCATAACATAACACAACAGTCCATCAATAAATTCTCCCTTTCATGAGGATTATAATGTTCAATTGTTATTTAATCTGATTAAGAGAGGAGCTGATATGTTTAATTAGGGGTCCAAGCACCAACGGTGGTGGAAATTTTGATGCGAGATAGTGAGCCCAGAGAATTGTCCAGAGACATGGCACATGTCAACCTTTAGGGGGCACTATAACAAAGGTCACACATTCAAATGCTTTATACCCACATATTCTTTACATGCACTGCATCTGCTAATATGGGCCATGCCCCTTTCCGCCTATAATTTTGTTATGCAAAATCATGACAAATTTTGCATTTTTTGAAAAAAAACTTTAGCTTTTTCATATGAACTTCAAATTGAATGACTTTCAAGTTAAGTTTATGATTCAGCAGAACAACCTTGTCGGGAGTCTGTTTTTTTCCCTCTGTTTTGCCCCCGATCACCTCTCCTCCTGTGTCCCCTCAGTCCCCTGTCTGCTTGTCTGTGGCCACGCCCCTCACCAGTCCCAGCAGATGCAGCCACTCACCCCTGATCACCACCTGCAGGTGTGCTGCATCTCCCTGATCACCTCCCCGGACTATATGTACCCTGCCCCTGCACTCCTCTGGTTGTCGGTTAATTTTTGTTAGCCAGCCACCCGTCCGTCCTCCATCTGTGCTCCGTCCGTCCTGTTCCCCCTGCGGAGCTCCCTGTCAAAGTCACCAGTCGGAAGAGTTGCCCTCCCGACTCGGAGGATTATTGACGCTGTTCCTTCCGCTGGTCTGCCAGCTGCCCTGCCTGCCGTGTCTCCCCGGATCTGTCGGTCGAGTTGCCCTCCCGACTGGAAGCAAGTGGACACGATAGGTGCCACCTTTTGGTTTGTTTGTTTTTGTTTAATGCAATAAAGACTGTATTTTGGAACTGATACCTAAGTCTGTGAGCTTGCATTTGGGTCCTTGTAAACACCACCACATGACAGAATGAACCGACCAAGAAAGGACCCAGCAGCCACAGACTCGAGTCCAAGGTACTTGACTTTGTTTCAATATTTTGCCAGTCAGGCCCGCCGGAATGATACTGTTTCCGCTGAACCCAGGACTGGGTTCGAGGGAACCCGCCTTACCTTCTGGCGCCCCCCCAGAAGGAGGCAGTGACGCCGGGGTCACCGGCCATCCGGTCCTGCTACGCCCTTGGTCTCTGGACGTGTAGCCGTCAGTCACCACGAGCGAGCCTACAGCCCCGTCGGTCGCCACGAGCGAGCCTACAGCCCCGTCGGTCACCACGAGCGAGCCTACAGCCCAGTCGGTCACCACGAGTGAGCCTACAGCCCAGTCAGTCGCCACTACGGACTCTCTACCCCCGCAGTGCCGGCGAGCGATCCAGACGCCATTTGGGACGAGGAGTTGGTCCGCAGGATCATGCAGGCCCTGCCTCCAGCTGCGGCCAATGATCCAGATGCCATCCGGGCCCGGGCGTTGGCCCGCAAGTGCCTGCAGCGTGGCCTACGCGGCAGTAACGCTGCTCCTCCGTTTCCTGTCACTGGACGGGTCGTCGACGTCCTGTCTCCAGCTCCTGCATCCTCCTGCATCCTCCAGCGCGGTCGACGCTCCGTCCTCTGGTGCGGTCGACGCCCCCGCCTCCTGCTCCGTCCTCCGGCGCGGCCGACGTCCCGCCTCCGGCTCCTGCTGCCTTCGGGTGGGTCGAAGCCCTGCCTTGTCATCATCCCCCGGAGAGGTCCCCCGAGCCCATCCTGCCCCATGGGCATCCTCCGGAGAGGTCCCCCGAGCCCGTCCTGCCCCGTGGTTGTCCTCCGGAGCGGTCACCCGAACCCGTCCTCCCCCGTGGTCGTCCTCCGGAGCGGTCACCCCAGTCCGTCCTCCCCCGTGGCCGTCCTCCGTCCATCTAGGTTTCCCTTCTCGTGTCTTGTGTTGTTGTGGTCCTCCGTCCCCCCTCCTCCCACCCAGTCCGGTCCAGTTTTGGTTGTCCAGAGGCTCCCTTTGAGGGGGGGGGTACTGTCAGGAGTCTGTTTTTTTCCCTCTGTTTTGCCCCTGATCACCTCTCCTCCTGTGTCCCCTCAGTCCCCTGTCTGCTTGTCTGTGGCCACGCCCCTCACCAGTCCCAGCAGATGCAGCCACTCACCCCTGATCACCACCTGCAGGTGTGCTGCATCTCCCTGATCACCTCCCCGGACTATATGTACCCTGCCCCTGCACTCCTCTGGTTGTCGGTTCATTTTTGTTAGCCACCCGTCCGTCCTCCGTCTGTGCTCCGTCCGTCCTGTTCCTCCCGCGGAGCTCCCTGTCAAAGTCACCAGTCGGTAGAGTTGCCCTCCCGACTCGGAGGATTATTGACGCCGTTCCTTCCGCTGGTCTGCCAGCTGCCCTGCCTGCCGTGTCTCCCCGGATCTGTCGGTCGAGTTGCCCTCCCGACTGGAAGCAAGTGGACACGATAGGTGCCACCTTTTGGTTTGTTTGTTTTTGTTTAATGCAATAAAGACTGTAAATTATAAGGCTTTGGTAGCCCGTTTTCTTCAAAAGTTTGAAAACGACACTCATAGGAATGACTTCCTGCTTAAACAAAGAAACAGTACCTGGTGTAAAGGTGACATTTTGATGGAACATAGAACTGAAAATTCTCTTCTGAAAAGACATGACATATGTCAACCCTTAGTGGGTTCTATAATATAGGTAGTCTGGAACTGCAATATAAAGTTTGATGCAAATCGGCTCAGTCAAAGATGTTTTATACAAACCTGTTTAAAACTAGTTGCTGCCAGAGTTGCCAGTGTTGTTATTAATTTCTGTAGACACTGCCTGAGCCAGAGCGTGTCTCTGCTTCTGTGCCTCAGCAGAGCTGTAAATATCCATGTTTTTTAATGCACCAAGATCCATGTATTTTTATTATTTGTATGAATAAATATTGTTTTGTAAATATCAGAGATCCTCAAAGTTTTCTTCTTTGAAAAACTACCCATGTGAGATTTGAGAACCCCTGTCAAGGATGAGTTTGAGAGTTACTAAA
Source organism: Embiotoca jacksoni (assembly GCF_022577435.1). NCBI lineage: Eukaryota > Metazoa > Chordata > Actinopteri > Embiotocidae > Embiotoca > Embiotoca jacksoni. The sequence goes on from NW_027185241.1 coordinate 20,022,891, forward strand.
CAATGTTTGATGAGTACACATATCCAGGGACTTCCCTAAAGTGCTTTGTCTCCAGGTTTAACCCACTGCAATAAGCTTTGGGTTGCCACACAGGTGACACCAGTTCTAATCAAGATCTTCTGAAGTCAGAAGATAAGGTCAAAGGCTTGCTAGAAAGTCTGTTCACTTTCTTTCTAGACATCATGTCACTGTGTATCAATTGACTGGTTAACATCCTACTGGAAAATCCTCTTGGCCTTTTTCACTGCTTGCTGAAGTTGGAGTTTCAAAGGGATGCTTCCCTTGGGTGGGTATAGCTTCAGTTGGGATTTACGTGAAGATGCTTGGCTGAGGTTGATGTGGCTTCTGTGTGGGGGTGCTTGGACCCCTTTATAATTTCTAGTTCATCATTAGGGCCCGAGCACTGAATGGTGCGAAAGCCCTATTGTAGTGCAAGGAGTTACATAACATATTTAACATTCTCAAAAAGTCATGGAAGTTGGTAAACACGTAAGTCCCGACAAAAAATTACGTATTTTTGTGGTTACGCGTGTGGGCGTGGCCAAATGGCTCGCTAGCGCCCCCTAAACTGATGCGGCGGCTACATTTACCAACATGCACGCAATTTGGTGGACATGTGTATCACATCTAGATGTACAAAATAGTTCCATTGCACCATGTCCTGTGAGATGAAAAGTTATCAAAATAATTTGTTTTCGTCGAACGCCTGTGGCGTGGCGGCTGTGGCATGGCGGCCATTTTGAGCGTCTCACCATAAAACTACAAGTTGCTCTTCCTCAAACATTACATGTTTGATAATAGTTCCACCCTGAAGACAGTTGTATGGTAATAATCTGTCATTTAATTAGTACTTCCATATTAGATCAGATCAATCTATCTCTTTTAACCGGCTATGTACCACAGGCTTTTAAAGTGGCTGTAATTAAACCTTTACTTAAAAAGCCTACTCTTAATCCAGCTGTTTTAGGAAACTGCAGACCAATTTCCAACCTGCCATTTATTTCAAAAATCCTTGAAAAAGTTGTTGTAAATCAACTTTGGGATCATTTACAGAGGAATGGTCTGTTTGAAGATTTTCAGTCAGGCTTTAGAGTACATCATAGCACAGAAACAGCACTGGTGAAAGTTACAAATGATCTTCTGATAGCCTCAGACAATGGACTTGTCTCTATACTTGTTCTTCTGGACCTCAGTGCTGCTTTTCATACAATTGATCTCACGATTTTATTACAGAGATTGGAAAATGTTACACGGATCAAAGGAACTGCATCAGACCCATTCAAATCTTACTTATCAGATAGATTTCAGTTTTTTCATGGAAACAATGAGTCTTCCAGACAATCAAGAGTTAGTTTAGTTTCACAAGTCTCAATGCTAGGCCCAATACTTTTCACTCTGTACATGCTTCCATTAGGAGATATCATCAGGAAGCACTGCATCAACTTCCATTGTTATGACACGGAGCTGTATCTTTCTATAAAACCAGACGAAACAAATTAGTTAGTAAAACTTGAAGACTGTCTGAAAGACATAAAGGCCTGGATGACCAAAATGTTCTGCTTCTAAATTCAGACAAAACGGAAGTTATTGTACATGGTCCTAAACACCTTAGAAACTCTTTCTGTAATCACTTAGTTACTCTAGAGGACATTGTCTTGGCCTCCAGCACCACTGTGAGAAACCGTGGAGTCATCTTTGATGAGGATTTGTCCTTTAGCCACCAGATAAAGCAAGTCTCCAGGACTGTCTTCTTTCATCTACGTAATATTAATAAAATCAGGAAAATCCTTCCTCAGCGTGATGCAGAAAAACTCATTCATGCGTTTGTAACTTCTAGGCTAGATTGTTGTTAGGATGTCCAAATTACTCATTAAAAATCCTGCAGTTAATCCAAAATGCTGCAGCAAGAGTATCGATGGGATTTAGCAAGAGAGATCATATTTCTCCTGTTTTAGCTTCTCTTCATTGGCTTCCTGTTAAATCAATAATATAATTTAAAATTCTCTTGCTGACTTACAAAGCTCTTCATGACCAGGCTCCATCTCATCTCAGAGATCTTATAGAACCATAGCATCCTGACAGAGCATTTCGCTCTCAGAACGCTGGCCTGCTTGAGGTTCCCAGAGTTTCCAAAAGTAGAATGTGAGGCAGAGCCTTCTGTTTTCAGGCTCCTCTCCTGTGGAACCAGCTCCCAGTTTGTGTTCGAGGGGCAGAAACCCAAAGCTGTTCGACTCAAAACTTTTCTTTTTGATAAAGCTTATAGTTAGTGATGGCTCAGGTGGCCCTGAACCATTCCTTAGTTATGATCTTATAGTCCTCGGCCGCTGGGGGACCTTGTTATGCACTGAGCTTCTTTCCTCTCACTCTTTCACTCTCTATAACTCATATCTGACCATTACATCTCATTAACTTCATGTAGTTTCTCTCCCATAGTTTTTGCTTATTGTCTGTTGCCTCTCCATTCAGTTCCCTCGCTCGCGTAGTTCCTGTTCTTTCTTTTGCAGTTGTCTCCGGCCATGGAGATTAATTTCTCTGCTCTGTGATTGTCGGCCCCACCAACAGTTCATGTCTTGTATCTCTATGCTGTCCTTTTCTCTCGGCTCTCGGCTCTCCCCTCAACCCCAACTGGTCGAGGCAGATGGACGCCCACCGCTGAGCCTGGTTCTGTCGGAGGTTTCTTCCTACTAAAAGGGAGTTTTTCCTTCCCTCTGTTGGAGGTTTTTCGCCCTTAATTGGAGATAAAGTTTATCTGAATTTAAGGAGCAGGACCACACCTCAAACACTCCCCTTCCGGCCATGTGCCTACAAATACCTGCCTATCCGGCACATCTGTCTGCTACTGGTGTACATGCGCTGCTCCCGTTGGAAAAAATAATTTCCAAACGAACTGTCAGCAAAAGTCCCATCAGAAAGAGGGACCGTTACCACCACTCCGATTACGAGATAAGTTATCCGAATTTCTTCTAACTTCAAAACTCGCAGTCAAAACCCAACTTCACAAACCACTGATGCTAAACCGTTGTCGTTTGTTTGCGTTTTCCCACAGGTGTAATCAACAGAATCATCCCCTCCGGTGGCAGCGTCGCAGCTGGAGACTCGAAAAAAAAAAACGTATATATAATAACATATATTAAAAACTAATTTTAAAAAAAAGGAATCAGCAATCTCCACATTTTTCCCCTAATTCTGATGCTCATTCAAGGGCTTAAGTAACCAGCTCCAGATCGGTGCATCCCCCCAATTTATCGATCAGCTGTGCCCATTTAGGGAACAGGGCTCCCAGATTCATCGGTCCTCTAACTTCATCAAACTGCCGCACCCATGCGGGCACCGAGATGCCTGTCCGGATTTGTCCGTCACCATCTCATTGGGCTGCAGAGGCCATTCAGGCACCGAGATGCCCATTCCAGACTTGGCCATCCCCAATTCCATCCAACTACAGGTCTCACGAGGGCCACCTTCGGACTCGCCAGTCCTCTAACTTCACCAAACTGCAGCACTTATGCAGGCACTGAGATGCCTGTCCGGATTCGTCTGTCCCCATCTCGTTGGGCTGCAGCACTCAGTTTGGGCACCAGCAGGCCCGTTCCTGGTTCAAGTTCCTTTCAGGCACCGAGATGTTCGTTTCCATTCCGCTTCGTCCATCCTCCGTTGCATCAAACCGCGGAGTTCCTGTCGGGCACCGAAATGCCTGGTTCTGTCCAGCTTCGTCTGTCCCCGTTTCATCAAACCACAGAGTTCCCGTCGGGCACCGAGAAGCGTCGGGCACCGAGATGCCTGTCTCCGTCCAGCTTCGGCCATCCCCCGTTTCATCAAAATTGCAGAGTTCCTGTTGGGCACCGAGATGCCGTTCCCATTCTGCTTCGCCTGTTCCCCCATCCCATCAGTCCGCAGAGGCCATTCATTCACCAAAATGCCGGTTCCAGAGTTGGCCATCCCTCATTTCACCCAACTACAGGTCTCATTCGGGCTCTAGAGGGCCAGGTTGAATTAGTCAGTCCTTCCATTTTCTCAGATTGCAGCACTTGGTCCAAGCACCGAGATGCCAGGTTTGGGCACAGAGATGCCGGGTTCGGGTTATTCCGTGGTTCTACCAACATTTAATCGTCCAAGCAAAACAAAGGATACCGACCAAGTCTCTGTCCACCATATCTCGAGATGTTGCTGCCTGACAGACCTAATGCAACACTTCCTAATATTCTGTGAAACATGTTCACTGGTATCACGTTAGCCTGGGCACTTGTATGTGATTTTGAACTTTAGTTTGTGCCTCACTTTTCCTATTTCCACCCCTGCGAATGGCTGTTCCCTTGCTGTATTTTTAAGCTTTTTATAATAGCGTCAGTGTACAGATCCATTGATGCCTGTTCTGTGTTTCTGAGATAGCATGGACTTTCTTGAGCTCATATTTTGTTGGCTGATACTGTGCTTTTGTCCAACACGTGGTTGGGCTTTTTGCATTTATTACACCCTTATGACGTTTTTGCAGGGCATTCGTCCGTGCAACTGTGCTCTCTTCCGCATGCCCCACACTTCTTGCTGTGCATGGCACCGCTGCTATCGTTCCCGACAGTTATCTTGCGACCGTGGTATCTTTGTTTGGAACTGAACAGCTTTCTGCTAACTGACTGGCTGTATTAGCAGCAGGGCAACCCATTACCTTTAGCTGCTGCTGCGATGACTCGTGAGCGTGCAATGTCAATCGCTTTCTCGAGCGTCAAATCTGGACCGCGACGGAGTAGTTCTCCCGGACTCTTGGAGAGCTCGTACCGAAAACATCTGGTCTCTAATCATCTCATCCCCATTAGGGTTGTTGCAGTCTTTTACTTGCAGCTCTAGTTCAGTCACAAACTGGTCGAAAATTTCACAGCCCTTTGTATCTTTTCATGGAACTTATATCGCTTGAAAACGGAGTTAGCTTTGGGCATTCCTTTCCGCCACTCGCTCTCATTTGTGTCATCTACATCCCTACATCTCATTGCCAACTGTAACGGTGTCACCTCTGCGATTAACCGTACCACCCAGCCGAGTTTCGGTTCCGAACGGCTGCCGTTCCTTCTGCCAATCTTTGGGGCTCCTCATGGTGGCGGATTTTCTCCGCCAAATAGCCATCTTATTAAGCAGTTTTTCCAAAACTCCCTCCATCATACCCTGACGCAACAGAACCATCATCGCTTCCTTTCATGGGAGTAGGGGCCATGATCCATGATCCATTCTGGTGACCTCCCTGTCGTCAACATCAATGGCAGAGAAGAGGCGCCTCCCTCGCCTTCACGTCCTCCGTGCGTTGTCTCGCGCGGCCGTTACCTGCTCACTTTTCATGCCCGAGTCGAACATGTTCTCGACCTTTTTCACGCCTTCGATGTATTCCACTGCTGCATTGCCACCCTTCCTTTAAACTACTTTCTGCGTGCCCAGGAACCAATGCTCTTGCTCCTTCTTCCGTGTCCTGTGAAAGGCTGAATCAACTCTCGTCAATCAATTCGTTCTGGGTCATCCTGGGCCATGTTCAGATTGGCTTCCAAGCTGCTCCTCACTCGTCATGGCTCCAGGAGCTGTGCATGGATTGGTCTTCACTGCTTCATCAAGGCTTTTTGGGGATCTGCAAGGCCCGAGAGCCGCAGTGGATTCTCAGCTGAGCCTTCCCCAAACCGCATGTCCTGCTCAGCTCCAACGAATACCACTGTACCATAATCGATAAATTATGTTCATACCCAATCGAGGTGGAGGTCCTTGCTAGTTAAAGAGGAGTTTTTCCCTCCTAGCTTATGTGGGAATTGTTGGGTTTCTCTGTCTAATATTGTAAAGTTCTGCTGTAAGGACTTTAATGTGTTAAGTGCCATGAAATAACGTGTGTTGTGATTTGGTGCTATATAAATAAAATTTAATTGAATTGAATAGTCATAGCGCCCCCTGCTAGCAACAATAATTTTTTTGTGAAAGTGCATCACCAGGGCGATGCGATTGATGTTGCGCCATGACACGGAGTTGATGTTTAAGGTCCAGGGATGCTCCAAACCTCACAAAACTGTGCACAAGCATCAGGCGTGGTAAACTCCGTGGCCGCTTCCACCCCCGACCCGCTGGTTCCCCAACGTGCAACATGCGAGGGCCCACATATCACTGCTTGCAGATTTAATTTGAGACTGTAATCTGTGTTGCTGCTTCCCAATGTTTTGTCAACCTAATGCTGGAGAAAATATTAGGAACACCTCTCAGTACTGTTCAACAGCTCCTCAAACTAAAATCAACATAGAAATTATATCAACCACGTCCGTCTTTTTGATGGTGAAAAAACTGAAGGAGCATCTCAGAGATGGCTCTATTTTATCAAATATAAGGTAATTATTATATATAATCTTTCATTTACATGTTTTGCAGCTGTATATTTTCAAACAAGAAGGAAACCGTGCCCTTGGATTTAATTTTGATCAAAATCTGTTTCAAAGTGCTACACGTCTCACATGGGGCTTTGCGCTATAAGCAAACAATCCAGCCGAAAATATTGAGATATACAGTGGTGTGAAAAAGTGTTTGCCCCCTTCCTGATTTCCAATTTTTTTGCATGTCTGTCACACTTAAATGTTTCAGATCATCAAACAAATGTAAATATTAGTCAAAGATAACACAAGTAAACACAAAATGCAGTTTTTAAATGAAGGTTTTTATTATTAAGGGAGAAAGAAAATCCAAACCCACATGGCCCTGTGTGAAAAAGTGTTTGCCCCCTCCTGTTAAAACATAACTTAACTGTGGTTTATCACACCTGAGTTCAATTTCTCTTGCCACACCCAGGCCTGATTACTGCCACACCTGTTCTCAATCAAGAAATCACTTAAATAGGACCTGCCTGACAAAGTGAAGTAGACCAAAAGATCCTCAAAAGCTAGACATCATGCTGAGATCCAAATAAATTCAGGAACAAATGAGAAAGAAAGTAATTGCGATCTATCAGTCTGGAAAAGGTTATTAAAGCCATTTCTAAAGCTTTGGGACTCCAGCGAACCACAGTGAGAGCCATTATCCACAAATGGCGAAAACATGGAACAGTGGTGAACCTTCCCAGGAGTGGCCAGCCGATCAAAATTACCCCAAGAGCGCAGCGACGACTCATCCGAGAGGTCACAAAATACCCCACAACAACATCCAAAGAACTGCAGGCCTCACTTACCTCAGTTAAGGTTCATGACTCCACCATAAGAAAGAGACTGGGCAAAAATGGCTGCATGGTAGAGTTCCAAGACGAAAACCACCGCTGAGCAAAAAGAACATTAAGGCTCGTCTCATTTTTGCCAGAAAACATCTTGATGATCCCCAAGACTTTTGGGAAAATACTCTGTGGACTGACGAGACAAAAGTTGAACTTTTTGGAAGGTGTGTGTCCCATTACATCTGGCGTAAAAGCAACACCGCATTTCAGAAAAAGAACATCATACCAATAGTAAAATATGGTGGTGGTAGTGTGATGGTTTGGGGCTGTTTTGCTGCTTCAGGACCTGGAAGACTTGCTGTGATAAATGGAACTATGCATTCTACTGTCTCCCAAAAAATCCTGAAGGAGAATGTCCAGCTATCTGTTCGTGACCTCAAGCTGAAGCCAACTTGGGTTCTGCAGCAGGACAATAATCCAAAACACACCAGCAAGTCCACCTCTGAATGGCTGAAGAAAAACAAAATGAAGACTTTGGAGTGGCCTCGTCAAAGTCCTGACTTGAATCCTATTGAGATGCTGTGGCATGACCTTAAAAAGGCAGTTCATGCTGGAAAACCTTCCAATGTGGCTGAATTACAACAACTCTGTAAAGATGAGTGGGCCAAAATTCTTCCACAGCGCTGTAAAAGACTCATTGCAAGTTATCGCAAACGCTTGATTGCAGTTGTTGCTGCTAAGGGTGGCCCAACCAGTTATTAGGTTTAGGGGGCAAACACTTTTTCACACAGGGCCATGTGGGTTTGATTTTTTTTTTCTCCCTTAATAATAAAAACCTTCATTTAAAAACTGCATTTTGTGTTTACTTGTGTTATCTTTGACTAATATTTAAATTTGTTTAATTGTCTGAAACATTTAAGTGTGACAAACATGCAAAAAAATAAGAAATCAGGAAGGGGGCAAACACTTTTTCACACCACTGTATATATCTCGCTATTTTGACATCAAAATTCAGAGAAAAAAATATATTGGGATATTAATTTTGGTCCATATGACCCAGCAAGGCTGAAATATGCATTCGGTCTTGCATTATATTCCTGCTGAAAGCGCTCAGCTGAGTGAAGATAGTTTAACGAGGTAGGAGTGAGCCGATGGAGGTAAATAACCGGTCAGTGGTACGTCACAAGCTGTAACTTGCGATACATCTGCTATGAGCAAACTTCTCCAAGTGGTATTATATACAAATCGAATTGAAACGAGCCAGTGCCAGAAATTAACCAGAAGAGTCGCAAGTTGTTGTTAATCCCTTTGGATACTGACAGCTCTGTGTGTGCCTGTGACGAGAGCTGCAGAAGTCTGTGTAAATGAAGAGGCGGGACTCTATCTTTAGCTGTTTTCGATGTGTGGACACAGCTAGTGTTGACACTAAATTGACACTTTTACTCGTATGAAGGTCGTGCTCCATACCAGATAATTGTTTCAGCTGTCTCATCCTTAATATGTTCTAACATCTTTAAAAACATCCTAAACATATAAATAAAATGTTAGCAAAAACATTTGTTTATCGTTTTTATAGCATGTTATCCTACAATTAAATAATAACATTTTGGGTACATTGAAAACGTGGCAGTGAAATAAAAATTTCCCCCAAAAAATTTGACTTGGGGCACAATGTCACCTATGTTGTGACAATGTCATGAAAAACATTTCAGGAATGTTTACACACGATATTTTTGGAATGTTCGTAGAGTTAAGAAGAACATTTCTGGAACAAAAAATAAAACATACTTCCTGATCATAGCATAACTAAGGCACAATATTTTCTGAACATTTATGAAACAAAAAAACTCCCTGGGATGGCTGATTGGTGTAGAGAGTGAACAGAAAGAGGACTGAAGCCCTATCAGAGCTGAAGTGGACCAGAAAGAGAGGTGAGTCCTCTCAGAGTCCCTTTTCTGTTTGTCCACTTTTTGGTCCAGTGTAAGGGAACTGAGTTTCGTTCATTTAAAGAGGACCAAATGTGAAAACACCCCGATAAGTGGTTCACTTCTGAGGGATCTTTGTTCAGTTGGACTGTCACTGACTAATCAGTCCGAGTTCATTTGCAGGACTGAAAGGGACCAAGTTTGAAAACACGGACAATCTGACAGTCCTGTGTTTCCGTGTTGATGCAAAGTGAAAGGAAATTATTCAAAGGTGACATAGTGTGCTTATTTCCCCTGGCTCAACAATCTTCAAGAATTGAGAGCTATGACTATGGAGACTGTTATGAATAATATCTATTGAGTTAGTAGCTAAAACATAAAGTTGGTTGTGTGTCTGTTTGTCTCATTCTGAATAGATAGATAGATAGATAGATAGATAGATAGATAGATAGATAGATAGATAGATAGATAGATAGATAGATAGATAGATAGATAGATAGATAGATAGATAGATAGATAGATAGATAGATAGATAGATAGATAGATAGATAGATAGATACTTTATTAATCCCCAAGGGGTAAACAGAAATCACATGCTTCCTTTTTGGTTGCAACTCCTCACTTGTCAAACCTCAAAAATTCAATACTGATGGCCATTATCAAGATAATACTTATTGATTCAATGATAGGATTTACGGCCGCAGCACCTCTGGTGACATGTAGACGGTGTGGACACACAAGAAACCGAGCGGCACCTGCGCAGCACAGGAGAGTGAGTTCCAGGGCTAAGGGTTGTTAAAGTAAGGAGTAGAATGTTTTGTACCTCCACATATTCTTCTTGGTGGCTGTTGACGTATTGAGCCAGCTCCGTGTACTTGAAAGCATGGGCAGTACAAATGACCAGCAGGATGGAAGGCAGTACTTCAGGATTCATCTGTTAAGAGAGTCAGAAACTGAATGGGTGATACTGCAGATATTTGTATAAATAGGTCATTAGTATATCTGACTACTCAGAATGTTCCCACAGTAACACATCCAGGGCCATGACAAGAGTCCAGTGGTTGGGTGCAGAGTACCCCAAACACAATAAAAACAAAAACAAAATTGAATATATATAAACTTGTGAATATGTTGTCTTATTTAGTCTGGGGAAGTAAGTTTTCTGTAATCCTGACCTCCCCATCAATTTACACAGTAAATGGAAAGTTCTTTGGAATAAACTCTGAGTTCAAATCAACTATTTTTGCTTGTACATATGAGACCATCGGATACACTCTCAAGCAGAGTGAAAGTAACTCTTTTCTTGGAGTTGAATTTTAACACTTTTGTTGAACCTGAACTCTTTGGGAGTTAAAACTCAACTCTCACGAAGAGTACATTTTACTTTAACCTTGAGCTGCTTGAATGTGAACTTTTTTACAGTCAACATTTAGAAGAGTGAATTATTTGACATTCATGGGGTTAAAATTTCATCACACTATAAAGGTTTCAGGTAATACTGACTACAAGATGACATAATCATCACAAATGTATATTTAACAATTATACACAGTGTGATTATATGTAGTCTGCACAATTAATGTTGCATGAAAACTGTGTAAGAAGTTGCAAACTGACCAATGTCATGTGACTGTGATTGGAAGATATGTTACGTTCCTACCTCGTACACTTATAGTTTTGAATGATATCCCGCTTTTTATTTGTTATTATGTCTTCATTGAAATATTGATAAACAGCATGTTTTAACAAAACTAAATGTAATTTCTGCCCATCACTTAGATTTAATTTGGTTGCTTTATTCTCAAAAGTTATGAAGAAATAACTAAGGCATGCTGGGAAATGCTAATACAGCAACAAAGCAACACCGGGAGTAGTGTTGAATCATGCTCCTCAACACTCAGCGAATGAACCCTAAAATATTACCCCACCAGAGAGTAACACTGAACACAAGCTGGACTTAGAAAATAAACTCCCCAAATCAAACTCTTTGTTTAACTCCAGGATATTTCACTCCAGAAATTTGCTGTGTAACATCTCCCATCTCCCACGAATATGTACTTAAAGTACCTTCGTCTTACCTTTTCTCTGCAAGAGTAGTATGTGACAGTCTCCTCAGGCTAGTGGACTGTGGCCCCATGTTGTTGGCTGGACATTTATACACCCTCCCTTCAAATCACTCTCCTGCTGAGCCCAGGGGTCATTCAGTCAAACATTTCCTGACACAGTGCCAAGACAGCTGACAAATTAAATATTTAATAGCCAGAATAATTATACTCTAATCTATTGATCTCGTTCCAACAATGCACAGTGGGTGTTTCAGCAGGCGCAAAGGAGCATGTGAAATTCCTTTTGTTTGTGTTATTGAATTTTCAAAAAAAACACAGGCAGTTACACAAAAGCTGAGTGGCTTTTCTTGTTCCAAATTAGGTAGGTGTCCCATTGCGCTGAACTTAAGGTTGAGTTACTTGTAAGCATTCCCAGGTGACATTCAGCCCTATTAAAGAATTACCCCATGCAAGGTTGTTCTGAAAACATTTAATCCCATCACCTCTTCATATTCATGAGATAAATTGTTCAACCCCGCATGTGACAGGAATGAGCCTGGAGATTTGTCACACCCTCATGAAAACAAAGGTAAAGGGACGTCAAAAAAGCCCTTAGCTGACAACTATGACATTTTTGTATGTTGTTACATTTACACAATGTTTTATTTTCCGAACATCCCTGCATATGTGTGCAGAGTCCCCTGATGTGACCAAATACACAAATGCATTTTTTTCAAGAAGGGTATACCTGTAGGTGTCTCTCTGTATCCAGCGAATCACGTGAATGAAGAGTTGAGGGCATGATTGAATGTGATTGCATTGCATTACATTTTCACACCCTATAAGTTTACAAGAGCCAGCAAACCAGGAAAACCAGCTGAACAGAGACTGAAATGGAACAAGAAAACACCTCAGGACAATTCAAAATCAAATACTGGACTAAGTGTTTACGAACAAATTTCTTCATCAATACTATGGGAAATGGGATAAACGACATGGCCAAAGTGGTTTCAAGTAACTTTCTGTCTACAATTTCACAGAAAACAGTATTTCAAATCTCACTTTCTCAGCCGAATGAAAAACTGCATCACAGCGCCACGGCTTAAACTAAATGTTTACAAACAAGTTTCCTACTCAGAACTATGGCAAATGGGATAAACTACATGGCCAAAGTGGCTTCAAGTCACTTTCTTTCTACAATTTAACAGAAAACAGTATTTCAAATCTCACTTTCTCAGCCGAATGAAAAACTGCATCACAGAGCCACGGCTTAAAAACTAAGTGTTTACGAACAAATTTCTTCATCAATACTATGGCAAATGGGATAAACTACCTGGCCAAAGTGGTTTCAAGTCACATTGTGTCTGCAATTTCACAGAAACCATCTTTTCAAGTCTCACTTTTTCAGCCTAATGTAAAACTACATCACAGCGCCACGGCTAAGTGTTTACAAAGAAGTTACATACTCAGAACGATGGCAAATGGGATAAACTTCATGGCCAAAGTGGCTTCTAGTCACTTTGTGTGGACAATTTCACAGAAAAAAAACAACGTTTCAAAAACAGCCTTATCTCAGTGAGAGAAGCTCAAAAACAGCATAAAACTGCATTACAGTGCCACGGCTTAAACTAAGTGTTTACGAACAAATTTCTTCATCAGCAAATGGGATACACTACATGGACAAAGTGGCTTCACTTTGAATCTGCAATTACACAGAAAACAGCATTTCAAGTCTCACTTTCTCAGCCTAATGTAAAACTGCATCACAGCGCCACGGCTTAAACTAAGTGTTTACAAACAAGTTTCATACTCAGAACTTTGGCAAATGGGATACACTACATGGGCAAAGCGGTTTCAAGTCACTTTGTGTGGACAATTTCACAGGAAATCAATGTTTCAAAAACAGCCTTATCTCAGCGAGAGAAGCTCAAAAACAGCATAAAACTGCATTACAGTGCCACGGCTTAAACTAAGTGTTTACGAACAAATTTCTTCATCAGTACTATGGCAAATGAGATAAACTACTTGGACAAAGAGGCTTCAAGTCACTTTGTGTGGACAATTTCACAGGAAACACAATGTTTCAAAAACAGCCTTATCTCAGCGAGAGAAGCTCAAAAACAGCATAAAAATGCATTACAGTGCCACGGCTTAAACTAAGTGTTTACGAACAAATTTATTTATCAGCAAATGGGATACACTACATGGACAAAGTGGCTTCACTTTGTATCTGCAATTACACAGAAAACAGCATTTCAAGTCTCACTTTCTCAGCCTAATGTAAAACTGCATCACAGCGCCACGGCTTAAGCTAATTGTTTACGAACAAATTTCTTCATCAGTACTATGGCAAATGGGATAAACTACAAGGACAAAGTGGTTTCAAGTCACTTTGTGTGGACAATTTCACAGGAAACACAATGTTTCAAAAACAGCCTTATCTCAGCGAGAGAAGCTCAAAAACAGCATAAAACTGCATTACAGTGCCACGGCTTAAGCTAATTGTTTACGAACAAATTTTTTCAGACGTACTATGGCAAATGGGATAAAAGACATGGACAAAGTGGCTTCAAGTCACTTTGTGTGGACAATTTCACAGGAAACACAATGTTTCAAAAACAGCCTTATCTCAGCGAGAGAAGCTCAAAAACAGCATAAAAATGCATTACAGTGCCACGGCTTAAATTAAGTGTTTACGAACAAATTTCTTCATCAGTACTATGGCAAATGGGATAAACTACAAGGACAAAGTGGTTTCACGTCACTTTGTGTGGACAATTTCACAGGAAACACAATGTTTCAAAAACAGCCTTATCTCAGCGAGAGAAGCTCAAATACAGCATAAAACTGCATTACAGTGCCACGGCTTAAACTAAGTGTTTACGAACAAATTTCTTCATCAGTACTATGGCAAATGAGATAAACTACTTGGACAAAGTGGCTTCCAGTCACTTTGTGTGGACAATTTCACAGGAAACACAATGTTTCAAAAACATCCTTATCTCAGCGAGAGAAGCTCAAATACAGCATAAAACTGCATTACAGTGCCACGGCTTAAACTAAAAGTTTACGAACAAATTTCTTCATCAGTACTATGGCAAATGAGATAAACTACTTGGACAAAGTGGTTTCACGTCACTTTGTGTGGACAATTTCACAGGAAACACAATGTTTCAAAAACAGCCTTATCTCAGCGAGAGAAGCTCAAAAACAGCATAAACCTGCATTACAGTGCCACAGCTTAAGCTAATTGTTTACGAACAAATTTTTTCAGACGTACTATGGCAAATGGGATAAAATACATGGACAAAGTGGTTTCACGTCACTTTGTGTGGACAATTTCACAGGAAACACAATGTTTCAAAAACAGCCTTATCTCAGCGAGAGAAGCTCAAAAACAGCATAAAACTGCATTACAGTGCCACGGCTTAAACTAAGTGTTTACGAACAAATTTCTTCATCAGTACTATGGCAAATGGGATAAAATACATGGACAAAGTGGCTTCAAGTCACTTTGTGTGGACAATTTCACAGGAAATCAATGTTTCAAAAACAGCCTTATCTCAGCGAGAGAAGCTCAAAAACAGCATAAAAATGCATTACAGTGCCACGGCTTAAACTAAGTGTTTACGAACAAATTTCTTCATCAGTACTATGGCAAATGGGATAAAATACATGGACAAAGTGGCTTCAAGTCACTTTGTGTGGACAATTTCACAGGAAACACAATGTTTCAAAAACAGCCTTATCTCAGCGAGAGAAGCTCAAAAACAGCATAAAAATGCATTACAGTGCCACGGCTTAAATTAAGTGTTTACGAACAAATTTCTTCATCAGTACTATGGCAAATGGGATAAACTACAAGGACAAAGTGGTTTCACGTCACTTTGTGTGGACAATTTCACAGGAAACACAATGTTTCAAAAACAGCCTTATCTCAGCGAGAGAAGCTCAAAAACAGCATAAAACTGCATTACAGTGCCATGGCTTAAACTAAGTGTTTACGAACAAATTTCTTCATCAGTACTATGGCAAATGAGATAAACTACTTGGACAAAGTGGTTTCACGTCACTTTGTGTGGACAATTTCACAGGAAACACAATGTTTCAAAAACAGCCTTATCTCAGCGAGAGAAGCTCAAAAACAGCATAAACCTGCATTACAGTGCCACAGCTTAAGCTAATTGTTTACGAACAAATTTTTTCAGACGTACTATGGCAAATGGGATAAAATACATGGACAAAGTGGTTTCACGTCACTTTGTGTGGACAATTTCACAGGAAACACAATGTTTCAAAAACAGCCTTATCTCAGCGAGAGAAGCTCAAAAACAGCATAAAACTGCATTACAGTGCCACGGCTTAAACTAAGTGTTTACGAACAAATTTCTTCATCAGTACTATGGCAAATGGGATAAAATACATGGACAAAGTGGCTTCAAGTCACTTTGTGTGGACAATTTCACAGGAAACACAATGTTTCAAAAACAGCCTTATCTCAGCGAGAGAAGCTCAAAAACAGCATAAAAATGCATTACAGTGCCACGGCTTAAATTAAGTGTTTACGAACAAATTTCTTCATCAGTACTATGGCAAATGGGATAAACTACAAGGACAAAGTGGTTTCACGTCACTTTGTGTGGACAATTTCACAGGAAACACAATGTTTCAAAAACAGCCTTATCTCAGCGAGAGAAGCTCAAATACAGCATAAAACTGCATTACAGTGCCACGGCTTAAACTAAGTGTTTACGAACAAATTTCTTCAACAGCAAATGGGATACACTACATGGCCAAAGTGGCTTCACTTTGTATCTGCAATTACACAGAAAACAGCATTTCAAGTCTCACTTTCTCAGCCTAATGTAAAACTGCATCACAGCGCCACGGCTTAAACTAAGTGTTTACAAACAAGTGTCATACTCAGAACTTTGGCAAATGGGATAGACTACATGGGCAAAGCGGTTTCAAGTCACTTCGTGTGGACAATTTCACAGGAAACACAATGTTTCAAAAACAGCCTTATCTCAGCGAGAGAAGCTCAAAAACAGCATAAAAATGCATTACAGTGCCACGGCTTAAATTAAGTGTTTACGAACAAATTTCTTCATCAGTACTATGGCAAATGGGATAAACTACAAGGACAAAGTGGTTTCACGTCACTTTGTGTGGACAATTTCACAGGAAACACAATGTTTCAAAAACAGCCTTATCTCAGCGAGAGAAGCTCAAAAACAGCATAAACCTGCATTACAGTGCCACAGCTTAAGCTAATTGTTTACGAACAAATTTTTTCAGACGTACTATGGCAAATGGGATAAAATACATGGACAAAGTGGCTTCAGGTCACTTTGTGTGGACAATTTCACAGGAAATCAATGTTTCAAAAACAGCCTTATCTCAGCAAGAGAAGCTCAAAAACAGCATAAAACTGCATTACAGTGCCACGGCTTAAACTAAGTGTTTACGAACAAATTTCTTCATCAGTACTATGGCAAATGAGATAAACTACTTGGACAAAGTGGCTTCAAGTCACTTTGTGTGGACAATTTCACATGAAACACAATGTTTCAAAAACAGCCTTATCTCAGCGAGAGAAGCTCAAATACAGCATAAAACTGCATTACAGTGCCACGGCTTAAACTAAGTGTTTACGAACAAATTTCTTCATCAGTACTATGGCAAATGAGATAAACTACTTGGACAAAGTGGCTTCAAGTCACTTTGTGTGGACAATTTCACAGGAAACACAATGTTTCAAAAACAGCCTTATCTCAGCGAGAGAAGCTCAAATACAGCATAAAACTGCATTACAGTGCCACGGCTTAAACTAAGTGTTTACGAACAAATTTCTTCATCAGCAAATGGGATACACTACATGGCCAAAGTGGCTTCACTTTGTATCTGCAATTACACAGAAAACAGCATTTCAAGTCTCACTTTCTCAGCCTAATGTAAAACTGCATCACAGCGCCACGGCTTAAACTAAGTGTTTACAAGCAAGTTTCATACTCAGAACTTTGGCAAATGGGATACACTACATGGGCTAAGCGGTTTCAAATCACTTTGTGTGGACAATTTCACAGGAAACACAATGTTTCAAAAACAGCCTTATCTCAGCGAGAGAAGCTCAAAAACAGCATAAAAATGCATTACAGTGCCACGGCTTAAATTAAGTGTTTACGAACAAATTTCTTCATCAGTACTATGGCAAATGGGATAAACTACAAGGACAAAGTGGTTTCACGTCACTTTGTGTGGACAATTTCACAGGAAACACAATGTTTCAAAAACAGCCTTATCTCAGCGAGAGAAGCTCAAAAACAGCATAAAAATGCATTTCAGTGCCACGGCTTAAATTAAGTGTTTACGAACAAATTTCTTCATCAGTACTATGGCAAATGGGATAAACTACAAGGACAAAGTGGTTTCACGTCACTTTGTGTGGACAATTTCACAGGAAACACAATGTTTCAAAAACAGCCTTATCTCAGCGAGAGAAGCTCAAAAACAGCATAAACCTGCATTACAGTGCCACAGCTTAAGCTAATTGTTTACGAACAAATTTTTTCAGACGTACTATGGCAAATGGGATAAAATACATGGACAAAGTGGCTTCAAGTCACTTTGTGTGGACAATTTCACAGGAAATCAATGTTTCAAAAACAGCCTTATCTCAGCGAGAGAAGCTCAAAAACAGCATAAAACTGCATTACAGTGCCACGGCTTAAACTAAGTGTTTACGAACAAATTTCTTCATCAGTACTATGGCAAATGAGATAAACTACTTGGACAAAGTGGCTTCAAGTCACTTTGTGTGGACAATTTCACAGGAAACACAATGTTTCAAAAACAGCCTTATCTCAGCGAGAGAAGCTCAAAAACAGCATAAAAATGCATTACAGTGCCACGGCTTAAATTAAGTGTTTACGAACAAATTTCTTCATCAGTACTATGGCAAATGGGATAAACTACAAGGACAAAGTGGTTTCACGTCACTTTGTGTGGACAATTTCACAGGAAACACAATGTTTCAAAAACAGCCTTATCTCAGCGAGAGAAGCTCAAAAACAGCATAAACCTGCATTACAGTGCCACAGCTTAAGCTAATTGTTTACGAACAAATTTTTTCAGACGTACTATGGCAAATGGGATAAAATACATGGACAAAGTGGCTTCAAGTCACTTTGTGTGGACAATTTCACAGGAAATCAATGTTTCAAAAACAGCCTTATCTCAGCAAGAGAAGCTCAAAAACAGCATAAAACTGCATTACAGTGCCACGGCTTAAACTAAGTGTTTACGAACAAATTTCTTCATCAGTACTATGGCAAATGAGATAAACTACTTGGACAAAGTGGCTTCAAGTCACTTTGTGTGGACAATTTCACATGAAACACAATGTTTCAAAAACAGCCTTATCTCAGCGAGAGAAGCTCAAATACAGCATAAAACTGCATTACAGTGCCACGGCTTAAACTAAGTGTTTACGAACAAATTTCTTCATCAGTACTATGGCAAATGAGATAAACTACTTGGACAAAGTGGCTTCAAGTCACTTTGTGTGGACAATTTCACAGGAAACACAATGTTTCAAAAACAGCCTTATCTCAGCGAGAGAAGCTCAAATACAGCATAAAACTGCATTACAGTGCCACGGCTTAAACTAAGTGTTTACGAACAAATTTCTTCATCAGCAAATGGGATACACTACATGGCCAAAGTGGCTTCACTTTGTATCTGCAATTACACAGAAAACAGCATTTCAAGTCTCACTTTCTCAGCCTAATGTAAAACTGCATCACAGCGCCACGGCTTAAACTAAGTGTTTACAAGCAAGTTTCATACTCAGAACTTTGGCAAATGGGATACACTACATGGGCAAAGCGGTTTCAAATCACTTTGTGTGGACAATTTCACAGGAAACACAATGTTTCAAAAACAGCCTTATCTCAGCGAGAGAAGCTCAAAAACAGCATAAAAATGCATTTCAGTGCCACGGCTTAAATTAAGTGTTTACGAACAAATTTCTTCATCAGTACTATGGCAAATGGGATAAACTACAAGGACAAAGTGGTTTCACGTCACTTTGTGTGGACAATTTCACAGGAAATCAATGTTTCAAAAACAGCCTTATCTCAGCGAGAGAAGCTCAAAAACAGCATAAAACTGCATTACAGTGCCACGGCTTAAACTAAGTGTTTACGAACAAATTTCTTCATCAGTACTATGGCAAATGAGATAAACTACTTGGACAAAGTGGCTTCAAGTCACTTTGTGTGGACAATTTCACATGAAACACAATGTTTCAAAAACAGCCTTATCTCAGCGAGAGAAGCTCAAATACAGCATAAAACTGCATTACAGTGCCACGGCTTAAACTAAGTGTTTACGAACAAATTTCTTCAACAGCAAATGGGATACACTACATGGCCAAAGTGGCTTCACTTTGTATCTGCAATTACACAGAAAACAGCATTTCAAGTCTCACTTTCTCAGCCTAATGTAAAACTGCATCACAGCGCCACGGCTTAAACTAAGTGTTTACAAGCAAGTTTCATACTCAGAACTTTGGCAAATGGGATAAACTACATGGGCAAAGTGGTTTCAAGTTACTTTGTGTGGACAATTTCACAGGAAAGACAATGTTTCAAAAACAGCCTTATCTCAGTGAGAGAAGCTCAAAAACAGCATAAACCTGCATTACAGTGCCACAGCTTAAGCTAATTGTTTACGAACAAATTTTTTCAGACGTACTATGGCAAATGGGATAAAATACATGGACAAAGTGGCTTCAAGTCACTTTGTGTGGACAATTTCACAGGAAATCAATGTTTCAAAAACAGCCTTATCTCAGCGAGAGAAGCTCAAAAACAGCATGAAACTGCATTACAGTGCCACGGCTTAAACTAAGTGTTTACGAACAAATTTCTTCATCAGTACTATGGCAAATGAGATAAACTACTTGGACAAAGTGGCTTCAAGTCACTTTGTGTGGACAATTTCACAGGAAACACAATGTTTCAAAAACAGCCTTATCTCAGCGAGAGAAGCTCAAATACAGCATAAAACTGCATTACAGTGCCACGGCTTAAACTAAGTGTTTACGAACAAATTTCTTCATCAGCAAATGGGATAGACTACATGGCCAAAGTGGCTTCACTTTGTATCTTCAATTACACAGAAAACAGCATTTCAAGTCTCACTTTCTCAGCCTAATGTAAAACTGCATCACAGCGCCACGGCTTAAACTAAGTGTTTACAAACAAGTTTCATACTCAGAACTTTGGCAAATGGGATACACTACATGGGCAAAGTGGTTTCAAGTCACTTTGTGTGGACAATTTCACAGGAAACACAATGTTTCAAAAACAGCCTTATCTCAGTGAGAGAAGCTCAAAAACAGCATAAAAATGCAATACAGTGCCACGGCTTAAATTAAGTGTTTACGAACAAATTTCTTCATCAGTACTATGGCAAATGGGATAAACTACAAGGACAAAGTGGTTTCACGTCACTTTGTGTGGACAATTTCACAGGAAACACAATGTTTCAAAAACAGCCTTATCTCAGCGAGAGAAGCTCAAATACAGCATAAAACTGCATTACAGTGCCACGGCTTAAACTAAGTGTTTACGAACAAATTTCTTCATCAGTACTATGGCAAATGAGATAAACTACTTGGACAAAGTGGTGTCACGTCACTTTGTGTGGACAATTTCACAGGAAACACAATGTTTCAAAAACAGCCTTATCTCAGCGAGAGAAGCTCAAAAACAGCATAAAACTGCATTACAGTGCCACGGCTTAAACTAAGTGTTTACGAACAAATTTCTTTATCAACAAATGGGATACACTACATGGCCAAAGTGGCTTCACTTTGTATCTGCAATTACACAGAAAACAGCATTTCAAGTCTCACTTTCTCAGCCTAATGTAAAACTGCATCACAGCGCTACGGCTTAAACTAAGTGTTTACAAACAAGTGTCATACTCAGAACTTTGGCAAATGGGATAAACTACATGGGCAAAGTGGTTTCAAGTCACTTTGTGTGGACAATTTCACAGGAAATCAATGTTTCAAAAACAGCCTTATCTCAGCGAGAGAAGCTCAAAAACAGCATAAAACTGCATTACAGTGCCACGGCTTAAACTAAGTGTTTACGAACAAATTTCTTCATCAGTACTATGGCAAATGAGATAAACTACTTGGACAAAGTGGCTTCAAGTCACTTTGTGTGGACAATTTCACAGGAAATCAATGTTTTAAAAACAGCCTTATCTCAGCGAGAGAAGCTCAAAAACAGCATAAAAATGCATTACAGTGCCACGGCTTAAACTAAGTGTTTACGAACAAATTTTTTCAGACGTACTATGGCAAATGGGATAAAATACATGGACAAAGTGGCTTCAAGTCACTTTGTGTGGACAATTTCACAGGAAATCAATGTTTCAAAAACAGCCTTATCTCAGCGAGATAAGCTCAAAAACAGCATAAAACTGCATTACAGTGCCACGGCTTAAACTAAGTGTTTACGAACAAATTTCTTCATCAGTACTATGGCAAATGAGATAAACTACTTGGACAAAGTGGTTTCAAGTTGCTTTGTGTGGACAATTTCACAGGAAAGACAATGTTTCAAAAACAGCCTTATCTCAGCGAGAGAAGCTCAAAAACAGCATAAAAATGCATTACAATGCCACGGCTTAAATTAAGTGTTTACGAACAAATTTCTTCATCAGTACTATGGCAAATGGGATAAACTACAAGGACAAAGTGGTTTCACGTCACTTTGTGTGGACAATTTCACAGGAAACACAATGTTTCAAAAACAGCCTTATCTCAGCGAGAGAAGCTCAAAAACAGCATAAAACTGCATTACAGTGCCACGGCTTAAGCTAATTGTTTACGAACAAATTTTTTCAGACGTACTATGGCAAATGGGATAAAATACATGGACAAAGTGGCTTCAAGTCACTTTGTGTGGACAATTTCACAGGAAATCAATGTTTCAAAAACAGCCTTATCTCAGCGAGAGAAGCTCAAAAACAGCATAAAACTGCATTACAGTGCCACAGCTTAAACGAAGTGTTTACGAACAAATTTCTTCATCAGTACTATGGCAAATGAGATAAACTACTTGGACAAAGTGGCTTCAAGTCACTTGGTGTGGACAATTTCACAGGAAACACAATGTTTCAAAAACAGCATTATCTCAGCGAGAGAAGCTCAAATACAGCATAAAACTGCATTACAGTGCCACGGCTTAAATTAAGTGTTTACGAACAAATTTCTTCATCAGCAAATGGGATACACTACATGGCCAAAGTGGCTTCACTTTGTATCTGCAATTACACAGAAAACAGCATTTCAAGTCTCACTTTCTCAGCCTAATGTAAAACTGCATCGCAGCGCCACGGCTTAAACTAAGTGTTTACAAACAAGTGTCATACTCAGAACTTTGGCAAATGGGATAAACTACATGGGCAAAGTGGTTTCAAGTTACTTTGTGTGGACAATTTCACAGGAAAGACAATGTTTCAAAAACAGCCTTATCTCAGCGAGAGAAGCTCAAAAACAGCATAAACCTGCATTACAGTGCCACAGCTTAAGCTAATTGTTTACGAACAAATTTTTTCAGACGTACTATGGCAAATGGGATAAAATACATGGACAAAGTGGCTTCAAGTCACTTTGTGTGGACAATTTCACAGGAAATCAATGTTTCAAAAACAGCCTTATCTCAGCGAGAGAAGCTCAAAAACAGCATAAAACTGCATTACAGTGCCACGGCTTAAACTAAGTGTTTACGAACAAATTTCTTCATCAGTACTATGGCAAATGAGATAAACTACTTGGACAAAGTGGCTTCAAGTCACTTTGTGTGGACAATTTCACAGGAAACACAATGTTTCAAAAACAGCCTTATCTCACTGAGAGAAGCTCAAATACAGCATAAAACTGCATTGCAGTGCCACGGCTTAAACTAAGTGTTTACGAACAAATTTCTTCAGCAGTACTATGGCAAATGAGATAAACTACTTGGACAAAGTGGCTTCAAGTCACTTTGTGTGGACAATTTCACAGGAAATCAATGTTTCAAAAACAGCCATATCTCAGCGAGAGAAGCTCAAAAACAGCATAAAACTGCATTACAGTGCCACGGCTTAAACTAAGTGTTTACGAACAAATTTCTTCATCAGTACTATGGCAAATGAGATAAACTACTTGGACAAAGTGGCTTCAAGTCACTTTGTGTGGACAATTTCACAGGAAACACAATGTTTCAAAAACAGCCTTATCTCAGCGAGAGAAGCTCAAATACAGCATAAAACTGCATTACAGTGCCACGGCTTAAACTAAGTGTTTACGAACAAATTTCTTCATCAGCAAATGGGATACACTACATGGCCAAAGTGGCTTCACTTTGTATCTGCAATTACACAGAAAACAGCATTTCAAGTCTCACTTTCTCAGCCTAATGTAAAACTGCATCACAGCGCCACGGCTTAAACTAAGTGTTTACAAACAAGTTTCATACTCAGACCTATGGGAAATGGGATACACTACATGGGCAAAGCGGTTTCAAGTCACTTTGTGTGGACAATTTCACAGGAAACACAATGTTTCAAAAACAGCCTTATCTCAGTGAGAGAAGCTCAAAAACAGCATAAAAATGCATTACAGTGCCACGGCTTAAATTAAGTGTTTACGAACAAATTTCTTCATCAGAACTATGGCAAATGGGATAAACTACAAGGACAAAGTGGTGTCACGTCACTTTGTGTGGACAATTTCACAGGAAACACAATGTTTCAAAAACAGCCTTATCTCAGCGAGAGAAGCTCAAAAACAGCATATAACTGCATTGCAGTGCCACGGCTTGAGCTAATTGTTTACGAACAAATTTTTTCAGACGTACTATGGCAAATGGGATAAAATACATGGCCAAAGTGGCTTCACTTTGTATCTGCAATTACACAGAAAACAGCATTTCAAGTCTCACTTTCTCAGCCTAATGTAAAACTGCATCGCAGCGCCACGGCTTTAACTAAGTGTTTACAAACAAGTGTCATACTCAGAACTTTGACAAATGGGATAAACTACATGGGCAAAGTGGTTTCAAGTCACTTTGTGTGGACAATTTCACAGGAAACACAATGTTTCAAAAACAGCCTTATCTCAGCGAGAGAAGCTCAAAAACAGCATAAAAATGCATTACAGTGCCACGGCTTAAATTAAGTGTTTACGAACAAATTTCTTCATCAGTACTATGGCAAATGGGATAAACTACAAGGACAAAGTGGTTTCACGTCACTTTGTGTGGACAATTTCACAGGAAACACAATGTTTCAAAAACAGCCTTATCTCAGCGAGAGAAGCTCAAAAACAGCATAAACCTGCATTACAGTGACACAGCTGAAGCTAATTGTTTACGAACAAATTTTTTCAGACGTACTATGGCAAATGGGATAAAATACATGGACAAAGTGGCTTCAAGTCACTTTGTGTGGACAATTTCACAGGAAACACAATGTTTCAAAAACAGCCTTATCTCAGCGAGAGAAGCTCAAATACAGCATAAAACTGCATTACAGTGCCACAGCTGAAGCTAATTGTTTACGAACAAATTTTTTCAGACGTACTATGGCAAATGGGATAAAATACATGGACAAAGTGGCTTCAAGTCACTTTGTGTGGACAATTTCACAGGAAACACAATGTTTCAAAAACAGCCTTATCTCAGCGAGAGAAGCTCAAAAACAGCATAAAACTGCATTACAGTGCCACGGCTTAAACTAAGTGTTTACGAACAAATTTCTTCATCAGTACTATGGCAAATGAGATAAACTACTTGGACAAAGTGGCCTCAAGTCACTTTGTGTGGACAATTTCACAGGAAACACAATGTTTCAAAAACAGCCTTATCTCAGCGAGAGAAGCTCAAATACAGCATAAAACTGCATTACAGTGCCACGGCTTAAATTAAGTGTTTACGAACAAATTTCTTCAACAGCAAATGGGATACACTACATGGCCAAAGTGGCTTCACTTTGTATCTGCAATTACACAGAAAACAGCATTTCAAGTCTCACTTTCTCAGCCTAATGTAAAACTGCATCACAGCGCCACGGCTTAAACTAAGTGTTTACAAACAAGTTTCATACTCAGACCTATGGGAAATGGGATACACTACATGGGCAAAGCGGTTTCAAGTCACTTTGTGTGGACAATTTCACAGGAAACACAATGTTTCAAAAACAGCCTTATCTCAGTGAGAGAAGCTCAAAAACAGCATAAAAATGCATTACAGTGCCACGGCTTAAATTAAGTGTTTACGAACAAATTTCTTCGTCAGAACTATGGCAAATGGGATAAACTACAAGGACAAAGTGGTGTCACGTCACTTTGTGTGGACAATTTCACAGGAAACACAATGTTTCAAAAACAGCCTTATCTCAGCGAGAGAAGCTCAAAAACAGCATAAAACTGCATTACAGTGCCACGGCTTAAACTAAGTGTTTACGAACAAATTTCTTTACCAGCAAATGGGATACACTACATGGCCAAAGTGGCTTCACTTTGTATCTGCAATTACACAGAAAACAGCATTTCAAGTCTCACTTTCTCAGCCTAATGTAAAAGTGCATCACAGCGCTACGGCTTAAACTAAGTGTTTACAAACAAGTGTCATACTCAGAACTTTGGCAAATGGGATAAACTACATGGGCAAAGTGGTTTCAAGTCACTTTGTGTGGACAATTTCACAGGAAATCAATGTTTCAAAAACAGCCTTATCTCAGCGAGAGAAGCTCAAAAACAGCATAAAACTGCATTACAGTGCCACGGCTTAAACTAAGTGTTTACGAACAAATTTCTTCATCAGTACTATGGCAAATGAGATAAACTACTTGGACAAAGTGGCTTCAAGTCACTTTGTGTGGACAATTTCACAGGAAACACAATGTTTAAAAAACAGCCTTATCTCAGCGAGAGAAGCTCAAATACAGCATAAAACTGCATTACAGTGCCACGGCTTAAACTAAGTGTTTACGAACAAATTTCTTCATCAGTACTATGGCAAATGAGATAAACTACTTGGACAAAGTGGCTTCAAGTCACTTTGTGTGGACAATTTCACAGGAAATCAATGTTTCAAAAACAGCCTTATCTCAGCGAGAGAAGCTCAAAAACAGCATAAAACTGCATTACAGTGCCACGGCTTAAACTAAGTGTTTACGAACAAATTTCTTCATCAGTACTATGGCAAATGAGATAAACTACTTGGACAAAGTGGCTTCAAGTCACTTTGTGTGGACAATTTCACAGGAAACACAATGTTTCAAAAACAGCCTTATCTCAGCGAGAGAAGCTCAAATACAGCATAAAACTGCATTACAGTGCCACAGCTGAAGCTAATTGTTTACGAACAAATTTTTTCAGACGTACTATGGCAAATGGGATAAAATACATGGACAAAGTGGCTTCAAGTCACTTTGTGTGGACAATTTCACAGGAAACACAATGTTTCAAAAACAGCCTTATCTCAGCGAGAGAAGCTCAAAAACAGCATAAAACTGCATTACAGTGCCACGGCTTAAACTAAGTGTTTACGAACAAATTTCTTCATCAGTACTATGGCAAATGAGATGAACTACTTGGACAAAGTGGCTTCAAGTCACTTTGTGTGGACAATTTCACAGGAAACACAATGTTTCAAAAACAGCCTTATCTCAGCGAGAGAAGCTCAAATACAGCATAAAACTGCATTACAGTGCCACGGCTTAAACTAAGTGTTTACGAACAAATTTCTTCAACAGCAAATGGGATACACTACATGGCCAAAGTGGCTTCACTTTGTATCTGCAATTACACAGAAAACAGCATTTCAAGTCTCACTTTGTCAGCCTAATGTAAAACTGCATCACAGCGCCACAGCTTAAACTAAGTGTTTACAAGCAAGTTTCATACTCAGAACTTTGTCAAATGGGATACACTACATGGGCAAAGCGGTTTCAAGTCACTTTCTGTGGACAATTTCAATGGAAACACAATGTTTCAAAAACAGCCTTATCTCAGCGAGAGAAGCTCAAATACAGCATAAAACTGCATTACAGTGCCACGGCTTAAACTAAGTGTTTACGAACAAATTTCTTCATCAGTACTATGGCAAATGAGATAAACTACTTGGACAAAGTGGCTTCAAGTCACTTTGTGTGGACAATTTCACAGGAAACACAATGTTTCAAAAACAGCCTTATCTCAGCGAGAGAAGCTCAAATACAGCATAAAACTGCATTACAGTGCCACGGCTTAAACTAAGTGTTTACGAACAAATTTCTTCATCAGTACTATGGCAAATGAGATAAACTACTTGGACAAAGTGGCTTCAAGTCACTTTGTGTGGACAATTTCACAGGAAATCAATGTTTCAAAAACAGCCTTATCTCAGCGAGAGAAGCTCAAAAACAGCATAAAACTGCATTACAGTGCCACGGCTTAAACTAAGTGTTTACGAACAAATTTCTTCATCAGTACTATGGCAAATGAGATAAACTACTTGGACAAAGTGGCTTCAAGTCACTTTGTGTGGACAATTTCACAGGAAACACAATGTTTCAAAAACAGCCTTATCTCAGCGAGAGAAGCTCAAATACAGCATAAAACTGCATTACAGTGCCACGGCTTAAACTAAGTGTTTACGAACAAATTTCTTCAACAGCAAATGGGATACACTACATGGCCAAAGTGGCTTCACTTTGTATCTGCAATTACACAGAAAACAGCATTTCAAGTCTCACTTTCTCAGCCTAATGTAAAACTGCATCACAGCGCCACAGCTTAAACTAAGTGTTTACAAGCAAGTTTCATACTCAGAACTTTGGCAAATGGGATACACTACATGGGCAAAGCGGTTTCAAGTCACTTTGTGTGGACAATTTCAATGGAAACACAATGTTTCAAAAACAGCCTTATCTCAGCGAGAGAAGCTCAAATACAGCATAAAACTGCATTACAGTGCCACGGCTTAAACTAAGTGTTTACGAACAAATTTCTTCATCAGTACTATGGCAAATTAGATAAACTACTTGGACAAAGTGGCTTCAAGTCACTTTGTGTGGACAATTTCACAGGAAATCAATGTTTCAAAAACAGCCTTATCTCAGCGAGAGAAGCTCAAATACAGCATAAAACTGCATTGCAGTGCCACGGCTTAAACTAAGTGTTTACGAACACATTTTTCAGCAGTACTATGGCAAATGAGATAAACTACTTGGACAAAGTGGCTTCAAGTCACTTTGTGTGGACAATTTCACAGGAAACACAATGTTTCAAAAACAGCCTTATCTCAGCGAGAGAAGCTCAAATACAGCATAAAACTGCATTACAGTGCCACGGCTTAAACTAAGTGTTTACGAACAAATTTCTTCATCAGCAAATGGGATACACTACATGGCCAAAGTGGCTTCACTTTGTATCTGCAATTAGACAGAAAACAGCATTTCAAGTCTCACTTTCTCAGCCTAATGTAAAACTGCATCGCAGCGCCACGGCTTAAACTAAGTGTTTACAAACAAGTGTCATACTCTGAACTTTGACAAATGGGATAAACTACATGGGCAAAGTGGTTTCAAGTCACTTTGTGTGGACAATTTCACAGGAAACACAATGTTTCAAAAACAGCCTTATCTCAGCGAGAGAAGCTCAAAAACAGCATAAACCTGCATTACAGTGCCACAGCTTAAGCTAATTGTTTACGAACAAATTTTTTCAGACGTACTATGGCAAATGGGATAAAATACATGGACAAAGTGGCTTCAAGTCACTTTGTGTGGACAATTTCACAGGAAATCAATGTTTCAAAAACAGCCTTATCTCAGCGAGAGAAGCTCAAAAACAGCATAAAACTGCATTACAGTGCCACGGCTTAAACTAAGTGTTTACGAACAAATTTCTTCATCAGTACTATGGCAAATGAGATAAACTACTTGGACAAAGTGTCTTCAAGTCACTTTGTGTGGACAATTTCACAGGAAATCAATGTTTCAAAAACAGCCTTATCTCAGCGAGAGAAGCTCAAATACAGCATAAAACTGCATTACAGTGCCACGGCTTAAACTAAGTGTTTACGAACAAATTTCTTTATCAGCAAATGGGATACACTACATGGACAAAGTGGCTTCACTTTGTATCTGCAATTACACAGAAAACAGCATTTCAAGTCTCACTTTCTCAGCCTAATGTAAAACTGCATCGCAGCGCCACGGCTTAAACTAAGTGTTTACAAACAAGTGTCATACTCAGAACTTTGGCAAATGGGATAAACTACATGGGCAAAGTGGTTTCAAGTTACTTTGTGTGGACAATTTCACAGGAAACACAATGTTTCAAAAACAGCCTTATCTCAGCGAGAGAAGCTCAAAAACAGCATAAAAATGCATTACAGTGCCACGGCTTAAATTAAGTGTTTACGAACAAATTTCTTCATCAGTACTATGGCAAATGGGATAAACTACTTGGACAAAGTGGCTTCACGTCACTTTGTGTGGACAATTTCACAGGAAACACAATGTTTCAAAAACAGCCTTATCTCAGCGAGAGAAGCTCAAAAACAGCATAAAACTGCATTACAGTGCCACGGCTTAAACTAAGTGTTTACGAACAAATTTCTTTATCAGCAAATGGGATACACTACATGGACAAAGTGGCTTCACTTTGTATCTGCAATTACACAGAAAACAGCATTTCAAGTCTCACTTTCTCAGCCTAATGTAAAACTGCATCGCAGCGCCACGGCTTAAACTAAGTGTTTACAAACAAGTGTCATACTTAGAACTTTGGCAAAGGGGATAAACTACATGGGCAAAGTGGTTTCAAGTCACTTTGTGTGGACAATTTCACAGGAAACACAATGTTTCAAAAACAGCCTTATCTCAGCGAGAGAAGCTCAAAAACAGCATAAAACTGCATTACAGTGCCACGGCTTAAACTAAGTGTTTACGAACAAATTTCTTCATCAGTACTATGGCAAATGAGATAAACTACTTGGACAAAGTGGCTTCAAGTCACTTTGTGTGGACAATTTCACAGGAAACACAATGTTTCAAAAACAGCCTTATCTCAGCGAGAGAAGCTCAAAAACAGCATAAACCTGCATTACAGTGCCACAGCTGAAGCTAATTGTTTACGAACAAATTTTTTCAGACGTACTATGGCAAATGGGATAAAATACATGGACAAAGTGGCTTCAAGTCACTTTGTGTGGACAATTTCACAGGAAACACAATGTTTCAAAAACAGCCTTATCTCAGCGAGAGAAGCTCAAAAACAGCATAAACCTGCATTACAGTGCCACAGCTTAAGCTAATTGTTTACGAACAAATTTTTTCAGACGTACTATGGCAAATGGGATAAACTACATGGGCAAAGTGGTTTCAAGTCACTTTGTGTGGACAATTTCACAGGAAACACAATGTTTCAAAAACAGCCTTATCTCAGCGAGAGAAGCTCAAAAACAGCATAAAACTGCATTACAGTGCCACGGCTTAAACTAAGTGTTTACGAACAAATTTCTTCATCAGTACTATGGCAAATGAGATAAACTACTTGGACAAAGTGGCTTCAAGTCACTTTGTGTGGACAATTTCACAGGAAACACAATGTTTCAAAAACAGCCTTATCTCAGCGAGAGAAGCTCAAAAACAGCATAAACCTGCATTACAGTGCCACAGCTGAAGCTAATTGTTTACGAACAAATTTTTTCAGACGTACTATGGCAAATGGGATAAAATACATGGACAAAGTGGCTTCAAGTCACTTTGTGTGGACAATTTCACAGGAAACACAATGTTTCAAAAACAGCCTTATCTCAGCGAGAGAAGCTCAAAAACAGCATAAACCTGCATTACAGTGCCACAGCTTAAGCTAATTGTTTACGAACAAATTTTTTCAGACGTACTATGGCAAATGGGATAAAATACATGGACAAAGTGGCTTCAAGTCACTTTGTGTGGACAATTTCACAGGAAACACAATGTTTCAAAAACAGCCTTATCTCAGCGAGAGAAGCTCAAATACAGCATAAAACTGCATTACAGTGCCACGGCTTAAACTAAGTGTTTACGAACAAATTTCTTCAACAGCAAATGGGATACACTACATGGCCAAAGTGGCTTCACTTTGTATCTGCAATTACACAGAAAACAGCATTTCAAGTCTCACTTTCTCAGCCTAATGTAAAACTGCATCACAGCGCCACAGCTTAAACTAAGTGTTTACAAGCAAGTTTCATACTCAGAACTTTGGCAAATGGGATACACTACATGGGCAAAGCGGTTTCAAGTCACTTTGTGTGGACAATTTCATTGGAAACACAATGTTTCAAAAACAGCCTTATCTCAGCGAGAGAAGCTCAAATACAGCATAAAACTGCATTACAGTGCCACGGCTTAAACTAAGTGTTTACGAACAAATTTCTTCATCAGTACTATGGCAAATGAGATAAACTACTTGGACAAAGTGGCTTCAAGTCACTTTGTGTGGACAATTTCACAGGAAACACAATGTTTCAAAAACAGCCTTATCTCAGCGAGAGAAGCTCAAATACAGCATAAAACTGCATTACAGTGCCACGGCTTAAACTAAGTGTTTACGAACAAATTTCTTCATCAGTACTATGGCAAATGAGATAAACTACTTGGACAAAGTGTCTTCAAGTCACTTTGTGTGGACAATTTCACAGGAAATTAATGTTTCAAAAACAGCCTTATCTCAGCGAGAGAAGCTCAAATACAGCATAAAACTGCATTACAGTGCCACGGCTTAAACTAAGTGTTTACGAACAAATTTCTTTATCAGCAAATGGGATACACTACATGGACAAAGTGGCTTCACTTTGTATCTGCAATTACACAGAAAACAGCATTTCAAGTCTCACTTTCTCAGCCTAATGTAAAACTGCATCGCAGCGCCACGGCTTAAACTAAGTGTTTACAAACAAGTGTCATAGTCAGAACTTTGGCAAATGGGATAAACTACATGGGCAAAGTGGTTTCAAGTTACTTTGTGTGGACAATTTCACAGGAAACACAATGTTTGAAAAACAGCCTTATCTCAGCGAGAGAAGCTCAAAAACAGCATAAAAATGCATTACAGTGCCACGGCTTAAATTAAGTGTTTACGAACAAATTTCTTCATCAGTACTATGGCAAATGGGATAAACTACAAGGACAAAGTGGTTTCACGTCACTTTGTGTGGACAATTTCACAGGAAACACAATGTTTCAAAAACAGCCTTATCTCAGCGAGAGAAGCTCAAAAACAGCATAAAACTGCATTACAGTGCCTCGGCTTAAACTAAGTGTTTACGAACAAATTTCTTCATCAGTACTATGGCAAATGAGATAAACTACTTGGACAAAGTGGCTTCAAGTCACTTTGTGTGGACAATTTCACAGGAAACACAATGTTTCAAAAACAGCCTTATCTCAGCGAGAGAAGCTCAAATACAGCATAAAACTGCATTACAGTGCCACGGCTTAAACTAAGTGTTTACGAACAAATTTCTTCAACAGCAAATGGGATACACTACATGGCCAAAGTGGCTTCACTTTGTATCTGCAATTACACAGAAAACAGCATTTCAAGTCTGTGTCTCAGCCTAATGTAAAACTGCATCACAGCGCCACAGCTTAAACTAAGTGTTTACAAGCAAGTTTCATACTCAGAACTTTGGCAAATGGGATACACTACATGGGCAAAGCGGTTTCAAGTCACTTTGTGTGGACAATTTCAATGGAAACACAATGTTTCAAAAACAGCCTTATCTCAGCGAGAGAAGCTCAAATACAGCATAAAACTGCATTACAGTGCCACGGCTTAAACTAAGTGTTTACGAACAAATTTCTTCATCAGTACTATGTCAAATGAGATAAACTACTTGGACAAAGTGGCTTCAAGTCACTTTGTGTGGACAATTTCACAGGAAACACAATGTTTCAAAAACAGCCTTATCTCAGCGAGAGAAGCTCAAATACAGCATAAAACTGCATTACAGTGCCTCGGCTTAAACTAAGTGTTTACGAACAAATTTCTTCATCAGTACTATGGCAAATGAGATAAACTACTTGGACAAGGTGGCTTCAAGTCACTTTGTGTGGATAATTTCACAGGAAACACAATGTTTCAAAAACAGCCTTATCTCAGCGAGAGAAGCTCAAATACAGCATAAAACTGCATTACAGTGCCACGGCTTAAACTAAGTGTTTACGAACAAATTTCTTTATCAGCAAATGGGATACACTACATGGCCAAAGTGGCTTCACTTTGTATCTGCAATTACACAGAAAACAGCATTTCAAGTCTCACTTTCTCAGCCTAATATAAAACTGCATCGCAGCGCCACGGCTTAAACTAAGTGTTTACAAACAAGTGTCATACTCTGAACTTTGACAAATGGGATAAACTACATGGGCAAAGTGGTTTCGAGTCACTTTGTGTGGACAATTTCACAGGAAACACAATGTTTCAAAAACAGCCTTATCTCAGCGAGAGAAGCTCAAAAACAGCATAAACCTGCATTACAGTGCCACAGCTTAAGCTAATTGTTTACGAACAAATTTTTTCAGACGTACTATGGCAAATGGGATAAAATACAATGACAAAGTGGTTTCACGTCACTTTGTGTGGACAATTTCACAGGAAACACAATGTTTCAAAAACAGCCTTATCTCAGCGAGAGAAGCTCAAAAACAGCATAAAACTGCATTACAGTGCCACGGCTTAAACTAAGTGTTTACGAACAAATTTCTTCATCAGTACTATGGCAAATGAGATAAACTACTTGGACAAAGTGGCTTCAAGTCACTTTGTGTGGACAATTTCACAGGAAACACAATGTTTCAAAAACAGCCTTATCTCAGCGAGAGAAGCTCAAATACAGCATAAAACTGCATTACAGTGCCACGGCTTAAACTAAGTGTTTACGAACAAATTTCTTCATCAGTACTATGGCAAATGAGATAAACTACTTGGACAAAGTGTCTTCAAGTCACTTTGTGTGGACAATTTCACAGGAAATCAATGTTTCAAAAACAGCCTTATCTCAGCGAGAGAAGCTCAAATACAGCATAAAACTGCATTACAGTGCCACGGCTTAAACTAAGTGTTTACGAACAAATTTCTTTATCAGCAAATGGGATACACTACATGGACAAAGTGGCTTCACTTTGTATCTGCAATTACACAGAAAACAGCATTTCAAGTCTCACTTTCTCAGCCTAATGTAAAACTGCATCGCAGCGCCACGGCTTAAACTAAGTGTTTACAAACAAGTGTCATACTCAGAACTTTGGCAAATGGGATAAACTACATGGGCAAAGTGGTTTCAAGTTACTTTGTGTGGACAATTTCACAGGAAACACAATGTTTCAAAAACAGCCTTATCTCAGCGAGAGAAGCTCAAAAACAGCATAAAAATGCATTACAGTGCCACGGCTTAAATTAAGTGTTTACGAACAAATTTCTTCATCAGTACTATGGCAAATGGGATAAACTACAAGGACAAAGTGGTTTCACGTCACTTTGTGTGGACAATTTCACAGGAAACACAATGTTTCAAAAACAGCCTTATCTCAGCGAGAGAAGCTCAAAAACAGCATAAACCTGCATTACAGTGCCACAGCTTAAGCTAATTGTTTACGAACAAATTTTTTCAGACGTACTATGGCAAATGGGATAAAATACATGGACAAAGTGGCTTCAAGACACTTTGTGTGAACAATTTCACAGGAAATCAATGTTTCAAAAACAGCCTCATCTCAGCGAGAGAAGCTCAAAAACAGCATAAAACTGCATTACAATTCCACGGCTTAAACTAAGTGTTTACGAACAAATTTCTTCATCAGTACTATGGCAAATGAGATAAACTACTTGGACAAAGTGGCTTCAAGTCACTTTGTGTGGACAATTTCACAGGAAACACAATGTTTCAAAAACAGCCTTATCTCAGCGAGAGAAGCTCAAAAACAGCATAAAACTGCATTACAGTGCCACGGCTTAAACTAAGTGTTTACGAACAAATTTCTTTATCAGCAAATGGGATACACTACATGGACAAAGTGGCTTCACTTTGTATCTGCAATTACACAGAAAACAGCGTTTCAAGTCTCACTTTCTCAGCCTAATGTAAAACTGCATCGCAGCGCCACGGCTTAAACTAAGTGTTTACAAACAAGTGTCATACTTAGAACTTTGGCAAAGGGGATAAACTACATGGGCAAAGTGGTTTCAAGTCACTTTGTGTGGACAATTTCACAGGAAACACAATGTTTCAAAAACAGCCTTATCTCAGCGAGAGAAGCTCAAAAACAGCATAAAACTGCATTACAGTGCCACGGCTTAAACTAAGTGTTTACGAACAAATTTCTTCATCAGTACTATGGCAAATGAGATAAACTACTTGGACAAAGTGGCTTCAAGTCACTTTGTGTGGACAATTTCACAGGAAACACAATGTTTCAAAAACAGCCTTATTTCAGCGAGAGAAGCTCAAATACAGCATAAAACTGCATTACAGTGCCACGGCTTAAACTAAGTGTTTACGAACAAATTTCTTCATCAGTACTATGGCAAATGAGATAAACTACTTGGACAAAGTGGCTTCAAGTCACTTTGTGTGGACAATTTCACAGGAAATCAATGTTTCAAAAACAGCCTTATCTCAGCGAGAGAAGCTCAAAAACAGCATAAAACTGCATTACAGTGCCACGGCTTAAACTAAGTGTTTACGAACAAATTTCTTCATCAGTACTATGGCAAATGAGATAAACTACTTGGACAAAGTGGCTTCAAGTCACTTTGTGTGGACAATTTCACAGGAAATCAATGTTTCAAAAACAGCCTTATCTCAGCGAGAGAAGCTCAAATACAGAATAAAACTGCATTACAGTGCCACGGCTTAAACTAAGTGTTTACGAACAAATTTCTTCATCAGTACTATGGCAAATGAGATAAACTACTTGGACAAAGTGGCTTCAAGTCACTTTGTGTGGACAATTTCACAGGAAACACAATGTTTCAAAAACAGCCTTATCTCAGCGAGAGAAGCTCAAAAACAGCATAAAACTGCATTACAGTGCCACGGCTTAAACTAAGTGTTTACGAACAAATTTCTTCATCAGTACTATGGCAAATGAGATAAACTACTTGGACAAAGTGGCTTCAAGTCACTTTGTGTGGACAATTTCACAGGAAATCAATGTTTCAAAAACAGCCTTATCTCAGCGAGAGAAGCTCAAAAACAGCATAAAACTGCATTACAGTGCCACGGCTTAAACTAAGTGTTTACGAACAAATTTCTTCATCAGTACTATGGCAAATGAGATAAACTACTTGGACAAAGTGGCTTCAAGTCACTTTGTGTGGACAATTTCACAGGAAATCAATGTTTCAAAAACAGCCTTATCTCAGCGAGAGAAGCTCAAAAATAGCATAAAACTGCATTACAGTGCCACGGCTTAAACTAAGTGTTTACGAACAAATTTCTTCATCAGTACTATGGCAAATGAGATAAACTACTTGGACAAAGTGGCTTCAAGTCACTTTGTGTGGACAATTACACAGGAAATCAATGTTTCAAAAACAGCCTTATCTCAGCGAGAGAAGCTCAAATACAGAATAAAACTGCATTACAGTGCCACGGCTTAAACTAAGTGTTTACGAACAAATTTCTTCATCAGTACTATGGCAAATGAGATAAACTACTTGGACAAAGTGGCTTCAAGTCACTTTGTGTGGACAATTTCACAGGAAATCAATGTTTCAAAAACAGCCTTATCTCAGCGAGAGAAGCTCAAAAACAGCATAAAACTGCATTACAGTGCCACGGCTTAAACTAAGTGTTTACGAACAAATTTCTTCATCAGTACTATGGCAAATGAGATAAACTACTTGGACAAAGTGGCTTCAAGTCACTTTGTGTGGACAATTTCACAGGAAATCAATGTTTCAAAAACAGCCTTATCTCAGCGAGAGAAGCTCAAATACAGAATAAAACTGCATTACAGTGCCACGGCTTAAACTAAGTGTTTACGAACAAATTTCTTTATCAGCAAATGGGATACACTACATGGACAAAGTGGCTTCACTTTGTATCTGCAATTACACAGAAAACAGCATTTCAAGTCTCACTTTCTCAGCCTAATGTAAAACTGCATCGCAGCGCCACGGCTTAAACTAAGTGTTTACAAACAAGTGTCATACTCAGAACATTGGCAAATGGGATAAACTACATGGGCAAAGTGGTTTCAAGTTACTTTGTGTGGACAATTTCACAGGAAACACAATGTTTCAAAAACAGCCTTATCTCAGCGAGAGAAGCTCAAAAACAGCATAAAAATGCATTACAGTGCCACGGCTTAAATTAAGTGTTTACGAACAAATTTCTTCATCAGTACTATGGCAAATGGGATAAACTACAAGGACAAAGTGGTTTCACGTCACTTTGTGTGGACAATTTCACAGGAAACACAATGTTTCAAAAACAGCCTTATCTCAGCGAGAGAAGCTCAAAAACAGCATAAACCTGCATTACAGTGCCACAGCTTAAGCTAATTGTTTACGAACAAATTTTTTCAGACGTACTATGGCAAATGGGATAAAATACATGGACAAAGTGGCTTCAAGTCACTTTGTGTGGACAATTTCACAGGAAATCAATGTTTCAAAAACAGCCTCATCTCAGCGAGAGAAGCTCAAAAACAGCATAAAAATGCATTACAGTGCCACGGCTTAAATTAAGTGTTTACGAACAAATTTCTTCATCAGTACTATGGCAAATGGGATAAACTACAAGGACAAAGTGGTTTCACGTCACTTTGTGTGGACAATTTCACAGGAAACACAATGTTTCAAAAACAGCCTTATCTCAGCGAGAGAAGCTCAAAATCAGCATAAAACTGCATTACAGTGCCACGGCTTAAACTAAGTGCTTACGAACAAATTTCTTCATCAGTACTATGGCAAATGAGATAAACTACTTGGACAAAGTGGCTTCAAGTCACTTTGTGTGGACAATTTCACAGGAAACACAATGTTTCAAAAACAGCCTTATCTCAGCGAGAGAAGCTCAAATACAGCATAAAACTGCATTACAGTGCCACGGCTTAAACTAAGTGTTTACGAACAAATTTCTTCAACAGCAAATGGGATACACTACATGGCCAAAGTGGCTTTCACTTTGTATCTGCAATTACACAGAAAACAGCATTTCAAGTCTGTGTCTCAGCCTAATGTAAAACTGCATCACAGCGCCACAGCTTAAACTAAGTGTTTACAAGCAAGTTTCATACTCAGAACTTTGGCAAATGGGATAAACTACATGGACAAAGTGGCTTCAAGTCACTTTGTGTGGACAATTTCACAGGAAATCAATGTTTCAAAACAGCCTTATTTCAGCGAGAGAAGCTCAAATACAGCATAAAACTGCATTACAGTGCCACGGCTTAAACTAAGTGTTTACGAACAAATTTCTTCATCAGTACTATGGCAAATGAGATAAACTTCTTGGACAAAGTGGCTTCAAGTCACTTTGTGTGGACAATTTCACAGGAAATCAATGTTTCAAAAACAGCCTTATCTCAGCGAGAGAAGCTCAAATACAGAATAAAACTGCATTACAGTGCCACGGCTTAAACTAAGTGTTTACGAACAAATTTCTTTATCAGCAAATGGGATACACTACATGGACAAAGTGGCTTCACTTTGTATCTGCAATTACACAGAAAACAGCATTTCAAGTCTCACTTTCTCAGCCTAATGTAAAACTGCATCGCAGCGCCACGGCTTAAACTAAGTGTTTACAAACAAGTGTCATACTCAGAACTTTGGCAAATGGGATAAACTATATGGGCAAAGTGGTTTCAAGTTACTTTGTGTGGACAATTTCACAGGAAACACAATGTTTCAAAAACAGCCTTATCTCAGCGAGAGAAGCTCAAAAACAGCATAAAAATGCATTACAGTGCCACGGCTTAAATTAAGTGTTTAAGAACAAATTTCTTCATCAGTACTATGGCAAATGGGATAAACTACAAGGACAAAGTGGTTTCACGTCACTTTGTGTGGACAATTTCACAGGAAACACAATGTTTCAAAAACAGCCTTATCTCAGCGAGAGAAGCTCAAAAACAGCATAAACCTGCATTACAGTGCCACAGCTTAAGCTAATTGTTTACGAACAAATTTTTTCAGACGTACTATGGCAAATGGGATAAAATACATGGACAAAGTGGCTTCAAGTCACTTTGTGTGGACAATTTCACAGGAAATCAATGTTTCAAAAACAGCCTTATCTCAGCGAGAGAAGCTCAAAAACAGCATAAAAATGCATTACAGTGCCACGGCTTAAATTAAGTGTTTACGAACAAATTTCTTCATCAGTACTATGGCAAATGGGATAAACTACAAGGACAAAGTGGTTTCACGTCACTTTGTGTGGACAATTTCACAGGAAACACAATGTTTCAAAAACAGCCTTATCTCAGCGAGAGAAGCTCAAAGTCAGCATAAAACTGCATTACAGTGACACGGCTTAAACTAAGTGTTTACGAACAAATTTCTTCATCAGTACTATGGCAAATGAGATAAACTACTTGGACAAAGTGGCTTCAAGTCACTTTGTGTGGACAATTTCACAGGAAACACAATGTTTCAAAAACAGCCTCATCTCAGCGAGAGAAGCTCAAATACAGCATAAAACTGCATTACAGTGCCACGGCTTAAACTAAGTGTTTACGAACAAATTTCTTCATCAGTACTATGGCAAATGAGATAAACTACTTGGACAAAGTGGCTTCAAGTCACTTTGTGTGGACAATTTCACAGGAAACACAATGTTTCAAAAACAGCCTTATCTCAGCGAGAGAAGCTCAAATACAGCATAAAACTGCATTACAGTGCCACGGCTTAAACTAAGTGTTTACGAACAAATTTCTTCAACAGCAAATGGGATACACTACATGGCCAAATTGGCTTCACTTTGTATCTGCAATTACACAGAAAACAGCATTTCAAGTCTGTGTCTCAGCCTAATGTAAAACTGCATCACAGCGCCACAGCTTAAACTAAGTGTTTACAAGCAAGTTTCATACTCAGAACTTTGGCAAATGGGATAAACTACATGAACAAAGTGGCTTCAAGTCACTTTGTGTGGACAATTTCACAGGAAATCAATGTTTCAAAAACAGCCTTATTTCAGCGAGAGAAGCTCAAATACAGCATAAAACTGCATTACAGTGCCACGGCTTAAACTAAGTGTTTACGAACAAATTTCTTCATCAGTACTATGGCAAATGAGATAAACTTCTTGGACAAAGTGGCTTCAAGTCACTTTGTGTGGACAATTTCACAGGAAATCAATGTTTCAAAAACAGCCTTATCTCAGCGAGAGAAGCTCAAATACAGAATAAAACTGCATTACAGTGCCACGGCTTAAACTAAGTGTTTACGAACAAATTTCTTTATCAGCAAATGGGATACACTACTTGGACAAAGTGGCTTCACTTTGTATCTGCAATTACACAGAAAACAGCATTTCAAGTCTCACTTTCTCAGCCTAATGTAAAACTGCATCGCAGCGCCACGGCTTAAACTAAGTGTTTACAAACAAGTGTCATACTCAGAACTTTGGCAAATGGGATAAACTATATGGGCAAAGTGGTTTCAAGTTACTTTGTGTGGACAATTTCACAGGAAACACAATGTTTCAAAAACAGCCTTAATCTCAGCGAGAGAAGCTCAAAAACAGCATAAAAATGCATTACAGTGCCACGGCTTAAATTAAGTGTTTAAGAACAAATTTCTTCATCAGTACTATGGCAAATGGGATAAACTACAAGGACAAAGTGGTTTCACGTCACTTTGTGTGGACAATTTCACAGGAAACACAATGTTTCAAAAACAGCCTTATCTCAGCGAGAGAAGCTCAAAAACAGCATAAACCTGCATTACAGTGCCACAGCTTAAGCTAATTGTTTACGAACAAATTTTTTCAGACGTACTATGGCAAATGAGATAAACTACTTGGACAAAGTGGCTTCAAGTCACTTTGTGTGGACAATTTCACAGGAAACACAATGTTTCAAAAACAGCCTCATCTCAGCGAGAGAAGCTCAAATACAGCATAAAACTGCATTACAGTGCCACGGCTTAAACTAAGTGTTTACGAACAAATTTCTTCATCAGTACTATGGCAAATGAGATAAACTACTTGGACAAAGTGGCTTCAAGTCACTTTGTGTGGACAATTTCACAGGAAACACAATGTTTCAAAAACAGCCTTATCTCAGCGAGAGAAGCTCAAATACAGCATAAAACTGCATTACAGTGCCACGGCTTAAACTAAGTGTTTACGAACAAATTTCTTCAACAGCAAATGGGATACACTACATGGCCAAATTGGCTTCACTTTGTA
Source organism: Embiotoca jacksoni (assembly GCF_022577435.1). Taxonomy (NCBI): domain Eukaryota; kingdom Metazoa; phylum Chordata; class Actinopteri; family Embiotocidae; genus Embiotoca; species Embiotoca jacksoni. Next base: position 20,064,484 of record NW_027185241.1, read on the forward strand.
TCTGCAATTACACAGAAAACAGCATTTCAAGTCTGTGTCTCAGCCTAATGTAAAACTGCATCACAGCGCCACAGCTTAAACTAAGTGTTTACAAGCAAGTGTCATACTCAGAACTTTGGCAAATGGGATAAACTATATGGGCAAAGTGGTTTCAAGTTACTTTGTGTGGACAATTTCACAGGAAACACAATGTTTCAAAAACAGCCTTATCTCAGCGAGAGAAGCTCAAAAACAGCATAAAAAATGCATTACAGTGCCACGGCTTAAATTAAGTGTTTAAGAACAAATTTCTTCATCAGTACTATGGCAAATGGGATAAACTACAAGGACAAAGTGGTTTCACGTCACTTTGTGTGGACAATTTCACAGGAAACACAATGTTTCAAAAACAGCCTTATCTCAGCGAGAGAAGCTCAAAACAGCATAAACCTGCATTACAGTGCCACAGCTTAAGCTAATTGTTTACGAACAAATTTTTTCAGACGTACTATGGCAAATGGGATAAAATACATGGACAAAGTGGCTTCAAGTCACTTTGTGTGGACAATTTCACAGGAAATCAATGTTTCAAAAACAGCCTTATCTCAGCGAGAGAAGCTCAAAAACAGCATAAAAATGCATTACAGTGCCACGGCTTAAATTAAGTGTTTACGAACAAATTTCTTCATCAGTACTATGGCAAATGGGATAAACTACAAGGACAAAGTGGTTTCACGTCACTTTGTGTGGACAATTTCACAGGAAACACAATGTTTCAAAAACAGCCTTATCTCAGCGAGAGAAGCTCAAAATCAGCATAAAACTGCATTACAGTGACACGGCTTAAACTAAGTGTTTACGAACAAATTTCTTCATCAGTACTATGGCAAATGAGATAAACTACTTGGACAAAGTGGCTTCAAGTCACTTTGTGTGGACAATTTCACAGGAAACACAATGTTTCAAAAACAGCCTCATCTCAGCGAGAGAAGCTCAAATACAGCATAAAACTGCATTACAGTGCCACGGCTTAAACTAAGTGTTTACGAACAAATTTCTTCATCAGTACTATGGCAAATGAGATAAACTACTTGGACAAAGTGGCTTCAAGTCACTTTGTGTGGACAATTTCACAGGAAACACAATGTTTCAAAAACAGCCTTATCTCAGCGAGAGAAGCTCAAATACAGCATAAAACTGCATTACAGTGCCACGGCTTAAACTAAGTGTTTACGAACAAATTTCTTCAACAGCAAATGGGATACACTACATGGCCAAATTGGCTTCACTTTGTATCTGCAATTACACAGAAAACAGCATTTCAAGTCTGTGTCTCAGCCTAATGTAAAACTGCATCACAGCGCCACAGCTTAAACTAAGTGTTTACAAGCAAGTTTCATACTCAGAACTTTGGCAAATGGGATAAACTATATGGACAAAGTGGCTTCAAGTCACTTTGTGTGGACAATTTCACAGGAAATCAATGTTTCAAAAACAGCCTTATTTCAGCGAGAGAAGCTCAAATACAGCATAAAACTGCATTACAGTGCCACGGCTTAAACTAAGTGTTTACGAACAAATTTCTTCATCAGTACTATGGCAAATGAGATAAACTTCTTGGACAAAGTGGCTTCAAGTCACTTTGTGTGGACAATTTCACAGGAAATCAATGTTTCAAAAACAGCCTTATCTCAGCGAGAGAAGCTCAAATACAGAATAAAACTGCATTACAGTGCCACGGCTTAAACTAAGTGTTTACGAACAAATTTCTTTCTCAGCAAATGGGATACACTACATGGACAAAGTGGCTTCACTTTGTATCTGCAATTACACAGAAAACAGCATTTCAAGTCTCACTTTCTCAGCCTAATGTAAAACTGCATCGCAGCGCCACGGCTTAAACTAAGTGTTTACAAACAAGTGTCATACTCAGAACTTTGGCAAATGGGATAAACTATATGGGCAAAGTGGTTTCAAGTTACTTTGTGTGGACAATTTCACAGGAAACACAATGTTTCAAAAACAGCCTTATCTCAGCGAGAGAAGCTCAAAAACAGCATAAAAATGCATTACAGTGCCACGGCTTAAATTAAGTGTTTAAGAACAAATTTCTTCATCAGTACTATGGCAAATGGGATAAACTACAAGGACAAAGTGGTTTCACGTCACTTTGTGTGGACAATTTCACAGGAAACACAATGTTTCAAAAACAGCCTTATCTCAGCGAGAGAAGCTCAAAAACAGCATAAACCTGCATTACAGTGCCACAGCTTAAGCTAATTGTTTACGAACAAATTTTTTCAGACGTACTATGGCAAATGGGATAAAATACATGGACAAAGTGGCTTCAAGTCACTTTGTGTGGACAATTTCACAGGAAATCAATGTTTCAAAAACAGCCTTATCTCAGCGAGAGAAGCTCAAAAACAGCATAAAAATGCATTACAGTGCCACGGCTTAAATTAAGTGTTTACGAACAAATTTCTTCATCAGTACTATGGCAAATGGGACAAACTACAAGGACAAAGTGGTTTCACGTCACTTTGTGTGGACAATTTCACAGGAAACACAATGTTTCAAAAACAGCCTTATCTCAGCGAGAGAAGCTCAAAATCAGCATAAAACTGCATTACAGTGACACGGCTTAAACTAAGTGTTTACGAACAAATTTCTTCATCAGTACTATGGCAAATGAGATAAACTACTTGGACAAAGTGGCTTCAAGTCACTTTGTGTGGACAATTTCACAGGAAACACAATGTTTCAAAAACAGCCTCATCTCAGCGAGAGAAGCTCAAATACAGCATAAAACTGCATTACAGTGCCACGGCTTAAACTAAGTGTTTACGAACAAATTTCTTCATCAGTACTATGGCAAATGAGATAAACTACTTGGACAAAGTGGCTTCAAGTCACTTTGTGTGGACAATTTCACAGGAAACACAATGTTTCAAAAACAGCCTTATCTCAGCGAGAGAAGCTCAAATACAGAATAAAACTGCATTACAGTGCCACGGCTTAAACTAAGTGTTTACGAACAAATTTCTTCATCAGTACTATGGCAAATGAGATAAACTACTTGGACAAAGTGGCTTCAAGTCACTTTGTGTGGACAATTTCACAGGAAACACAATGTTTCAAAAACAGCCTTATCTCAGCGAGAGAAGCTCAAAAACAGCATAAAACTGCATTACAGTGCCACGGCTTAAACTAAGTGTTTACGAACAAATTTCTTTATCAGCAAATGGGATACACTACATGGCCAAAGTGGCTTCACTTTGTATCTGCAATTACACAGAAAACAGCATTTCAAGTCTCACTTTCTCAGCCTAATGTAAAACTGCATCGCAGCGCCACGGCTTAAACTAAGTGTTTACAAACATGTGTCATACTTAGAACTTTGGCAAAGGGGATAAACTACATGGGCAAAGTGGTTTCAAGTCACTTTGTGTGGACAATTTCACAGGAAACACAATGTTTCAAAAACAGCCTTATCTCAGCGAGAGAAGCTCAAAAACAGCATAAAAATGCATTACAGTGCCACGGCTTAAACTAAGTGTTTACGAACAAATTTCTTCATCAGTACAATGGCAAATGAGATAAACTACTTGGACAAAGTGGCTTCAAGTCACTTTGTGTGGACAATTTCACAGGAAATCAATGTTTCAAAAACAGCCTTATCTCAGCGAGAGAAGCTCAAATACAGAATAAAACTGCATTACAGTGCCACGGCTTAATCTAAGTGTTTACGAACAAATTTCTTTATCAGCAAATGGGATACACTACATGGCCAAAGTGGCTTCACTTTGTATCTGCAATTACACAGAAAACAGCATTTCAAGTCTCACTTTCTCAGCCTAATGTAAAACTGCATCGCAGCGCCACGGCTTAAACTAAGTGTTTACAAACAAGTGTCATACTCAGAACTTTGGCAAATGGGATAAACTACATGGGCAAAGTGGTTTCAAGTTACTTTGTGTGGACAATTTCACAGGAAACACAATGTTTCAAAAACAGCCTTATCTCAGCGAGAGAAGCTCAAAAACAGCATAAAAATGCATTACAGTGCCACGGCTTAAATTAAGTGTTTACGAACAAATTTCTTCATCAGTACTATGGCAAATGGGATAAACTACAAGGACAAAGTGGTTTCACGTCACTTTGTGTGGACAATTTCACAGGAAACACAATGTTTCAAAAACAGCCTTATCTCAGCGAGAGAAGCTCAAAAACAGCATAAACCTGCATTACAGTGCCACAGCTTAAGCTAATTGTTTACGAACAAATTTTTTCAGACGTACTATGGCAAATGGGATAAAATACATGGACAAAGTGGCTTCAAGTCACTTTGTGTGGACAATTTCACAGGAAATCAATGTTTCAAAAACAGCCTTATCTCAGCGAGAGAAGCTCAAAAACAGCATAAAAATGCATTACAGTGCCACGGCTTAAATTAAGTGTTTACGAACAAATTTCTTCATCAGTACTATGGCAAATGGGATAAACTACAAGGACAAAGTGGTTTCACGTCACTTTGTGTGGACAATTTCACAGGAAACACAATGTTTCAAAAACAGCCTTATCTCAGCGAGAGAAGCTCAAAATCAGCATAAAACTGCATTACAGTGCCACGGCTTAAACTAAGTGTTTACGAACAAATTTCTTCATCAGTACTATGGCAAATGAGATAAACTACTTGGACAAAGTGGCTTCAAGTCACTTTGTGTGGACAATTTCACAGGAAACACAATGTTTCAAAAACAGCCTTATCTCAGCGAGAGAAGCTCAAAAACAGCATAAACCTGCATTACAGTGCCACGGCTTAAACTAAGTGTTTACGAACAAATTTCTTCATCAGTACTATGGCAAATGGGATAAACTACAAGGACAAAGTGGTTTCACGTCACTTTGTGTGGACAATTTCACAGGAAACACAATGTTTCAAAAACAGCCTTATCTCAGCGAGAGAAGCTCAAATACAGCATAAAACTGCATTACAGTGCCACGGCTTAAACTAAGTGTTTATGAACAAATTTCTTTATCAGCAAATGGGATACACTACATGGCCAAAGTGGCTTCACTTTGTATCTGCAATTACACAGAAAACAGCATTTCAAGTCTCACTTTCTCAGCCTAATGTAAAACTGCTTCACAGCGCCACGGCTTAAGCTCATTGTTTACGAACAAATTTTTTCAGACGTACTATGGCAAATGGGATAAAATACATGGACAAAGTGGCTTCAAGTCACTTTGTGTGGACAATTTCACAGGAAACACAATGTTTCAAAAACAGCCTTATCTCAGCGAGAGAAGCTCAAAAACAGCATAAAACTGCATTACAGTGCCATGGCTTAAACTAAGTGTTTACGAACAAATTTCTTCATCAGTATTATGGCAAATGAGATAAACTACTTGGACAAAGTGGCTTCAAGTCACTTTGTGTGGACAATTTCACAGGAAACACAATGTTTCAAAAACAGCCTTATCTCAGCGAGAGAAGCTCAAATACAGCATAAAACTGCATTATAGTGCCACGGCTTAAACTAAGTGTTTACGAACAAATTTCTTTATCAGCAAATGGGATACACTACATGGACAAAGTGGCTTCACTTTGTATCTGCAATTACACAGAAAACAGCATTTCAAGTCTCACTTTCTCATCCTAATGTAAAACAGCATCACAGCGCCACGGCTTAAACTAAGTGTTTACAAACAAGTTTCATACTCAGACCTATGGCAAATGGAATAAACTACATGAACAAAGTGGTTTCAAGTCACTTTGTGTGGACAATTTCACAGGAAACACAATGTTTCAAAAACAGCCTTATCTCAGCGAGAGAAGCTCAAAAACAGCATAAAACTGCATTACAGTGCCACGGCTTAAGCTAATTGTTTACGAACAAATTTTTTCAGACGTACTATGGCAAATGGGATAAAAGACATGGACAAAGTGGCTTCAAGTCACTTTGTGTGGACAATTTCACAGGAAACACAATGTTTCAAAAACAGCCTTATCTCAGCGAGAGAACCTCAACTACAGCATAAAACTGCATTATAGTGCCATGGCTTAAACTAAGTGTTTACGAACAAATTTCTTCATCAGTACTATGGCAAATGAGATAAACTACTTGGACAAAGTGGCTTCAAGTCACTTTGTGTGGACAATTTCACAGGAAACACAATGTTTCAAAAACAGCCTTATCTCAGCGAGAGAAGCTCAAATACAGCATAAAACTGCATTACAGTGCCACGGCTTAAACTAAGTGTTTACGAACAAATTTCTTTATCTGCAAATGGGATACACTACATGGCCAAAGTGGCTTCACTTTGTATCTGCAATTACACAGAAAGCAGCATTTCAAGTCTCACTTTCTCAGCCTAATGTAAAACTGCATCACAGCGCCACGGCTTAAACTAAGTGTTTACAAACAAGTGTCATACTCAGAACTTTGGCAAATGGGATAAACTACATGGGCAAAGTGGCTTCAAGTCACTTTCTGTGGACAATTTCACAGGAAACACAATGTTTCAAAAACAGCCTTATCTCAGCGAGAGAAGCTCAAAAACAGCATAAAAATGCATTACAGTGCCACGGCTTAAACTAAGTGTTTACGAACAAATTTCTTCATCAGTACTATGGCAAATGACATAAACTACTTGGACAAAGTGGCTTCAAGTCACTTTGTGTGGACAATTTCACAGGAAACACAATGTTTCAAAAACAGCCTTATCTCAGCGAGAGAAGCTCAAATACAGCATAAAACTGCATTACAGTGCCACGGCTTAAATTAAGTGTTTACGAACAAATTTCTTCATCAGTACTATGGCAAATGGGATAAACTACAAGGACAAAGTGGTTTCACGTCACTTTGTGTGGACAATTTCACAGGAAACACAATGTTTCAAAAACAGCCTTATCTCAGCGAGAGAAGCTCAAATACAGCATAAACCTGCATTACAGTGCCACGGCTTAAGCTAATTGTTTACGAACAAATTTTTTCAGACGTACTATGGCAAATGGGATAAAATACATGGACAAAGTGGCTTCAAGTCACTTTGTGTGGACAATTTCACAGGAAACACAATGTTTCAAAAACAGCCTTATGTCAGTGAGAGAAGCTCAAAAACAGCATAAAACTGCATTACAGTGCCACGGCTTAAACTAAGTGTTTACGAACAAATTTCTTCATCAGTACTATGGCAAATGAGATAAACTACTTGGACAAAGTGGTTTCAAGTCACTTTGTGTGGACAATTTCACAGGAAACACAATGTTTCAAAAACAGCCTTATCTCAGCGAGAGAAGCTCAAATACAGCATAAAACTGCATTACAGTGCCACGGCTTAAACTAAGTGTTTACGAACAAATTTCTTTATCAGCAAATGGGATACACTACATGGCCAAAGTGGCTTCACTTTGTATCTGCAATTACACAGAAAACAGCATTTCAAGTCTCACTTTCTCAGCCTAATGTAAAACTGCATCACAGCTCCACGGCTTAAACTAAGTGTTTACAAACAAGTTTCATACTCAGAACTTTGGCAAATGGGATACACTACATGGGCAAAGTGGTTTCAAGTCACTTTGTGTGGACAATTTCACAGGAAACACAATGTTTCAAAAAAAGCCTTATCTCAGCGAGAGAAGCTCAAAAACAGCATAAAAATGCATTACAGTGCCACGGCTTAAATTAAGTGTTTACGAACAAATTTCTTCATCAGTACTATGGCAAATGGGATAAACTACAAGGACAAAGTGGTTTCACGTCACTTTGTGTGGACAATTTCACAGGAAACACAATGTTTCAAAAACAGCCTTATCTCAGAGAGAGAAGCTCAAAAACAGCATAAACCTGCATTACAGTGCCACGGCTTAAGCTCATTGTTTACGAACAAATTTTTTCAGACGTACTATGGCAAATGGGATAAAATACATGGACAAAGTGGCTTCAAGTCACTTTGTGTGGACAATTTCACAGGAAACACAATGTTTCAAAAACAGCCTTATCTCAGCGAGAGAAGCTCAAAAACAGCATAAAACTGCATTACAGTGCCACGGCTTAAATTAAGTGTTTACGAACAAATTTCTTCATCAGTACTATGGCAAATGAGATAAACTACTTGGACAAAGTGGCTTCAAGTCACTTTGTGTGGACAATTTCACAGGAAACACAATGTTTCAAAAACAGCCTTATCTCAGCGAGAGAAGCTCAAAAACAGCATAAAAATGCATTACAGTGCCACGGCTTAAATTAAGTGTTTACGAACAAATTTCTTCATCAGTACTATGGCAAATGGGATAAACTACAAGGACAAAGTGGTTTCACGTCACTTTGTGTGGACAATTTCACAGGAAACACAATGTTTCAAAAACAGCCTTATCTCAGCGAGAGAAGCTCAAATACAGCATAAAACTGCATTACAGTGCCACGGCTTAAACTAAGTGTTTACGAACAAATTTCTTCATCAGAACTATGTCAAATGGGATAAACTACAAGGACAAAGTGGTGTCACGTCACTTTGTGTGGACAATTTCACAGGAAACACAATGTTTCAAAAACAGCCTTATCTCCGCAAGAGAAGCTCAAAAACAGCATAAAACTGCATTACAGTGCCACGGCTTAAGCTAATTGTTTACGAACAAATTTTTTCAGACGTACTATGGCAAATGGTATAAAATACATGGACAAAGTGGCTTCAAGTCACTTTGTGTGGACAATTTCACAGGAAACACAATGTTTCAAAAACAGCCTTATCTCAGCGAGAGAAGCTCAAATACAGCATAAAACTGCATTACAGTGCCACGGCTTAAACTAAGTGTTTACGAACAAATTTCTTTATCAGCAAATGGGATACACTACATGGCCAAAGTGGCTTCACTTTGTATCTGCAATTACACAGAAAACAGCATTTCAAGTCTCACTTTCTCAGCCTAATGTAAAACTGCATCACAGCGCCACGGCTTAAACTAAGTGTTTACAAACAAGTGTCATACTCAGAACTTTGGCAAATGGGATAAACTACATGGGCAAAGTGGCTTCAAGTCACTTTATGTGGACAATTTCACAGGAAACACAATGTTTCAAAAACAGCCTTATCTCAGCGAGAGAAGCTCAAAAACAGCATAAAAATGCATTACAGTGCCACGGCTTAAATTAAGTGTTTACGAACAAATTTCTTCATCAGTACTATGGCAAATGGGATAAACTACAAGGACAAAGTGGTTTCACGTCACTTTGTGTGGACAATTTCACAGGAAACACAATGTTTCAAAAACAGCCTTATCTCAGCGAGAGAAGCTCAAATACAGCATAAAACTGCATTACAGTGCCACGGCTTAAACTAAGTGTTTACGAACAAATTTCTTCATCAGTACTATGGCAAAAGGGATAAACTACAAGGACAAAGTGGTTTCACGTCACTTTGTGTGGACAATTTCACAGGAAACACAATGTTTCAAAAACAGCCTTATCTCAGCGAGAGAAGCTCAAAAACAGCATAAAACTGCATTATAGTGCCACGGCTTAAATTAAGTGTTTACGAACAAATTTCTTTATCAGCAAATGGGATACACTACATGGCCAAAGTGGCTTCACTTTGTATCTGCAATTACACAGAAAACAGCATTTCAAGTCTCACTTTCTCAGCCTAATGTAAAACTGCATCACAGCGCCACGGCTTAAACTAAGTGTTTACAAACAAGTGTCATACTCAGAACTTTGGCAAATGGGATAAACTACATGGGCAAAGTGGCTTCAAGTCACTTTCTGTGGACAATTTCACAGGAAACACAATGTTTCAAAAACAGCCTTATCTCAGCGAGAGAAGCTCAAAAACAGCATAAAAATGCATTACAGTGCCACGGCTTAAATTAAGTGTTTACGAACAAATTTCTTCATCAGTACTATGGCAAATGGGATAAACTACAAGGACAAAGTGGTTTCACGTCACTTTGTGTGGACAATTTCACAGGAAACACAATGTTTCAAAAACAGCCTTATCTCAGCGAGAGAAGCTCAAAAACAGCATAAAACTGCATTACAGTGCCACGGCCTAAACTAAGTGTTTACAAACAAATTTCTTCATCAGTACTATGGCAAATGAGATAAACTACTTGGACAAAGTGGCTTCAAGTCACTTTGTGTGGACAATTTCACAGGAAACACAATGTTTCAAAAACAGCCTTATCTCAGCGAGAGAAGCTCAAATACAGCATAAAACTGCATTACAGTGCCACGGCTTAAATTAAGTGTTTACGAACAAATTTCTTCATCAGTACTATGGCAAATGGGATAAACTACAAGGACAAAGTGGTTTCACGTCACTTTGTGTGGACAATTTCACAGGAAACACAATGTTTCAAAAACAGCCTTATCTCAGCGAGAGAAGCTCAAAAACAGCATAAAAATGCATTACAGTGCCACGGCTTAAATTAAGTGTTTACGAACAAATTTCCTCATCAGTACTATGACAAATGAGATAAACTACTTGGACAAAGTGGTTTCAAGTCACTTTGTGTGGACAATTTCACAGGAAACACAATGTTTCAAAAACAGCCTTATCTCAGCGAGAGAAGCTCAAAAACAGCATAAAAATGCATTACAGTGCCACGGCTTAAATTAAGTGTTTACGAACAAATTTCTTCATCAGTACTATGGGAAATGGGATAAACTACAAGGACAAAGTCGTTTCACGTCACTTTGTGTGGACAATTTCACAGGAAACACAATGTTTCAAAAACAGCCTTATCTCAGCGAGAGAAGCTCAAATGCAGCATAAAACTGCATTACAGTGCCACGGCTTAAACTAAGTGTTTACGAACAAATTTCTTCATCAGCAAATGGGATACACTACATGGCCAAAGTGGCTTCACTTTGTATCTGCAATTACACAGAAAACAGCATTTCAAGTCTCACTTTCTCAGCCTAATGTAAAACTGCATCACAGCGCCACGGCTTAAACTAAGTGTTTACAAACAAGTGTCATACTCAGAACTTTGGCAAATGGGATAAACTACATGGGCAAAGTGGTTTCAAGTCACTTTGTGTGGACAATTTCACAGGAAACACAATGTTTCAAAAACAGCCTTATCTCAGCGAGAGAAGCTCAAAAACAGCATAAAAATGCATTACAGTGCCACGGCTTAAATTAAGTGTTTACGAACAAATTTCTTCATCAGTACTATGGCAAATGGGATAAACTACAAGGACAAAGTGGTTTCACGTCACTTTGTGTGGACAATTTCACAGGAAACACAATGTTTCAAAAACAGCCTTATCTCGGCGAGAGAAGCTCAAAAACAGCATAAAACTGCATTACAGTGCCACGGCTTAAGCTAATTGTTTACGAACAAATTTTTTCAGACGTACTATGGCAAATGGTATAAAATACATGGACAAAGTGGCTTCAAGTCACTTTGTGTGGACAATTTCACAGGAAACACAATGTTTCAAAAACAGCCTTATCTCAGCGAGAGAAGCTCAAATACAGCATAAAACTGCATTACAGTGCCACGGCTTAAACTAAGTGTTTACGAACAAATTTCTTTATCAGCAAATGGGATACACTACATGGCCAAAGTGGCTTCACTTTGTATCTGCAATTACACATAAAACAGCATTTCAAGTCTCACTTTCTCAGCCTAATGTAAAACAGCATCACAGCGCCACGGCTTAAATTAAGTGTTTACGAACAAATTTCTTCATCAGTACTATGGCAAATGGGATAAACTACAAGGACAAAGTGGTTTCACGTCACTTTGTGTGGACAATTTCACAGGAAACACAATGTTTCAAAAACAGCCTTATCTCAGCGAGAGAAGCTCAAAAACAGCATAAAAATGCATTACAGTGCCACGGCTTAAATTAAGTGTTTACGAACAAATTTCTTCATCAGTACTATGGCAAATGGGATAAACTACATGAACAAAGTGGTTTCAAGTCACTTTGTGTGGACAATTTCACAGGAAACACAATGTTTCAAAAACAGCCTTATCTCAGCGAGAGAAGCTCAAAAACAGCATAAAACTGCATTACAGTTCCACGGCTTAAGCTAATTGTTTACGAACAAATTTTTTCAGACGTACTATGGCAAATGGGATAAAAGACATGGACAAAGTGGCTTCAAGTCACTTTGTGTGGACAATTTCACAGGAAACACAATGTTTCAAAAACAGCCTTATCTCAGCGAGAGAAGCTCAACTAGAGCATAAAACTGCATTATAGTGCCACGGCTTAAACTAAGTGTTTACGAACAAATTTCTTCATCAGTACTATGGCAAATGAGATAAACTACTTGGACAAAGTGGCTTCAAGTCACTTTGTGTGGACAATTTCACAGGAAACACAATGTTTCAAAAACAGCCTTATCTCAGCGAGAGAAGCTCAAATACAGCATAAAACTGCATTACAGTGCCACGGCTTAAACTAAGTGTTTACGAACAAATTTCTTTATCAGCAAATGGGATACACTACATGGCCAAAGTGGCTTCACTTTGTATCTGCAATTACACAGAAAACAGCATTTCAAGTCTCACTTTCTCAGCCTAATGTAAAACTGCATCACAGCGCCACGGCTTAAACTAAGTGTTTACAAACAAGTGTCATACTCAGAACTTTGGCAAATGGGATAAACTACATGGGCAAAGTGGCTTCAAGTCACTTTCTGTGGACAATTTCACAGGAAACACAATGTTTCAAAAACAGCCTTATCTCAGTGAGAGAAGCTCAAAAACAGCATAAAACTGCATTACAGTGCCACGGCTTAAACTAAGTGTTTACGAACAAATTTCTTCATCAGTACTATGGCAAATGAGATAAACTACTTGGACAAAGTGGTTTCAAGTCACTTTGTGTGGACAATTTCACAGGAAACACAATGTTTCAAAAACAGCCTTATCTCAGCGAGAGAAGCTCAAAAACAGCATAAAAATGCATTACAGTGCCACGGCTTAAATTAAGTGTTTACGAACAAATTTCTTCATCAGTACTATGGCAAATGGGATAAACTACAAGGACAAAGTGGTTTCACGTCACTTTGTGTGGACAATTTCACAGGAAACACAATGTTTCAAAAACAGCCTTATCTCAGCGAGAGAAGCTCAAATACAGCATAAAACTGCATTACAGTGCCACGGCTTAAACTAAGTGTTTACGAACAAATTTCTTCATCAGCAAATGGGATACACTACATGGCCAAAGTGGCTTCACTTTGTATCTGCAATTACACAGAAAACAGCATTTCAAGTCTCACTTTCTCAGCCTAATGTAAAACAGCATCACAGCGCCACGGCTTAAACTAAGTGTTTACAAACAAGTGTCATACTCAGAACTTTGGCAAATGGGATAAACTACATGGGCAAAGTGGTTTCAAGTCACTTTGTGTGGACAATTTCACAGGAAACACAATGTTTCAAAAACAGCCTTATCTCAGCGAGAGAAGCTCAAAAACAGCATAAAAATGCATTACAGTGCCACGGCTTAAATTAAGTGTTTACGAACAAATTTCTTCATCAGTACTATGGCAAATGGGATAAACTACAAGGACAAAGTGGTTTCACGTCACTTTGTGTGGACAATTTCACAGGAAACACAATGTTTCAAAAACAGCCTTATCTCCGCGAGAGAAGCTCAAAAACAGCATAAAACTGCATTACAGTGCCACGGCTTAAGCTAATTGTTTACGAACAAATTTTTTCAGACGTACTATGGCAAATGGGATAAAAGACATGGACAAAGTGGCTTCAAGTCACTTTGTGTGGACAATTTCACAGGAAACACAATGTTTCAAAAACAGCCTTATCTCAGCGAGAGAAGCTCAACTAGAGCATAAAACTGCATTATAGTGCCACGGCTTAAACTAAGTGTTTACGAACAAATTTCTTCATCAGTACTATGGCAAATGAGATAAACTACTTGGACAAAGTGGCTTCAAGTCACTTTGTGTGGACAATTTCACAGGAAACACAATGTTTCAAAAACAGCCTTATCTCAGCGAGAGAAGCTCAAATACAGCATAAAACTGCGTTACAGTGCCACGGCTTAAACTAAGTGTTTATGAACAAATTTCTTTATCAGCAAATGGGATACACTACATGGCCAAAGTGGCTTCACTTTGTATCTGCAATTACACAGAAAACAGCATTTCAAGTCTCACTTTCTCAGCCTAATGTAAAACTGCATCACAGCGCCACGGCTTAAACTAAGTGTTTACAAACAAGTGTCATACTCAGAACTTTGGCAAATGGGATAAACTACATGGGCAAAGTGGCTTCAAGTCACTTTCTGTGGACAATTTCACAGGAAACACAATGTTTCAAAAACAGCCTTATCTCAGCGAGAGAAGCTCAAATACAGCATAAAACTGTATTACAGTGCCACGGCTTAAATTAAGTGTTTACGAACAAATTTCTTCATCAGTACTATGGCAAATGGGATAAACTACAAGGACAAAGTGGTTTCACGTCACTTTGTGTGGACAATTTCATAGGAAACACAATGTTTCAAAAACAGCCTTATCTCAGCGAGAGAAGCTCAAAAACAGCATAAACCTGCATTACAGTGCCACGGCTTAAATTAAGTGTTTACGAACAAATTTCTTCATCAGTACTATGGCAAATGGGATAAACTACAAGGACAAAGTGGTTTCACGTCACTTTGTGTGGACAATTTCACAGGAAACACAATGTTTCAAAAACAGCCTTATCTCAGCGAGAGAAGCTCAAAAACAGCATAAACCTGCATTACAGTGCCACGGCTTAAGCTAATTGTTTACGAACAAATTTTTTCAGACGTACTATGGCAAATGGGATAAAATACATGGACAAAGTGGCTTCATGTCACTTTGTGTGGACAATTTCACAGGAAACACAATGTTTCAAAAACAGCCTTATCTCAGTGAGAGAAGCTCAAAAACAGCATAAAACTGCATTACAGTGCCACGGCTTAAACTAAGTGTTTACGAACAAATTTCTTCATCAGTACTATGGCAAATGAGATAAACTACTTGGACAAAGTGGTTTCAAGTCACTTTGTGTGGACAATTTCACAGGAAACACAATGTTTCAAAAACAGCCTTATCTCAGCGAGAGAAGCTCAAAAACAGCATAAAACTGCATTACAGTGCCACGGCTTAAACTAAGTGTTTACGAACAAATTTCTTCATCAGCAAATGGGATACACTACATGGCCAAAGTGGCTTCACTTTGTATCTGCAATTACACAGAAAACAGCATTTCAAGTCTCACTTTCTCAGCCTAATGTAAAACAGCATCACAGCGCCACGGCTTAAACTAAGTGTTTACAAACAAGTGTCATACTCAGAACTTTGGCAAATGGGATAAACTACATGGGCAAAGTGGTTTCAAGTCACTTTGTGTGGACAATTTCACAGGAAACACAATGTTTCAAAAACAGCCTTATCTCAGCGAGAGAAGCTCAAAAACAGCATAAAACTGCATTACAGTGCCACGGCTTAAATTAAGTGTTTACGAACAAATTTCTTCATCAGTACTATGGCAAATGGGATAAACTACAAGGACAAAGTGGTTTCACGTCACTTTGTGTGGACAATTTCACAGGAAACACAATGTTTCAAAAACAGCCTTATCTCCGCGAGAGAAGCTCAAAAACAGCATAAAACTGCATTACAGTGCCACGGCTTAAGCTAATTGTTTACGAACAAATTTTTTCAGACGTACTATGGCAAATGGTATAAAATACATGGACAAAGTGGCTTCAAGTCACTTTGTGTGGACAATTTCACAGGAAACACAATGTTTCAAAAACAGCCTTATCTCAGCGAGAGAAGCTCAAATACAGCATAAAACTGCATTACAGTGCCACGGCTTAAACTAAGTGTTTACGAACAAATTTCTTTATCAGCAAATGGGATACACTACATGGCCAAAGTGGCTTCACTTTGTATCTGCAATTACACAGAAAACAGCATTTCAAGTCTCACTTTCTCAGCCTAATGTAAAACTGCATCACAGCGCCACGGCTTAAACTAAGTGTTTACAAACAAGTGTCATACTCAGAACTTTGGCAAATGGGATAAACTACATGGGCAAAGTGGTTTCAAGTCACTTTATGTGGACAATTTCACAGGAAACACAATGTTTCAAAAACAGCCTTATCTCAGCGAGAGAAGCTCAAAAACAGCATAAAACTGCATTACAGTGCCATGGCTTAAACTAAGTGTTTACGAACAAATTTCTTCATCAGTATTATGGCAAATGAGATAAACTACTTGGACAAAGTGGCTTCAAGTCACTTTGTGTGGACAATTTCACAGGAAACACAATGTTTCAAAAACAGCCTTATCTCAGCGAGAGAAGCTCAAAAACAGCATAAAACTGCATTACAGTGCCACGGCTTAAGCTAATTGTTTACGAACAAATTTTTTCAGACGTACTATGGCAAATGGGATAAAATACATGGACAAAGTGTCTTCAAGTCACTTTGTGTGGACAATTTCACAGGAAACACAATGTTTCAAAAACAGCCTTATCTCAGCGAGAGAAGCTCAAAAACAGCATAAAACTGCATTACAGTGCCATGGCTTAAACTAAGTGTTTACGAACAAATTTCTTCATCAGTATTATGGCAAATGAGATAAACTACTTGGACAAAGTGGCTTCAAGTCACTTTGTGTGGACAATTTCACAGGAAACACAATGTTTCAAAAACAGCCTTATCTCAGCGAGAGAAGCTCAAATACAGCATAAAACTGCATTACAGTGCCACGGCTTAAACTAAGTGTTTACGAACAAATTTCTTTATCAGCAAATGGGATACACTACATGGCCAAAGTGGCTTCACTTTGTATCTGCAATTACACAGAAAACAGCATTTCAAGTCTCACTTTCTCAGCCTAATGTAAAACTGCATCACAGCGCCACGGCTTAAACTAAGTGTTTACAAACAAGTTTCATACTCAGACCTATGGCAAATGGGATAAACTACATGAACAAAGTGGTTTCAAGTCACTTTGTGTGGACAATTTCACAGGAAACACAATGTTTCAAAAACAGCCTTATCTCAGCGAGAGAAGCTCAAAAACAGCATAAAACTGCATTACAGTGCCACGGCTTAAACTAAGTGTTTACGAACAAATTTCTTCATCAGTACTATGGCAAATGAGATAAACTACTTGGACAAAGTGGCTTCAAGTCACTTTGTGTGGACAATTTCACAGGAAACACAATGTTTCAAAAACAGCCTTATCTCAGCGAGAGAAGCTCAAATACAGCATAAAAATGCATTACAGTGCCACGGCTTAAACTAAGTGTTTACGAACAAATTTCTTTATCAGCAAATGAGATAAACTACTTGGACAAAGTGGCTTCAAGTCACTTTGTGTGGACAATTTCACAGGAAACACAATGTTTCAAAAACAGCCTTATCTCAGCGAGAGAAGCTCAAATACAGCATAAAACTGCATTACAGTGCCACGGCTTAAATTAAGTGTTTACGAACAAATTTCTTCATCAGTACTATGGCAAATGGGATAAACTACAAGGACAAAGTGGTTTCACGTCACTTTGTGTGGACAATTTCACAGGAAACACAATGTTTCAAAAACAGCCTTATCTCAGCGAGAGAAGCTCAAATACAGCATAAAACTGCATTGCAGTGCCACGGCTTAAATTAAGTGTTTACGAACAAATTTCTTCATCAGTACTATGGCAAATGGGATAAACTACAAGGACAAAGTGGTTTCACGTCACTTTGTGTGGACAATTTCACAGGAAACACAATGTTTCAAAAACAGCCTTATCTCAGCGAGAGAAGCTCAAATACAGCATAAAACTGCATTACAGTGCCACGGCTTAAACTAAGTGTTTACGAACAAATTTCTTTATCAGCAAATGGGATACACTACATGGCCAAAGTGGCTTCACTTTGTATCTGCAATTACACAGAAAACAGCATTTCAAGTCTCACTTTCTCAGCCTAATGTAAAACAGCATCACAGCGCCACGGCTTAAACTAAGTGTTTACAAACAAGTTTCATACTCAGACCTATGGCAAATGGGATAAACTACATGAACAAAGTGGTTTCAAGTCACTTTGTGTGGACAATTTCACAGGAAACACAATGTTTCAAAAACAGCCTTATCTCAGCGAGAGAAGCTCAAAAACAGCATAAAACTGCATTACAGTGCCACGGCTTAAGCTAATTGTTTACGAACAAATTTTTTCAGACGTACTATGGCAAATGGGATAAAAGACATGGACAAAGTGGCTTCAAGTCACTTTGTGTGGACAATTTCACAGGAAACACAATGTTTCAAAAACAGCCTTATCTCAGCGAGAGAAGCTCAACTACAGCATAAAACTGCATTATAGTGCCACGGCTTAAACTAAGTGTTTACGAACAAATTTCTTCATCAGTACTATGGCAAATGAGATAAACTACTTGGACAAAGTGGCTTCAAGTCACTTTGTGTGGACAATTTCACAGGAAACACAATGTTTCAAAAACAGCCTTATCTCAGCGAGAGAAGCTCAAATACAGCATAAAACTGCATTACAGTGCCACGGCTTAAACTAAGTGTTTACGAACAAATTTCTTTATCAGCAAATGGGATACACTACATGGCCAAAGTGGCTTCACTTTGTATCTGCAATTACACAGAAAACAGCATTTCAAGTCTCACTTTCTCAGCCTAATGTAAAACAGCATCACAGCGCCACGGCTTAAACTAAGTGTTTACAAACAAGTTTCATACTCAGACCTATGGCAAATGGGATAAACTACATGAACAAAGTGGTTTCAAGTCACTTTGTGGTGGACAATTTCACAGGAAACACAATGTTTCAAAAACAGCCTTATCTCAGCGAGAGAAGCTCAAAAACAGCATAAAACTGCATTACAGTTCCACGGCTTAAGCTAATTGTTTACGAACAAATTTTTTCAGACGTACTATGGCAAATGGGATAAAAGACATGGACAAAGTGGCTTCAAGTCACTTTGTGTGGACAATTTCACAGGAAACACAATGTTTCAAAAACAGCCTTATCTCAGCGAGAGAAGCTCAACTACAGCATAAAACTGCATTATAGTGCCACGGCTTAAACTAAGTGTTTACGAACAAATTTCTTCATCAGTACTATGGCAAATGAGATAAACTACTTGGACAAAGTGGCTTCAAGTCACTTTGTGTGGACAATTTCACAGGAAACACAATGTTTCAAAAACAGCCTTATCTCAGCGAGAGAAGCTCAAATACAGCATTACAGTGCCACGGCTTAAACTAAGTGTTTACGAACAAATTTCTTTATCAGCAAATGGGATACACTACATGGCCAAAGTGGCTTCACTTTGTATCTGCAATTACACAGAAAACAGCATTTCAAGTCTCACTTTCTCAGCCTAATGTAAAACTGCATCACAGCGCCACGGCTTAAACTAAGTGTTTACAAACAAGTGTCATACTCAGAACTTTGGCAAATGGGATAAACTACATGGGCAAAGTGGCTTCAAGTCTACTTTCTGTGGACAATTTCACAGGAAACACAATGTTTCAAAAACAGCCTTATCTCAGCGAGAGAAGCTCAAAAACAGCATAAAAATGCATTACAGTGCCACGGCTTAAATTAAGTGTTTACGAACAAATTTCTTCATCAGTACTATGGCAAATGGGATAAACTACAAGGACAAAGTGGTTTCACGTCACTTTGTGTGGACAATTTAACAGGAAACACAATGTTTCAAAAACAGCCTTATCTCAGCGAGAGAAGCTCAAAAACAGCATAAAACTGCATTACAGTGCCACGGCTTAAACTAAGTGTTTACGAACAAATTTCTTCATCAGTACTATGGCAAATGAGATAAACTACTTGGACAAAGTGGCTTCAAGTCACTTTGTGTGGACAATTTCACAGGAAACACAATGTTTCAAAAACAGCCTTATCTCAGCGAGAGAAGCTCAAATACAGCATAAAACTGCATTACAGTGCCACGGCTTAAATTAAGTGTTTACGAACAAATTTCTTCATCAGTACTATGGCAAATGGGATAAACTACAAGGACAAAGTGGTTTCACGTCACTTTGTGTGGACAATTTCACAGGAAACACAATGTTTCAAAAACAGCCTTATCTCAGCGAGAGAAGCTCAAAAACAGCATAAACCTGCATTACAGTGCCACGGCTTAAATTAAGTGTTTCCGAACAAATTTCTTCATCAGTACTATGGCCAATGGGATAAACTACAAGGACAAAGTGGTTTCACGTCACTTTGTGTGGACAATTTCACAGGAAACACAATGTTTCAAAAACAGCCTTATCTCAGCGAGAGAAGCTCAAAAACAGCATAAACCTGCATTACAGTGCCACGGCTTAAGCTCATTGTTTACGAACAAATTTTTTCAGACGTACTATGGCAAATGGGATAAAATACATGGACAAAGTGGCTTCAAGTCACTTTGTGTGGACAATTTCACAGGAAACACAATGTTTCAAAAACAGCCTTATCTCAGCGAGAGAAGCTCAAAAACAGCATAAAACTGCATTACAGTGCCACGGCTTAAGCTAATTGTTTACGAACAAATTTTTTCAGACGTACTATGGCAAATGGGATAAAAGACATGGACAAAGTGGCTTCAAGTCACTTTGTGTGGACAATTTCACAGGAAACACAATGTTTCAAAAACAGCCTTATCTCAGCGAGAGAAGCTCAACTACAGCATAAAACTGCATTATAGTGCCACGGCTTAAACTAAGTGTTTACGAACAAATTTCTTCATCAGTACTATGGCAAATGAGATAAACTACTTGGACAAAGTGGCTTCAAGTCACTTTGTGTGGACAATTTCACAGGAAACACAATGTTTCAAAAACAGCCTTATCTCAGCGAGAGAAGCTCAAATACAGCATAAAACTGCATTACAGTGCCACGGCTTAAACTAAGTGTTTACGAACAAATTTCTTTATCAGCAAATGGGATACACTACATGGCCAAAGTGGCTTCACTTTGTATCTGCAATTACACAGAAAACAGCATTTCAAGTCTCACTTTCTCAGCCTAATGTAAAACTGCATCACAGCGCCACGGCTTAAACTAAGTGTTTACAAACAAGTTTCATACTCAGACCTATGGCAAATGGGATAAACTACATGAACAAAGTGGTTTCAAGTCACTTTGTGTGGACAATTTCACAGGAAACACAATGTTTCAAAAACAGCCTTATCTCAGCGAGAGAAGCTCAAAAACAGCATAAAACTGCATTACAGTGCCACGGCTTAAGCTAATTGTTTACGAACAAATTTTTTCAGACGTACTATGGCAAATGGGATAAAAGACATGGACAAAGTGGCTTCAAGTCACTTTGTGTGGACAATTTCACAGGAAACACAATGTTTCAAAAACAGCCTTATCTCAGCGAGAGAAGCTCAACTACAGCATAAAACTGCATTATAGTGCCACGGCTTAAACTAAGTGTTTACGAACAAATTTCTTCATCAGTACTATGGCAAATGAGATAAACTACTTGGACAAAGTGGCTTCAAGTCACTTTGTGTGGACAATTTCACAGGAAACACAATGTTTCAAAAACAGCCTTATCTCAGCGAGAGAAGCTCAAATACAGCATAAAACTGCATTACAGTGCCACGGCTTAAACTAAGTGTTTACGAACAAATTTCTTTATCAGCAAATGGGATACACTACATGGCCAAAGTGGCTTCACTTTGTATCTGCAATTACACAGAAAACAGCATTTCAAGTCTCACTTTCTCAGCCTAATGTAAAACAGCATCACAGCGCCACGGCTTAAACTAAGTGTTTACAAACAAGTTTCATACTCAGACCTATGGCAAATGGGATAAACTACATGAACAAAGTGGTTTCAAGTCACTTTGTGTGGACAATTTCACAGGAAACACAATGTTTCAAAAACAGCCTTATCTCAGCGAGAGAAGCTCAAAAACAGCATAAAACTGCATTACAGTTCCACGGCTTAAGCTAATTGTTTACGAACAAATTTTTTCAGACGTACTATGGCAAATGGGATAAAAGACATGGACAAAGTGGCTTCAAGTCACTTTGTGTGGACAATTTCACAGGAAACACAATGTTTCAAAAACAGCCTTATCTCAGCGAGAGAAGCTCAACTACAGCATAAAACTGCATTATAGTGCCACGGCTTAAACTAAGTGTTTACGAACAAATTTCTTCATCAGTACTATGGCAAATGAGATAAACTACTTGGACACAGTGGCTTCAAGTCACTTTGTGTGGACAATTTCACAGGAAACACAATGTTTCAAAAACAGCCTTATCTCAGCGAGAGAAGCTCAAATACAGCATAAAACTGCATTACAGTGCCACGGCTTAAACTAAGTGTTTACGAACAAATTTCTTTATCAGCAAATGGGATACACTACATGGCCAAAGTGGCTTCACTTTGTATCTGCAATTACACAGAAAACAGCATTTCAAGTCTCACTTTCTCAGCCTAATGTAAAACTGCATCACAGCGCCACGGCTTAAACTAAGTGTTTACAAACAAGTGTCATACTCAGAACTTTGGCAAATGAGATAAACTACTTGGACAAAGTGGCTTCAAATCTACTTTCTGTGGACAATTTCACAGGAAACACAATGTTTCAAAAACAGCCTTATCTCAGCGAGAGAAGCTCAAAAACAGCATAAAAATGCATTACAGTGCCACGGCTTAAATTAAGTGTTTTACGAACAAATTTCTTCATCAGTACTATGGCAAATGGGATAAACTACAAGGACAAAGTGGTTTCACGTCACTTTGTGTGGACAATTTCACAGGAAACACAATGTTTCAAAAACAGCCTTATCTCAGCGAGAGAAGCTCAAAAACAGCATAAAACTGCATTACAGTGCCACGGCTTAAACTAAGTGTTTACGAACAAATTTCTTCATCAGTACTATGGCAAATGAGATAAACTACTTGGACAAAGTGGCTTCAAGTCACTTTGTGTGGACAATTTCACAGGAAACACAATGTTTCAAAAACAGCCTTATCTCAGCGAGAGAAGCTCAAATACAGCATAAAACTGCATTACAGTGCCACGGCTTAAATTAAGTGTTTACGAACAAATTTCTTCATCAGTACTATGGCAAATGGGATAAACTACAAGGACAAAGTGGTTTCACGTCACTTTGTGTGGACAATTTCACAGGAAACACAATGTTTCAAAAACAGCCTTATCTCAGCGAGAGAAGCTCAAAAACAGCATAAACCTGCATTACAGTGCCACGGCTTAAATTAAGTGTTTCCGAACAAATTTCTTCATCAGTACTATGGCAAATGGGATAAACTACAAGGACAAAGTGGTTTCACGTCACTTTGTGTGGACAATTTCACAGGAAACACAATGTTTCAAAAACAGCCTTATCTCAGCGAGAGAAGCTCAAAAACAGCATAAAACTGCATTACAGTGCCACGGCTTAAACTAAGTGTTTATGAACAAATTTCTTCATCAGTACTATGGCAAATGAGATAAACTACTTGGACAAAGTGGTTTCAAGTCACTTTGTGTGGACAATTTCACAGGAAACACAATGTTTCAAAAACAGCCTTATCTCAGCGAGAGAAGCTCAAAAACAGCATAAAAATGCATTACAGTGCCACGGCTTAAATTAAGTGTTTACGAACAAATTTCTTCATCAGTACTATGGCAAATGGGATAAACTACAAGGACAAAGTGGTTTCACGTCACTTTGTGTGGACAATTTCACAGGAAACACAATGTTTCAAAAACAGCCTTATCTCAGCGAGAGAAGCTCAAAAACAGCATAAACCTGCATTACAGTGCCACGGCTTAAGCTCATTGTTTACGAACAAATTTTTTCAGACGTACTATGGCAAATGGGATAAAATACATGGACAAAGTGGCTTCAAGTCACTTTGTGTGGACAATTTCACAGGAAACACAATGTTTCAAAAACAGCCTTATCTCAGCGAGAGAAGCTCAAAAACAGCATAAAACTGCATTACAGTGCCACGGCTTAAGCTAATTGTTTACGAACAAATTTTTTCAGACGTACTATGGCAAATGGGATAAAAGACATGGACAAAGTGGCTTCAAGTCACTTTGTGTGGACAATTTCACAGGAAACACAATGTTTCAAAAACAGCCTTATCTCAGCGAGAGAAGCTCAACTACAGCATAAAACTGCATTATAGTGCCACGGCTTAAACTAAGTGTTTACGAACAAATTTCTTCATCAGTACTATGGCAAATGAGATAAACTACTTGGACAAAGTGGCTTCAAGTCACTTTGTGTGGACAATTTCACAGGAAACACAATGTTTCAAAAACAGCCTTATCTCAGCGAGAGAAGCTCAAATACAGCATAAAACTGCATTACAGTGCCACGGCTTAAACTAAGTGTTTACGAACAAATTTCTTTATCAGCAAATGGGATACACTACATGGCCAAAGTGGCTTCACTTTGTATCTGCAATTACACAGAAAACAGCATTTCAAGTCTCACTTTCTCAGCCTAATGTAAAACTGCATCACAGCGCCACGGCTTAAACTAAGTGTTTACAAACAAGTTTCATACTCAGACCTATGGCAAATGGGATAAACTACATGAACAAAGTGGTTTCAAGTCACTTTGTGTGGACAATTTCACAGGAAACACAATGTTTCAAAAACAGCCTTATCTCAGCGAGAGAAGCTCAAAAACAGCATAAAACTGCATTACAGTGCCACGGCTTAAGCTAATTGTTTACGAACAAATTTTTTCAGACGTACTATGGCAAATGGGATAAAAGACATGGACAAAGTGGCTTCAAGTCACTTTGTGTGGACAATTTCACAGGAAACACAATGTTTCAAAAACAGCCTTATCTCAGCGAGAGAAGCTCAACTACAGCATAAAACTGCATTATAGTGCCACGGCTTAAACTAAGTGTTTACGAACAAATTTCTTCATCAGTACTATGGCAAATGAGATAAACTACTTGGACAAAGTGGCTTCAAGTCACTTTGTGTGGACAATTTCACAGGAAACACAATGTTTCAAAAACAGCCTTATCTCAGCGAGAGAAGCTCAAATACAGCATAAAACTGCATTACAGTGCCACGGCTTAAACTAAGTGTTTACGAACAAATTTCTTTATCAGCAAATGGGATACACTACATGGCCAAAGTGGCTTCACTTTGTATCTGCAATTACACAGAAAACAGCATTTCAAGTCTCACTTTCTCAGCCTAATGTAAAACAGCATCACAGCGCCACGGCTTAAACTAAGTGTTTACAAACAAGTTTCATACTCAGACCTATGGCAAATGGGATAAACTACATGAACAAAGTGGTTTCAAGTCACTTTGTGTGGACAATTTCACAGGAAACACAATGTTTCAAAAACAGCCTTATCTCAGCGAGAGAAGCTCAAAAACAGCATAAAACTGCATTACAGTTCCACGGCTTAAGCTAATTGTTTACGAACAAATTTTTTCAGACGTACTATGGCAAATGGGATAAAAGACATGGACAAAGTGGCTTCAAGTCACTTTGTGTGGACAATTTCACAGGAAACACAATGTTTCAAAAACAGCCTTATCTCAGCGAGAGAAGCTCAACTACAGCATAAAACTGCATTATAGTGCCACGGCTTAAACTAAGTGTTTACGAACAAATTTCTTCATCAGTACTATGGCAAATGAGATAAACTACTTGGACACAGTGGCTTCAAGTCACTTTGTGTGGACAATTTCACAGGAAACACAATGTTTCAAAAACAGCCTTATCTCAGCGAGAGAAGCTCAAATACAGCATAAAACTGCATTACAGTGCCACGGCTTAAACTAAGTGTTTACGAACAAATTTCTTTATCAGCAAATGGGATACACTACATGGCCAAAGTGGCTTCACTTTGTATCTGCAATTACACAGAAAACAGCATTTCAAGTCTCACTTTCTCAGCCTAATGTAAAACTGCATCACAGCGCCACGGCTTAAACTAAGTGTTTACAAACAAGTGTCATACTCAGAACTTTGGCAAATGGGATAAACTACATGGGCAAAGTGGCTTCAAGTCTACTTTCTGTGGACAATTTCACAGGAAACACAATGTTTCAAAAACAGCCTTATCTCAGCGAGAGAAGCTCAAAAACAGCATAAAAATGCATTACAGTGCCACGGCTTAAATTAAGTGTTTACGAACAAATTTCTTCATCAGTACTATGGCAAATGGGATAAACTACAAGGACAAAGTGGTTTCACGTCACTTTGTGTGGACAATTTCACAGGAAACACAATGTTTCAAAAACAGCCTTATCTCAGCGAGAGAAGCTCAAAAACAGCATAAAACTGCATTACAGTGCCACGGCTTAAACTAAGTGTTTACGAACAAATTTCTTCATCAGTACTATGGCAAATGAGATAAACTACTTGGACAAAGTGGCTTCAAGTCACTTTGTGTGGACAATTTCACAGGAAACACAATGTTTCAAAAACAGCCTTATCTCAGCGAGAGAAGCTCAAGTACAGCATAAAACTGCATTACAGTGCCACGGCTTAAATTAAGTGTTTACGAACAAATTTCTTCATCAGTACTATGGCAAATGGGATAAACTACAAGGACAAAGTGGTTTCACGTCACTTTGTGTGGACAATTTCACAGGAAACACAATGTTTCAAAAACAGCCTTATCTCAGCGAGAGAAGCTCAAAAACAGCATAAACCTGCATTACAGTGCCACGGCTTAAATTAAGTGTTTCCGAACAAATTTCTTCATCAGTACTATGGCAAATGGGATAAACTACAAGGACAAAGTGGTTTCACGTCACTTTGTGTGGACAATTTCACAGGAAACACAATGTTTCAAAAACAGCCTTATCTCAGCGAGAGAAGCTCAAAAACAGCATAAACCTGCATTACAGTGCCACGGCTTAAGCTCATTGTTTACGAACAAATTTTTTCAGACGTACTATGGCAAATGGGATAAAATACATGGACAAAGTGGCTTCAAGTCACTTTGTGTGGACAATTTCACAGGAAACACAATGTTTCAAAAACAGCCTTATCTCAGCGAGAGAAGCTCAAAAACAGCATAAAACTGCATTACAGTGCCACGGCTTAAACTAAGTGTTTACGAACAAATTTCTTTATCAGCAAATGGGATACACTACATGGCCAAAGTGGCTTCACTTTGTATCTGCAATTACACAGAAAACAGCATTTCAAGTCTCACTTTCTCAGCCTAATGTAAAACTGCATCACAGCGCCACGGCTTAAACTAAGTGTTTACAAACAAGTGTCATACTCAGAACTTTGGCAAATGGGATAAACTACATGGGCAAAGCGGTTTCAAGTCACTTTGTGTGGACAATTTCACAGGAAACACAATGTTTCAAAAACAGCCTTATCTCAGCGAGAGAAGCTCAAAAACAGAATAAAAATGCATTGCAGTGCCACGGCTTAAATTAAGTGTTTACGAACAAATTTCTTCATCAGTACTATGGCAAATGGGATAAACTACAAGGACAAAGTGGTTTCACGTCACTTTGTGTGGACAATTTCACAGGAAACACAATGTTTCAAAAACAGCCTTATCTCAGTGAGAGAAGCTCAAAAACAGCATAAACCTGCATTACAGTGCCATGGCTTAAGCTCATTGTTTACGAACAAATTTTTTCAGACGTACTATGGCAAATGGGATAAAATACATGGACAAAGTGGCTTCAAGTCACTTTGTGTGGACAATTTCACAGGAAACACAATGTTTCAAAAACAGCCTTATCTCAGCGAGAGAAGCTCAAAAACAGCATAAAACTGCATTACAGTGCCATGGCTTAAACTAAGTGTTTACGAACAAATTTCTTCATCAGTATTATGGCAAATGAGATAAACTACTTGGACAAAGTGGCTTCAAGTCACTTTGTGTGGACAATTTCACAGGAAACACAATGTTTCAAAAACAGCCTTATCTCAGCGAGAGAAGCTCAAATACAGCATAAAACTGCATTACAGTGCCACGGCTTAAACTAAGTGTTTACGAACAAATTTCTTTATCAGCAAATGGGATACACTACATGGCCAAAGTGGCTTCACTTTGTATCTGCAATTACACAGAAAACAGCATTTCAAGTCTCACTTTCTCAGCCTAATGTAAAACTGCATCACAGCGCCACGGCTTAAACTAAGTGTTTACAAACAAGTGTCATACTCAGAACTTTGGCAAATGGGATAAACTACATGGGCAAAGTGGCTTCAAGTCACTTTCTGTGGACAATTTCACAGGAAACACAATGTTTCAAAAACAGCCTTATCTCAGCGAGAGAAGCTCAAATACAGCATAAACCTGCATTACAGTGCCACGGCTTAAACTAAGTGTTTACGAACAAATTTCTTCATCAGTACTATGGCAAATGGGATAAACTACAAGGACAAAGTGGTTTCACGTCACTTTGTGTGGACAATTTCACAGGAAACACAATGTTTCAAAAACAGCCTTATCTCAGCGAGAGAAGCTCAAATACAGCATAAACCTGCATTACAGTGCCACGGCTTAAGCTAATTGTTTACGAACAAATTTTTTCAGACGTACTATGGCAAATAGGATAAAATACATGGACAAAGTGGCTTCATGTCACTTTGTGTGGACAATTTCACAGGAAACACAATGTTTCAAAAACAGCCTTATCTCAGTGAGAGAAGCTCAAAAACAGCATAAAACTGCATTACAGTGCCACGGCTTAAACTAAGTGTTTACGAACAAATTTCTTCATCAGTACTATGGCAAATGGGATAAACTACAAGGACAAAGTGGTTTCACGTCACTTTGTGTGGACAATTTCACAGGAAACACAATGTTTCAAAAACAGCCTTATCTCAGCGAGAGAAGCTCAAATACAGCATAAAACTGCATTACAGTGCCACGGCTTAAACTAAGTGTTTACGAACAAATTTCTTCATCAGCAAATGGGATACACTATATGGCCAAAGTGGCTTCACTTTGTATCTGCAATTACACAGAAAACAGCATTTCAAGTCTCACTTTCTCAGCCTAATGTAAAACTGCATCACAGCGCCACGGCTTAAACTAAGTGTTTACAAACAAGTGTCATACTCAGAACTTTGGCAAATGGGATAAACTACATGGGCAAAGCGGTTTCAAGTCACTTTGTGTGGACAATTTCACAGGAAACACAATGTTTCAAAAACAGCCTTATCTCAGCGAGAGAAGCTCAAAAACAGCATAAAAATGCATTACAGTGCCACGGCTTAAATTAAGTGTTTACGAACAAATTTCTTCATCAGTACTATGGCAAATGGGATACACTACATGGCCAAAGTGGCTTCACTTTGTATCTGCAATTACACAGAAAACAGCATTTCAAGTCTCACTTTCTCAGCCTAATGTAAAACTGCATCACAGCGCCACGGCTTAAACTAAGTGTTTACAAACAAGTGTCATACTCAGAACTTTGGCAAATGGGATAAACTACATGGGCAAAGTGGCTTCAAGTCACTTTCTGTGGACAATTTCACAGTAAACACAATGTTTCAAAAACAGCCTTATCTCAGCGAGAGAAGCTCAAAAACAGCATAAAAATGCATTACAGTGCCACGGCTTAAATAAAGTGTTTACGAACAAATTTCTTCATCAGTACTATGGCAAATGAGATAAACTACTTGGACAAAGTGGCTTCAAGTCACTTTGTGTGGACAATTTCACAGGAAACACAATGTTTCAAAAACAGCCTTATCTCAGCGAGAGAAGCTCAAATACAGCATAAAACTGCATTACAGTGCCACGGCTTAAACTAAGTGTTTACGAACAAATTTCTTTATCAGCAAATGGGATACACTACATGGCCAAAGTGGCTTCACTTTGTATCTGCAATTACACAGAAAACAGCATTTCAAGTCTCACTTTCTCAGCCTAATGTAAAACTGCATCACAGCGCCACGGCTTAAACTAAGTGTTTACAAACAAGTTTCATACTCAGACCTATGGCAAATGGGATAAACTACATGAACAAAGTGGTTTCAAGTCACTTTGTGTGGACAATTTCACAGGAAACACAATGTTTCAAAAACAGCCTTATCTCAGCGAGAGAAGCTCAAAAACAGCATAAAACTGCATTACAGTTCCACGGCTTAAGCTAATTGTTTACGAACAAATTTTTTCAGACGTACTATGGCAAATGGGATAAAAGACATGGACAAAGTGGCTTCAAGTCACTTTGTGTGGACAATTTCACAGGAAACACAATGTTTCAAAAACAGCCTTATCTCAGCGAGAGAAGCTCAACTACAGCATAAAACTGCATTACAGTGCCACGGCTTAAACTAAGTGTTTACGAACAAATTTCTTTATCAGCAAATGGGATACACTACATGGCCAAAGTGGCTTCACTTTGTATCTGCAATTACACAGAAAACAGCATTTCAAGTCTCACTTTCTCAGCCTAATGTAAAACTGCATCACAGCGCCACGGCTTAAACTAAGTGTTTACAAACAAGTGTCATACTCAGAACTTTGGCAAATGGGATAAACTACATGGGCAAAGTGGCTTCAAGTCTACTTTCTGTGGACAATTTCACAGGAAACACAATGTTTCAAAAACAGCCTTATCTCAGCGAGAGAAGCTCAAAAACAGCATAAAAATGCATTACAGTGCCACGGCTTAAATTAAGTGTTTACGAACAAATTTCTTCATCAGTACTATGGCAAATGGGATAAACTACAAGGACAAAGTGGTTTCACGTCACTTTGTGTGGACAATTTCACAGGAAACACAATGTTTCAAAAACAGCCTTATCTCAGCGAGAGAAGCTCAAAAACAGCATAAAACTGCATTACAGTGCCACGGCTTAAACTAAGTGTTTACGAACAAATTTCTTCATCAGTACTATGGCAAATGAGATAAACTACTTGGACAAAGTGGCTTCAAGTCACTTTGTGTGGACAATTTCACAGGAAACACAATGTTTCAAAAACAGCCTTATCTCAGCGAGAGAAGCTCAAATACAGCATAAAACTGCATTACAGTGCCACGGCTTAAATTAAGTGTTTACGAACAAATTTCTTCATCAGTACTATGGCAAATGGGATAAACTACAAGGACAAAGTGGTTTCACGTCACTTTGTGTGGACAATTTCACAGGAAACACAATGTTTCAAAAACAGCCTTATCTCAGCGAGAGAAGCTCAAAAACAGCATAAACCTGCATTACAGTGCCACGGCTTAAATTAAGTGTTTCCGAACAAATTTCTTCATCAGTACTATGGCAAATGGGATAAACTACAAGGACAAAGTGGTTTCACGTCACTTTGTGTGGACAATTTCACAGGAAACACAATGTTTCAAAAACAGCCTTATCTCAGCGAGAGAAGCTCAAAAACAGCATAAACCTGCATTACAGTGCCACGGCTTAAGCTCATTGTTTACGAACAAATTTTTTCAGACGTACTATGGCAAATGGGATAAAATACATGGACAAAGTGGCTTCAAGTCACTTTGTGTGGACAATTTCACAGGAAACACAATGTTTCAAAAACAGCCTTATCTCAGCGAGAGAAGCTCAAAAACAGCATAAAACTGCATTACAGTGCCACGGCTTAAGCTAATTGTTTACCAACAAATTTTTTCAGACGTACTATGGCAAATGGGATAAAAGACATGGACAAAGTGGCTTCAAGTCACTTTGTGTGGACAATTTCACAGGAAACACAATGTTTCAAAAACAGCCTTATCTCAGCGAGAGAAGCTCAACTACAGCATAAAACTGCATTATAGTGCCATGGCTTAAACTAAGTGTTTACGAACAAATTTCTTCATCAGTACTATGGCAAATGAGATAAACTACTTGGACAAAATGGCTTCAAGTCACTTTGTGTGGACAATTTCACAGGAAACACAATGTTTCAAAAACAGCCTTATCTCAGCGAGAGAAGCTCAAATACAGCATAAAACTGCATTACAGTGCCACGGCTTAAACTAAGTGTTTACGAACAAATTTCTTTATCAGCAAATGGGATACACTACATGGCCAAAGTGGCTTCACTTTGTATCTGCAATTACACAGAAAACAGCATTTCAAGTCTCACTTTCTCAGCCTAATGTAAAACTGCATCACAGCGCCACGGCTTAAACTAAGTGTTTACAAACAAGTGTCATACTCAGAACTTTGGCAAATGGGATAAACTACATGGGCAAAGCGGTTTCAAGTCACTTTGTGTGGACAATTTCACAGGAAACACAATGTTTCAAAAACAGCCTTATCTCAGCGAGAGAAGCTCAAAAACAGCATAAAAATGCATTACAGTGCCACGGCTTAAATTAAGTGTTTACGAACAAATTTCTTCATCAGTACTATGGCAAATGGGATAAACTACAAGGACAAAGTGGTTTCACGTCACTTTGTGTGGACAATTTCACAGGAAACACAATGTTTCAAAAACAGCCTTATCTCAGTGAGAGAAGCTCAAAAACAGCATAAACCTGCATTACAGTGCCATGGCTTAAGCTCATTGTTTACGAACAAATTTTTTCAGACGTACTATGGCAAATGGGATAAAATACATGGACAAAGTGGCTTCAAGTCACTTTGTGTGGACAATTTCACAGGAAACACAATGTTTCAAAAACAGCCTTATCTCAGCGAGAGAAGCTCAACTACAGCATAAAACTGCATTATAGTGCCACGGCTTAAACTAAGTGTTTACGAACAAATTTCTTCATCAGTACTATGGCAAATGAGATAAACTACTTGGACAAAGTGGCTTCAAGTCACTTTGTGTGGACAATTTCACAGGAAACACAATGTTTCAAAAACAGCCTTATCTCAGCGAGAGAAGCTCAAATACAGCATAAAACTGCATTACAGTGCCACGGCTTAAACTAAGTGTTTACGAACAAATTTCTTTATCAGCAAATGGGATACACTACATGGCCAAAGTGGCTTCACTTTGTATCTGCAATTACACAGAAAACAGCATTTCAAGTCTCACTTTCTCAGCCTAATGTAAAACTGCATCACAGCGCCACGGCTTAAACTAAGTGTTTACAAACAAGTGTCATACTCAGAACTTTGGCAAATGGGATAAACTACATGGGCAAAGTGGCTTCAAGTCTACTTTCTGTGGACAATTTCACAGGAAACACAATGTTTCAAAAACAGCCTTATCTCAGCGAGAGAAGCTCAAAAACAGCATAAAAATGCATTACAGTGCCACGGCTTAAATTAAGTGTTTACGAACAAATTTCTTCATCAGTACTATGGCAAATGGGATAAACTACAAGGACAAAGTGGTTTCACGTCACTTTGTGTGGACAATTTCACAGGAAACACAATGTTTCAAAAACAGCCTTATCTCAGCGAGAGAAGCTCAAAAACAGCATAAAACTGCATTACAGTGCCACGGCTTAAACTAAGTGTTTACGAACAAATTTCTTCATCAGTACTATGGCAAATGAGATAAACTACTTGGACAAAGTGGCTTCAAGTCACTTTGTGTGGACAATTTCACAGGAAACACAATGTTTCAAAAACAGCCTTATCTCAGCGAGAGAAGCTCAAATACAGCATAAAACTGCATTACAGTGCCACGGCTTAAATTAAGTGTTTACGAACAAATTTCTTCATCAGTACTATGGCAAATGGGATAAACTACAAGGACAAAGTGGTTTCACGTCACTTTGTGTGGACAATTTCACAGGAAACACAATGTTTCAAAAACAGCCTTATCTCAGCGAGAGAAGCTCAAAAACAGCATAAACCTGCATTACAGTGCCACGGCTTAAATTAAGTGTTTCCGAACAAATTTCTTCATCAGTACTATGGCAAATGGGATAAACTACAAGGACAAAGTGGTTTCACGTCACTTTGTGTGGACAATTTCACAGGAAACACAATGTTTCAAAAACAGCCTTATCTCAGCGAGAGAAGCTCAAAAACAGCATAAACCTGCATTACAGTGCCACGGCTTAAGCTCATTGTTTACGAACAAATTTTTTCAGACGTACTATGGCAAATGGGATAAAATACATGGACAAAGTGGCTTCAAGTCACTTTGTGTGGACAATTTCACAGGAAACACAATGTTTCAAAAACAGCCTTATCTCAGCGAGAGAAGCTCAAAAACAGCATAAAACTGCATTACAGTGCCACGGCTTAAGCTAATTGTTTACCAACAAATTTTTTCAGACGTACTATGGCAAATGGGATAAAAGACATGGACAAAGTGGCTTCAAGTCACTTTGTGTGGACAATTTCACAGGAAACACAATGTTTCAAAAACAGCCTTATCTCAGCGAGAGAAGCTCAACTACAGCATAAAACTGCATTATAGTGCCATGGCTTAAACTAAGTGTTTACGAACAAATTTCTTCATCAGTACTATGGCAAATGAGATAAACTACTTGGACAAAATGGCTTCAAGTCACTTTGTGTGGACAATTTCACAGGAAACACAATGTTTCAAAAACAGCCTTATCTCAGCGAGAGAAGCTCAAATACAGCATAAAACTGCATTACAGTGCCACGGCTTAAACTAAGTGTTTACGAACAAATTTCTTTATCAGCAAATGGGATACACTACATGGCCAAAGTGGCTTCACTTTGTATCTGCAATTACACAGAAAACAGCATTTCAAGTCTCACTTTCTCAGCCTAATGTAAAACTGCATCACAGCGCCACGGCTTAAACTAAGTGTTTACAAACAAGTGTCATACTCAGAACTTTGGCAAATGGGATAAACTACATGGGCAAAGCGGTTTCAAGTCACTTTGTGTGGACAATTTCACAGGAAACACAATGTTTCAAAAACAGCCTTATCTCAGCGAGAGAAGCTCAAAAACAGCATAAAAATGCATTACAGTGCCACGGCTTAAATTAAGTGTTTACGAACAAATTTCTTCATCAGTACTATGGCAAATGGGATAAACTACAAGGACAAAGTGGTTTCACGTCACTTTGTGTGGACAATTTCACAGGAAACACAATGTTTCAAAAACAGCCTTATCTCAGTGAGAGAAGCTCAAAAACAGCATAAACCTGCATTACAGTGCCATGGCTTAAGCTCATTGTTTACGAACAAATTTTTTCAGACGTACTATGGCAAATGGGATAAAATACATGGACAAAGTGGCTTCAAGTCACTTTGTGTGGACAATTTCACAGGAAACACAATGTTTCAAAAACAGCCTTATCTCAGCGAGAGAAGCTCAAAAACAGCATAAAACTGCATTACAGTGCCATGGCTTAAACTAAGTGTTTACGAACAAATTTCTTCATCAGTATTATGGCAAATGAGATAAACTACTTGGACAAAGTGGCTTCAAGTCACTTTGTGTGGACAATTTCACAGGAAACACAATGTTTCAAAAACAGCCTTATCTCAGCGAGAGAAGCTCAAATACAGCATAAAACTGCATTACAGTGCCACGGCTTAAACTAAGTGTTTACGAACAAATTTCTTTATCAGCAAATGGGATACACTACATGGCCAAAGTGGCTTCACTTTGTATCTGCAATTACACAGAAAACAGCATTTCAAGTCTCACTTTCTCAGCCTAATGTAAAACTGCATCACAGCGCCACGGCTTAAACTAAGTGTTTACAAACAAGTGTCATACTCAGAACTTTGGCAAATGGGATAAACTACATGGGCAAAGTGGCTTCAAGTCACTTTCTGTGGACAATTTCACAGGAAACACAATGTTTCAAAAACAGCCTTATCTCAGCGAGAGAAGCTCAAAAACAGCATAAAAATGCATTACAGTGCCACGGCTTAAATAAAGTGTTTACGAACAAATTTCTTCATCAGTACTATGGCAAATGGGATAAACTACAAGGACAAAGTGGTTTCACGTCACTTTGTGTGGACAATTTCACAGGAAACACAATGTTTCAAAAACAGCCTTATCTCAGCGAGAGAAGCTCAAAAATAGCATAAAACTGCATTACGGTGCCACGGCTTAAACTAAGTGTTTACGAACAAATTTCTTCATCAGTACTATGGCAAATGAGATAAACTACTTGGACAAAGTGGCTTCAAGTCACTTTGTGTGGACAATTTCACAGGAAACACAATGTTTCAAAAACAGCCTTATCTCAGCGAGAGAAGCTCAAAAACAGCATAAAACTGCATTACAGTGCCACGGCTTAAACTAAGTGTTTACGAACAAATTTCTTCATCAGTACTATGGCAAATGGGATAAACTACAAGGACAAAGTGGTTTCACGTCACTTTGTGTGGACAATTTCACAGGAAACACAATGTTTCAAAAACAGCCTTATCTCAGCGAGAGAAGCTCAAAAACAGCATAAAACTGCATTACAGTGCCACGGCTTAAACTAAGTGTTTACGAACAAATTTCTTCATCAGTACTATGGCAAATGGGATAAACTACAAGGACAAAGTGGTTTCACGTCACTTTGTGTGGACAATTTCACAGGAAACACAATGTTTCAAAAACAGCCTTATCTCAGCGAGAGAAGCTCAAATACAGCATAAACCTGCATTACAGTGCCACGGCTTAAGCTAATTGTTTACGAACAAATTTTTTCAGACGTACTATGGCAAATAGGATAAAATACATGGACAAAGTGGCTTCATGTCACTTTGTGTGGACAATTTCACAGGAAACACAATGTTTCAAAAACAGCCTTATCTCAGTGAGAGAAGCTCAAAAACAGCATAAAACTGCATTACAGTGCCACGGCTTAAACTAAGTGTTTACGAACAAATTTCTTCATCAGTACTATGGCAAATGGGATAAACTACAAGGACAAAGTGGTTTCACGTCACTTTGTGTGGACAATTTCACAGGAAACACAATGTTTCAAAAACAGCCTTATCTCAGCGAGAGAAGCTCAAATACAGCATAAAACTGCATTACAGTGCCACGGCTTAAACTAAGTGTTTACGAACAAATTTCTTCATCAGCAAATGGGATACACTACATGGCCAAAGTGGCTTCACTTTGTATCTGCAATTACACAGAAAACAGCATTTCAAGTCTCACTTTCTCAGCCTAATGTAAAACTGCATCACAGCGCCACGGCTTAAACTAAGTGTTTACAAACAAGTGTCATACTCAGAACTTTGGCAAATGGGATAAACTACATGGGCAAAGCGGTTTCAAGTCACTTTGTGTGGACAATTTCACAGGAAACACAATGTTTCAAAAACAGCCTTATCTCAGCGAGAGAAGCTCAAAAACAGCATAAAAATGCATTACAGTGCCACGGCTTAAATTAAGTGTTTACGAACAAATTTCTTCATCAGTACTATGGCAAATGGGATACACTACATGGCCAAAGTGGCTTCACTTTGTATCTGCAATTACACAGAAAACAGCATTTCAAGTCTCACTTTCTCAGCCTAATGTAAAACTGCATCACAGCGCCACGGCTTAAACTAAGTGTTTACAAACAAGTGTCATACTCAGAACTTTGGCAAATGGGATAAACTACATGGGCAAAGTGGCTTCAAGTCACTTTCTGTGGACAATTTCACAGGAAACACAATGTTTCAAAAACAGCCTTATCTCAGCGAGAGAAGCTCAAAAACAGCATAAAAATGCATTACAGTGCCACGGCTTAAATAAAGTGTTTACGAACAAATTTCTTCATCAGTACTATGGCAAATGGGATAAACTACAAGGACAAAGTGGTTTCACGTCACTTTGTGTGGACAATTTCACAGGAAACACAATGTTTCAAAAACAGCCTTATCTCAGCGAGAGAAGCTCAAAAATAGCATAAAACTGCATTACGGTGCCACGGCTTAAACTAAGTGTTTACGAACAAATTTCTTCATCAGTACTATGGCAAATGAGATAAACTACTTGGACAAAGTGGCTTCAAGTCACTTTGTGTGGACAATTTCACAGGAAACACAATGTTTCAAAAACAGCCTTATCTCAGCGAGAGAAGCTCAAAAACAGCATAAAACTGCATTACAGTGCCACGGCTTAAACTAAGTGTTTACGAACAAATTTCTTCATCAGTACTATGGCAAATGGGATAAACTACAAGGACAAAGTGGTTTCACGTCACTTTGTGTGGACAATTTCACAGGAAACACAATGTTTCAAAAACAGCCTTATCTCAGCGAGAGAAGCTCAAAAACAGCATAAAACTGCATTACAGTGCCACGGCTTAAACTAAGTGTTTACGAACAAATTTCTTCATCAGTACTATGGCAAATGGGATAAACTACAAGGACAAAGTGGTTTCACGTCACTTTGTGTGGACAATTTCACAGGAAACACAATGTTTCAAAAACAGCCTTATCTCAGCGAGAGAAGCTCAAATACAGCATAAACCTGCATTACAGTGCCACGGCTTAAGCTAATTGTTTACGAACAAATTTTTTCAGACGTACTATGGCAAATAGGATAAAATACATGGACAAAGTGGCTTCATGTCACTTTGTGTGGACAATTTCACAGGAAACACAATGTTTCAAAAACAGCCTTATCTCAGTGAGAGAAGCTCAAAAACAGCATAAAACTGCATTACAGTGCCACGGCTTAAACTAAGTGTTTACGAACAAATTTCTTCATCAGTACTATGGCAAATGGGATAAACTACAAGGACAAAGTGGTTTCACGTCACTTTGTGTGGACAATTTCACAGGAAACACAATGTTTCAAAAACAGCCTTATCTCAGCGAGAGAAGCTCAAATACAGCATAAAACTGCATTACAGTGCCACGGCTTAAACTAAGTGTTTACGAACAAATTTCTTCATCAGCAAATGGGATACACTACATGGCCAAAGTGGCTTCACTTTGTATCTGCAATTACACAGAAAACAGCATTTCAAGTCTCACTTTCTCAGCCTAATGTAAAACTGCATCACAGCGCCACGGCTTAAACTAAGTGTTTACAAACAAGTGTCATACTCAGAACTTTGGCAAATGGGATAAACTACATGGGCAAAGCGGTTTCAAGTCACTTTGTGTGGACAATTTCACAGGAAACACAATGTTTCAAAAACAGCCTTATCTCAGCGAGAGAAGCTCAAAAACAGCATAAAAACGCATTACAGTGCCACGGCTTAAATTAAGTGTTTACGAACAAATTTCTTCATCAGTACTATGGCAAATGGGATAAACTACAAGGACAAAGTGGTTTCACGTCACTTTGTGTGGACAATTTCACAGGAAACACAATGTTTCAAAAACAGCCTTATCTCAGTGAGAGAAGCTCAAAAACAGCATAAACCTGCATTACAGTGCCATGGCTTAAGCTCATTGTTTACGAACAAATTTTTTCAGACGTACTATGGCAAATGGGATAAAATACATGGACAAAGTGGCTTCAAGTCACTTTGTGTGGACAATTTCACAGGAAACACAATGTTTCAAAAACAGCCTTATCTCAGCGAGAGAAGCTCAAAAACAGCATAAAACTGCATTACAGTGCCATGGCTTAAACTAAGTGTTTACGAACAAATTTCTTCATCAGTATTATGGCAAATGAGATAAACTACTTGGACAAAGTGGCTTCAAGTCACTTTGTGTGGACAATTTCACAGGAAACACAATGTTTCAAAAACAGCCTTATCTCAGCGAGAGAAGCTCAAATACAGCATAAAACTGCATTATAGTGCCACGGCTTAAACTAAGTGTTTACGAACAAATTTCTTTATCAGCAAATGGGATACACTACATGGCCAAAGTGGCTTCACTTTGTATCTGCAATTACACAGAAAACAGCATTTCAAGTCTCACTTTCTCAGCCTAATGTAAAACAGCATCACAGCGCCACGGCTTAAACTAAGTGTTTACAAACAAGTTTCATACTCAGACCTATGGCAAATGGGATAAACTACATGAACAAAGTGGTTTCAAGTCACTTTGTGTGGACAATTTCACAGGAAACACAATGTTTCAAAAACAGCCTTATCTCAGCGAGAGAAGCTCAAAAACAGCATAAAACTGCATTACAGTTCCACGGCTTAAGCTAATTGTTTACGAACAAATTTTTTCAGACGTACTATGGCAAATGGGATAAAAGACATGGACAAAGTGGCTTCAAGTCACTTTGTGTGGACAATTTCACAGGAAACACAATGTTTCAAAAACAGCCTTATCTCAGCGAGAGAAGCTCAAATACAGCATAAACCTGCATTACAGTGCCACGGCTTAAGCTAATTGTTTACGAACAAATTTTTTCAGACGTACTATGGCAAATAGGATAAAATACATGGACAAAGTGGCTTCATGTCACTTTGTGTGGACAATTTCACAGGAAACACAATGTTTCAAAAACAGCCTTATCTCAGCGAGAGAAGCTCAAAAACAGCATAAAACTGCATTACAGTGCCATGGCTTAAACTAAGTGTTTACGAACAAATTTCTTCATCAGTATTATGGCAAATGAGATAAACTACTTGGACAAAGTGGCTTCAAGTCACTTTGTGTGGACAATTTCACAGGAAACACAATGTTTCAAAAACAGCCTTATCTCAGCGAGAGAAGCTCAAATACAGCATAAAACTGCATTATAGTGCCACGGCTTAAACTAAGTGTTTACGAACAAATTTCTTCATCAGTACTATGGCAAATGGGATAAACTACAAGGACAAAGTGGTTTCACGTCACTTTGTGTGGACAATTTCACAGGAAACACAATGTTTCAAAAACAGCCTTATCTCAGCGAGAGAAGCTCAAATACAGCATAAAACTGCATTACAGTGCCACGGCTTAAACTAAGTGTTTACGAACAAATTTCTTTATCAGCAAATGGGATACACTACATGGCCAAAGTGGCTTCACTTTGTATCTGCAATTACACAGAAAACAGCATTTCAAGTCTCACTTTCTCAGCCTAATGTAAAACTGCATCACAGCGCCACGGCTTAAACTAAGTGTTTACAAACAAGTGTCATACTCAGAACTTTGGCAAATGGGATAAACTACATGGGCAAAGTGGCTTCAAGTCACTTTCTGTGGACAATTTCACAGGAAACACAATGTTTCAAAAACAGCCTTATCTCAGCGAGAGAAGCTCAAAAACAGCATAAAAAGGCATTACAGTGCCACGGCTTAAATAAAGTGTTTACGAACAAATTTCTTCATCAGTACTATGGCAAATGGGATAAACTACAAGTACAAAGTGGTTTCACGTCACTTTGTGTGGACAATTTCACAGGAAACACAATGTTTCAAAAACAGCCTTATCTCAGCGAGAGAAGCTCAAAAATAGCATAAAACTGCATTACGGTGCCACGGCTTAAACTAAGTGTTTACGAACAAATTTCTTCATCAGTACTATGGCAAATGAGATAAACTACTTGGACAAAGTGGCTTCAAGTCACTTTGTGTGGACAATTTCACAGGAAACACAATGTTTCAAAAACAGCCTTATCTCAGCGAGAGAAGCTCAAAAACAGCATAAAACTGCATTACAGTGCCACGGCTTAAACTAAGTGTTTACGAACAAATTTCTTCATCAGTACTATGGCAAATGGGATAAACTACAAGGACAAAGTGGTTTCACGTCACTTTGTGTGGACAATTTCACAGGAAACACAATGTTTCAAAAACAGCCTTATCTCAGCGAGAGAAGCTCAAAAACAGCATAAAACTGCATTACAGTGCCACGGCTTAAACTAAGTGTTTACGAACAAATTTCTTCATCAGTACTATGGCAAATGGGATAAACTACAAGGACAAAGTGGTTTCACGTCACTTTGTGTGGACAATTTCACAGGAAACACAATGTTTCAAAAACAGCCTTATCTCAGCGAGAGAAGCTCAAATACAGCATAAACCTGCATTACAGTGCCACGGCTTAAGCTAATTGTTTACGAACAAATTTTTTCAGACGTACTATGGCAAATAGGATAAAATACATGGACAAAGTGGCTTCATGTCACTTTGTGTGGACAATTTCACAGGAAACACAATGTTTCAAAAACAGCCTTATCTCAGTGAGAGA
This sequence comes from Embiotoca jacksoni, assembly GCF_022577435.1. Classification (NCBI taxonomy): domain Eukaryota; kingdom Metazoa; phylum Chordata; class Actinopteri; family Embiotocidae; genus Embiotoca; species Embiotoca jacksoni. Next base: position 20,106,369 of record NW_027185241.1, read on the forward strand.
AGCTCAAAAACAGCATAAAACTGCATTACAGTGCCACGGCTTAAACTAAGTGTTTACGAACAAATTTCTTCATCAGTACTATGGCAAATGGGATAAACTACAAGGACAAAGTGGTTTCACGTCACTTTGTGTGGACAATTTCACAGGAAACACAATGTTTCAAAAACAGCCTTATCTCAGCGAGAGAAGCTCAAATACAGCATAAAACTGCATTACAGTGCCACGGCTTAAACTAAGTGTTTACGAACAAATTTCTTCATCAGCAAATGGGATACACTACATGGCCAAAGTGGCTTCACTTTGTATCTGCAATTACACAGAAAACAGCATTTCAAGTCTCACTTTCTCAGCCTAATGTAAAACTGCATCACAGCGCCACGGCTTAAACTAAGTGTTTACAAACAAGTGTCATACTCAGAACTTTGGCAAATGGGATAAACTACATGGGCAAAGCGGTTTCAAGTCACTTTGTGTGGACAATTTCACAGGAAACACAATGTTTCAAAAACAGCCTTATCTCAGCGAGAGAAGCTCAAAAACAGCATAAAAATGCATTACAGTGCCACGGCTTAAATTAAGTGTTTACGAACAAATTTCTTCATCAGTACTATGGCAAATGGGATAAACTACAAGGACAAAGTGGTTTCACGTCACTTTGTGTGGACAATTTCACAGGAAACACAATGTTTCAAAAACAGCCTTATCTCAGTGAGAGAAGCTCAAAAACAGCATAAACCTGCATTACAGTGCCATGGCTTAAGCTCATTGTTTACGAACAAATTTTTTCAGACGTACTATGGCAAATGGGATAAAATACATGGACAAAGTGGCTTCAAGTCACTTTGTGTGGACAATTTCACAGGAAACACAATGTTTCAAAAACAGCCTTATCTCAGCGAGAGAAGCTCAAATACAGCATAAAACTGCATTATAGTGCCACGGCTTAAACTAAGTGTTTACGAACAAATTTCTTCATCAGTACTATGGCAAATGGGATAAACTACAAGGACAAAGTGGTTTCACGTCACTTTGTGTGGACAATTTCACAGGAAACACAATGTTTCAAAAACAGCCTTATCTCAGCGAGAGAAGCTCAAATACAGCATAAAACTGCATTACAGTGCCACGGCTTAAACTAAGTGTTTACGAACAAATTTCTTTATCAGCAAATGGGATACACTACATGGCCAAAGTGGCTTCACTTTGTATCTGCAATTACACAGAAAACAGCATTTCAAGTCTCACTTTCTCAGCCTAATGTAAAACTGCATCACAGCGCCACGGCTTAAACTAAGTGTTTACAAACAAGTGTCATACTCAGAACTTTGGCAAATGGGATAAACTACATGGGCAAAGTGGCTTCAAGTCACTTTGTGTGGACAATTTCACAGGAAACACAATGTTTCAAAAACAGCCTTATCTCAGCGAGAGAAGCTCAAAAATAGCATAAAACTGCATTACGGTGCCACGGCTTAAACTAAGTGTTTACGAACAAATTTCTTCATCAGTACTATGGCAAATGAGATAAACTACTTGGACAAAGTGGCTTCAAGTCACTTTGTGTGGACAATTTCACAGGAAACACAATGTTTCAAAAACAGCCTTATCTCAGCGAGAGAAGCTCAAAAACAGCATAAAACTGCATTACAGTGCCACGGCTTAAACTAAGTGTTTACGAACAAATTTCTTCATCAGTACTATGGCAAATGGGATAAACTACAAGGACAAAGTGGTTTCACGTCACTTTGTGTGGACAATTTCACAGGAAACACAATGTTTCAAAAACAGCCTTATCTCAGCGAGAGAAGCTCAAAAACAGCATAAAACTGCATTACAGTGCCACGGCTTAAACTAAGTGTTTACGAACAAATTTCTTCATCAGTACTATGGCAAATGGGATAAACTACAAGGACAAAGTGGTTTCACGTCACTTTGTGTGGACAATTTCACAGGAAACACAATGTTTCAAAAACAGCCTTATCTCAGCGAGAGAAGCTCAAAAACAGCATAAAACTGCATTACAGTTCCACGGCTTAAGCTAATTGTTTACGAACAAATTTTTTCAGACGTACTATGGCAAATGGGATAAAAGACATGGACAAAGTGGCTTCAAGTCACTTTGTGTGGACAATTTCACAGGAAACACAATGTTTCAAAAACAGCCTTATCTCAGCGAGAGAAGCTCAAATACAGCATAAACCTGCATTACAGTGCCACGGCTTAAGCTAATTGTTTACGAACAAATTTTTTCAGACGTACTATGGCAAATAGGATAAAATACATGGACAAAGTGGCTTCATGTCACTTTGTGTGGACAATTTCACAGGAAACACAATGTTTCAAAAACAGCCTTATCTCAGTGAGAGAAGCTCAAAAACAGCATAAAACTGCATTACAGTGCCACGGCTTAAACTAAGTGTTTACGAACAAATTTCTTCATCAGCAAATGGGATACACTACATGGCCAAAGTGGCTTCACTTTGTATCTGCAATTACACAGAAAACAGCATTTCAAGTCTCACTTTCTCAGCCTAATGTAAAACTGCATCACAGCGCCACAGCTTAAACTAAGTGTTTACAAACAAGTGTCATACTCAGAACTTTGGCAAATGGGATAAACTACATGGGCAAAGCGGTTTCAAGTCACTTTGTGTGGACAATTTCACAGGAAACACAATGTTTCAAAAACAGCCTTATCTCAGCGAGAGAAGCTCAAAAACAGCATAAAAATGCATTACAGTGCCACGGCTTAAATTAAGTGTTTACGAACAAATTTCTTCATCAGTACTATGGCAAATGGGATAAACTACAAGGACAAAGTGGTTTCACGTCACTTTGTGTGGACAATTTCACAGGAAACACAATGTTTCAAAAACAGCCTTATCTCAGTGAGAGAAGCTCAAAAACAGCATAAACCTGCATTACAGTGCCATGGCTTAAGCTCATTGTTTACGAACAAATTTTTTCAGACGTACTATGGCAAATGGGATAAAATACATGGACAAAGTGGCTTCAAGTCACTTTGTGTGGACAATTTCACAGGAAACACAATGTTTCAAAAACAGCCTTATCTCAGCGAGAGAAGCTCAAAAACAGCATAAAACTGCATTACAGTGCCATGGCTTAAACTAAGTGTTTACGAACAAATTTCTTCATCAGTATTATGGCAAATGAGATAAACTACTTGGACAAAGTGGCTTCAAGTCACTTTGTGTGGACAATTTCACAGGAAACACAATGTTTCAAAAACAGCCTTATCTCAGCGAGAGAAGCTCAAATACAGCATAAAACTGCATTATAGTGCCACGGCTTAAACTAAGTGTTTACGAACAAATTTCTTTATCAGCAAATGGGATACACTACATGGCCAAAGTGGCTTCACTTTGTATCTGCAATTACACAGAAAACAGCATTTCAAGTCTCACTTTCTCAGCCTAATGTAAAACAGCATCACAGCGCCACGGCTTAAACTAAGTGTTTACAAACAAGTTTCATACTCAGACCTATGGCAAATGGGATAAACTACATGAACAAAGTGGTTTCAAGTCACTTTGTGTGGACAATTTCACAGGAAACACAATGTTTCAAAAACAGCCTTATCTCAGCGAGAGAAGCTCAAAAACAGCATAAAACTGCATTACAGTTCCACGGCTTAAGCTAATTGTTTACGAACAAATTTTTTCAGACGTACTATGGCAAATGGGATAAAAGACATGGACAAAGTGGCTTCAAGTCACTTTGTGTGGACAATTTCACAGGAAACACAATGTTTCAAAAACAGCCTTATCTCAGCGAGAGAAGCTCAACTACAGCATAAAACTGCATTATAGTGCCACGGCTTAAACTAAGTGTTTACGAACAAATTTCTTCATCAGTACTATGGCAAATGGGATAAACTACAAGGACAAAGTGGTTTCACGTCACTTTGTGTGGACAATTTCACAGGAAACACAATGTTTCAAAAACAGCCTTATCTCAGCGAGAGAAGCTCAAAAACAGCATAAAACTGCATTACAGTGCCACGGCTTAAATTAAGTGTTTACGAACAAATTTCTTCATCAGTACTATGGCAAATGGGATAAACTACAAGGACAAAGTGGTTTCACGTCACTTTGTGTGGACAATTTCACAGGAAACACAATGTTTCAAAAACAGCCTTATCTCAGCGAGAGAAGCTCAAAAACAGCATAAACCTGCATTACAGTGCCACGGCTTAAATTAAGTGTTTACGAACAAATTTCTTCATCAGTACTATGGCAAATGGGATAAACTACAAGGACAAAGTGGTTTCACGTCACTTTGTGTGGACAATTTCACAGGAAACACAATGTTTCAAAAACAGCCTTATCTCAGCGAGAGAAGCTCAAAAACAGCATAAACCTGCATTACAGTGCCACGGCTTAAGCTAATTGTTTACGAACAAATTTTTTCAGACGTACTATGGCAAATGGGATAAAATACATGGACAAAGTGGCTTCATGTCACTTTGTGTGGACAATTTCACAGGAAACACAATGTTTCAAAAACAGCCTTATCTCAGTGAGAGAAGCTCAAAAACAGCATAAAACTGCATTACAGTGCCACGGCTTAAACTAAGTGTTTACGAACAAATTTCTTCATCAGTACTATGGCAAATGAGATAAACTACTTGGACAAAGTGGTTTCAAGTCACTTTGTGTGGACAATTTCACAGGAAACACAATGTTTCAAAAACAGCCTTATCTCAGCGAGAGAAGCTCAAAAACAGCATAAAAATGCATTACAGTGCCACGGCTTAAATTAAGTGTTTACGAACAAATTTCTTCATCAGTACTATGGCAAATGGGATAAACTACAAGGACAAAGTGGTTTCACGTCACTTTGTGTGGACAATTTCACAGGAAACACAATGTTTCAAAAACAGCCTTATCTCAGCGAGAGAAGCTCAAATACAGCATAAAACTGCATTACAGTGCCACGGCTTAAACTAAGTGTTTACGAACAAATTTCTTCATCAGCAAATGGGATACACTAAATGGCCAAAGTGGCTTCACTTTGTATCTGCAATTACACAGAAAACAACATTTCAAGTCTCACTTTCTCAGCCTAATGTAAAACTGCATCACAGCTCCACGGCTTAAACTAAGTGTTTACAAACAAGTTTCATACTCAGAACTTTGGCAAATGGGATACACTACATGGGCAAAGTGGTTTCAAGTCACTTTGTGTGGACAATTTCACAGGAAACACAATGTTTCAAAAAAAGCCTTATCTCAGCGAGAGAAGCTCAAAAACAGCATAAAAATGCATTACAGTGTCACGGCTTAAATTAAGTGTTTACGAACAAATTTCTTCATCAGTACTATGGCAAATGGGATAAACTACAAGGACAAAGTGGTGTCACGTCACTTTGTGTGGACAATTTCACAGGAATCACAATGTTTCAAAAACAGCCTTATCTCAGCGAGAGAAGCTCAAAAACAGCATAAAACTGCATTACAGTGCCACGGCTTAAACTAAGTGTTTACGAACAAATTTCTTTATCAGCAAATGGGATACACTACATGGCCAAAGTGGCTTCACTTTGTATCTGCAATTACACAGAAAACAGCATTTCAAGTCTCACTTTCTCAGCCTAATGTAAAACTGCATCACAGCTCCACGGCTTAAACTAAGTGTTTACAAACAAGTGTCATACTCAGAACTTTGGCAAATGGGATAAACTACATGGGCAAAGTGGCTTCAAGTCACTTTCTGTGGACAATTTCACAGGAAACACAATGTTTCAAAAACAGCCTTATCTCAGCGAGAGAAGCTCAAAAACAGCATAAAAATGCATTAAAGTGCCACGGCTTAAATTAAGTGTTTACGAACAAATTTCTTCATCAGTACTATGGCAAATGAGATAAACTACAAGAACAAAGTGGTTTCAAGTCACTTTGTGTGGACAATTTCACAGGAAACACAATGTTTCAAAAACAGCCTTATCTAAGCGAGAGAAGCTCAAATACAGCATAAAACTGCATTACAGTGCCACGGCTTAAACTAAGTGTTTACGAACAAATTTCTTCATCAGTACTATGGCAAATGGGATAAACTACAAGGACAAAGTGGTTTCACGTCACTTTGTGTGGACAATTTCACAGGAAACACAATGTTTCAAAAACAGCCTTATCTCAGCGAGAGAAGCTCAAAAACAGCATAAACCTGCATTACAGTGCCACGGCTTAAGCTCATTGTTTACGAACAAATTTTTTCAGACGTACTATGGCAAATGGGATAAAATACATGGACAAAGTGGCTTCAAGTCACTTTGTGTGGACAATTTCACAGGAAACACAATGTTTCAAAAACAGCCTTATCTCAGCGAGAGAAGCTCAACTACAGCATAAAACTGCATTATAGTGCCACGGCTTAAACTAAGTGTTTACGAACAAATTTCTTCATCAGTACTATGGCAAATGAGATAAACTACTTGGACAAAGTGGCTTCAAGTCACTTTGTGTGGACAATTTCACAGTAAACACAATGTTTCAAAAACAGCCTTATCTCAGCGAGAGAAGCTCAAATACAGCATAAAACTGCATTACAGTGCCACGGCTTAAACTAAGTGTTTACGAACAAATTTCTTTATCAGCAAATGGGATACACTACATGGCCAAAGTGGCTTCACTTTGTATCTGCAATTACACAGAAAACAGCATTTCAAGTCTCACTTTCTCAGCCTAATGTAAAACTGCATCACAGCGCCACGGCTTAAACTAAGTGTTTACAAACAAGTGTCATACTCAGAACTTTGGCAAATGGGATAAACTACATGGGCAAAGTGGCTTCAAGTCACTTTCTGTGGACAATTTCACAGGAAACACAATGTTTCAAAAACAGCCTTATCTCAGCGAGAGAAGCTCAAAAACAGCATAAAAATGCATTACAGTGCCACGGCTTAAATTAAGTGTTTACGAACAAATTTCTTCATCAGTACTATGGCAAATGGGATAAAATACATGGACAAAGTGGCTTCATGTCACTTTGTGTGGACAATTTCACAGGAAACACAATGTTTCAAAAACAGCCTTATCTCAGTGAGAGAAGCTCAAAAACAGCATAAAACTGCATTACAGTGCCACGGCTTAAACTAAGTGTTTACGAACAAATTTCTTCATCAGTACTATGGCAAATGAGATAAACTACTTGGACAAAGTGGTTTCAAGTCACTTTGTGTGGACAATTTCACAGGAAACACAATGTTTCAAAAACAGCCTTATCTCAGCGAGAGAAGCTCAAAAACAGCATAAAAATGCATTACAGTGCCACGGCTTAAATTAAGTGTTTACGAACAAATTTCTTCATCAGTACTATGGCAAATGGGATAAACTACAAGGACAAAGTGGTTTCACGTCACTTTGTGTGGACAATTTCACAGGAAACACAATGTTTCAAAAACAGCCTTATCTCAGCGAGAGAAGCTCAAAAACAGCATAAAAATGCATTACAGTGCCACGGCTTAAATTAAGTGTTTACGAACAAATTTCTTCATCAGTACTATGGCAAATGGGATAAACTACAAGGACAAAGTGGTTTCACGTCACTTTGTGTGGACAATTTCACAGGAAACACAATGTTTCAAAAACAGCCTTATCTCAGTGAGAGAAGCTCAAAAACAGCATAAACCTGCATTACAGTGCCATGGCTTAAGCTCATTGTTTACGAACAAATTTTTTCAGACGTACTATGGCAAATGGGATAAAATACATGGACAAAGTGGCTTCAAGTCACTTTGTGTGGACAATTTCACAGGAAACACAATGTTTCAAAAACAGCCTTATCTCAGCGAGAGAAGCTCAAAAACAGCATAAAACTGCATTACAGTGCCATGGCTTAAACTAAGTGTTTACGAACAAATTTCTTTATCAGCAAATGGGATACACTACATGGACAAAGTGGCTTCACTTTGTATCTGCAATTACACAGAAAACAGCATTTCAAGTCTCACTTTCTCAGCCTAATGTAAAACTGCATCACAGCTCCACGGCTGAAACTAAGTGTTTACAAACAAGTGTCATACTCAGAACTTTGGCAAATGGGATAAACTACATGGGCAAAGTGGCTTCAAGTCACTTTCTGTGGACAATTTCACAGGAAACACAATGTTTCAAAAACAGCCTTATCTCAGCGAGAGAAGCTCAAAAACAGCATAAAAATGCATTACAGTGCCACGGCTTAAATTAAGTGTTTACGAACAAATTTCTTCATCAGTACTATGGCAAATGGGATAAACTACAAGGACAAAGTGGTTTCACGTCACTTTGTGTGGACAATTTCACAGGAAACACAATGTTTCAAAAACAGCCTTATCTCAGCGAGAGAAGCTCAAAAACAGCATAAAACTGCATTACAGTGCCACGGCTTAAACTAAGTGTTTACGAACAAATTTCTTCATCAGTACTATGGCAAATGAGATAAACTACTTGGACAAAGTGGCTTCAAGTCACTTTGTGTGGACAATTTCACAGGAAACACAATGTTTCAAAAACAGCCTTATCTAAGCGAGAGAAGCTCAAATACAGCATAAAACTGCATTACAGTGCCACGGCTTAAACTAAGTGTTTACGAACAAATTTCTTCATCAGTACTATGGCAAATGGGATAAACTACAAGGACAAAGTGGTTTCACGTCACTTTGTGTGGACAATTTCACAGGAAACACAATGTTTCAAAAACAGCCTTATCTCAGCAAGAGAAGCTCAAAAACAGCATAAACCTGCATTACAGTGCCACGGCTTAAGCTCATTGTTTACGAACAAATTTTTTCAGACGTACTATGGCAAATGGGATAAAATACATGGACAAAGTGGCTTCAAGTCACTTTGTGTGGACAATTTCACAGGAAACACAATGTTTCAAAAACAGCCTTATCTCAGCGAGAGAAGCTCAAAAACAGCATAAAACTGCATTATAGTGCCACGGCTTAAACTAAGTGTTTACGAACAAATTTCTTTATCAGCAAATGGGATACACTACATGGCCAAAGTGGCTTCACTTTGTATCTGCAATTACACAGAAAACAGCATTTCAAGTCTCACTTTCTCAGTCTAATGTAAAACAGCATCACAGCGCCACGGCTTAAACTAAGTGTTTACAAACAAGTTTCATACTCAGACCTATGGCAAATGGGATAAACTACATGAACAAAGTGGTTTCAAGTCACTTTGTGTGGACAATTTCACAGGAAACACAATGTTTCAAAAACAGCCTTATCTCAGCGAGAGAAGCTCAAAAACAGCATAAAACTGCATTACAGTTCCACGGCTTAAGCTAATTGTTTACGAACAAATTTTTTCAGACGTACTATGGCAAATGGGATAAAAGACATGGACAAAGTGGCTTCAAGTCACTTTGTGTGGACAATTTCACAGGAAACACAATGTTTCAAAAACAGCCTTATCTCAGCGAGAGAAGCTCAACTACAGCATAAAACTGCATTATAGTGCCACGGCTTAAACTAAGTGTTTACGAACAAATTTCTTCATCAGTACTATGGCAAATGAGATAAACTACTTGGACAAAGTGGCTTCAAGTCACTTTGTGTGGACAATTTCACAGTAAACACAATGTTTCAAAAACAGCCTTATCTCAGCGAGAGAAGCTCAAATACAGCATAAAACTGCATTACAGTGCCACGGCTTAAACTAAGTGTTTACGAACAAATTTCTTTATCAGCAAATGGGATACACTACATGGCCAAAGTGGCTTCACTTTGTATCTGCAATTACACAGAAAACAGCATTTCAAGTCTCACTTTCTCAGCCTAATGTAAAACTGCATCACAGCTCCACGGCTTAAACTAAGTGTTTACAAACAAGTTTCATACTCAGAACTTTGGCAAATGGGATACACTACATGGGCAAAGTGGTTTCAAGTCACTTTGTGTGGACAATTTCACAGGAAACACAATGTTTCAAAAAAAGCCTTATCTCAGCGAGAGAAGCTCAAAAACAGCATAAAAATGCATTACAGTGTCACGGCTTAAATTAAGTGTTTACGAACAAATTTCTTCATCAGTACTATGCAATTGGGATAAACTACAAGGACAAAGTGGTTTCACGTCACTTTGTGTGGACAATTTCACAGGAAACACAATGTTTCAAAAACAGCCTTATCTCAGAGAGAGAAGCTCAAATACAGCATAAAACTGCATTACAGTGCCACGGCTTAAGCTAATTGTTTACGAACAAATTTTTTCAGACGTACTATGGCAAATGGGATAAAATACATGGACAAAGTGGCTTCATGTCACTTTGTGTGGACAATTTCACAGGAAACACAATGTTTCAAAAACAGCCTTATCTCAGTGAGAGAAGCTCAAAAACAGCATAAAACTGCATTACAGTGCCACGGCTTAAATTAAGTGTTTACGAACAAATTTCTTCATCAGTACTATGGCAAATGGGATAAACTACTTGGACAAAGTGGTTTCAAGTCACTTTGTGTGGACAATTTCACAGGAAACACAATGTTTCAAAAACAGCCTTATCTCAGCGAGAGAAGCTCAAATACAGCATAAAACTGCATTATAGTGCCACGGCTTAAACTAAGTGTTTACGAACAAATTTCTTTATCAGCAAATGGGATACACTACATGGCCAAAGTGGCTTCACTTTGTATCTGCAATTACACAGAAAACAGCATTTCAAGTCTCACTTTCTCAGCCTAATGTAAAACTGCATCACAGCTCCACGGCTTAAACTAAGTGTTTACAAACAAGTTTCATACTCAGAACTTTGGCAAATGGGATACACTACATGGGCAAAGTGGTTTCAAGTCACTTTGTGTGGACAATTTCACAGGAAACACAATGTTTCAAAAAAAGCCTTATCTCAGCGAGAGAAGCTCAAAAACAGCATAAAAATGCATTACAGTGTCACGGCTTAAATTAAGTGTTTACGAACAAATTTCTTCATCAGTACTATGCAATTGGGATAAACTACAAGGACAAAGTGGTTTCACGTCACTTTGTGTGGACAATTTCACAGGAAACACAATGTTTCAAAAACAGCCTTATCTCAGAGAGAGACGCTCAAATACAGCATAAAACTGCATTACAGTGCCACGGCTTAAGCTAATTGTTTACGAACAAATTTTTTCAGACGTACTATGGCAAATGGGATAAAATACATGGACAAAGTGGCTTCATGTCACTTTGTGTGGACAATTTCACAGGAAACACAATGTTTCAAAAACAGCCTTATCTCAGTGAGAGAAGCTCAAAAACAGCATAAAACTGCATTACAGTGCCACGGCTTAAATTAAGTGTTTACGAACAAATTTCTTCATCAGTACTATGGCAAATGGGATAAACTACTTGGACAAAGTGGTTTCAAGTCACTTTGTGTGGACAATTTCACAGGAAACACAATGTTTCAAAAACAGCCTTATCTCAGCGAGAGAAGCTCAAATACAGCATAAAACTGCATTACAGTGCCACGGCTTAAACTAAGTGTTTACGAACAAATTTCTTTATCAGCAAATAGGATACACTACATGGCCAAAGTGGCTTCACTTTGTATCTGCAATTACACAGAAAACAGCATTTCAAGTCTCACTTTCTCAGCCTAATGTAAAACTGCATCACAGCGCCACGGCTTAAACTAAGTGTTTACAAACAAGTTTCACACTCAGAACTTTGGCAAATGGGATACACTACATGGGCAAAGTGGTTTCAAGTCACTTTGTGTGGACAATTTCACAGGAAACACAATGTTTCAAAAAAAGCCTTATCTCAGCGAGAGAAGCTCAAAAACAGCATAAAAATGCATTACAGTGTCACGGCTTAAATTAAGTGTTTACGAACAAATTTCTTCATCAGTACTATGCAATTGGGATAAACTACAAGGACAAAGTGGTTTCACGTCACTTTGTGTGGACAATTTCACAGGAAACACAATGTTTCAAAAACAGCCTTATCTCAGCGAGAGAAGCTCAAAAACAGCATAAACCTGCATTACAGTGCCACGGCTTAAATTAAGTGTTTACGAACAAATTTCTTCATCAGTACTATGGCAAATGGGATAAACTACAAGGACAAAGTGGTTTCACGTCACTTTGTGTGGACAATTTCACAGGAAACACAATGTTTCAAAAACAGCCTTATCTCAGCGAGAGAAGCTCAAAAACAGCATAAACCTGCATTACAGTGCCACGGCTTAAATTAAGTGTTTACGAACAAATTTCTTCATCAGTACTATGGCAAATGGGATAAACTACAAGGACAAAGTGGTTTCACGTCACTTTGTGTGGACAATTTCACAGGAAACACAATGTTTCAAAAACAGCCTTATCTCAGCGAGAGAAGCTCAAAAACAGCATAAACCTGCATTACAGTGCCACGGCTTAAGCTAATTGTTTACGAACAAATTTTTTCAGACGTACTATGGCAAATGGGATAAAATACATGGACAAAGTGGCTTCATGTCACTTTGTGTGGACAATTTCACAGGAAACACAATGTTTCTAAAACAGCCTTATCTCAGCGAGAGAAGCTCAAAAACAGCATAAACCTGCATTACAGTGCCACGGCTTAAATTAAGTGTTTACGAACAAATTTCTTCATCAGTACTATGGCAAATGGGATAAACTACAAGGACAAAGTGGTTTCACGTCACTTTGTGTGGACAATTTCACAGGAAACACAATGTTTCAAAAACAGCCTTATCTCAGCGAGAGAAGCTCAAAAACAGCATAAAACTGCATTACAGTGCCACGGCTTAAACTAAGTGTTTACGAACAAATTTCATCATCAGAACTATGGCAAATGGGATAAACTACAAGGACAAAGTGGTGTCACGTCACTTTGTGTGGACAATTTCACAGGAATCACAATGTTTCAAAAACAGCCTTATCTCAGCGAGAGAAGCTCAAAAACAGCATAAAACTGCATTACAGTGCCATGGCTTAAACTAAGTGTTTACGAACAAATTTCTTCATCAGTATTATGGCAAATGAGATAAACTACTTGGACAAAGTGGCTTCAAGTCACTTTGTGTGGACAATTTCACAGGAAACACAATGTTTCAAAAACAGCCTTATCTCAGCGAGAGAAGCTCAAATACAGCATAAAACTGCATTACAGTGCCACGGCTTAAACTAAGTGTTTACGAACAAATTTCTTCATCAGAACTATGGCAAATGGGATAAACTACAAGGACAAAGTGGTGTCACGTCACTTTGTGTTGACAATTTCACAGGAAACACAATGTTTCAAAAACAGCCTTATCTCAGCGAGAGAAGCTCAAAAACAGCATAAAACTGCATTACAGTGCCACGGCTTAAGCTAATTTTTTACGAACAAATTTTTTCAGACGTACTATGGCAAATGGTATAAAATACATGGACAAAGTGGCTTCAAGTCACTTTGTGTGGACAATTTCACAGGAAACACAATGTTTCAAAAACAGCCTTATCTCAGCGAGAGAAGCTCAAATACAGCATAAAACTGCATTACAGTGCCACGGCTTAAACTAAGTGTTTACGAACAAATTTCTTTATCAGCAAATGGGATACACTACATGGCCAAAGTGGCTTCACTTTGTATCTGCAATTACACAGAAAACAGCATTTCAAGTCTCACTTTCTCAGCCTAATGTAAAACTGCATCACAGCGCCACGGCTTAAACTAAGTGTTTACAAACAAGTGTCATACTCAGAACTTTGGCAAATGGGATAAACTACATGGGCAAAGTGGTTTCAAGTCACTTTGTGTGGACAATTTCACAGGAAACACAATGTTTCAAAAACAGCCTTATCTCAGCGAGAGAAGCTCAAAAACAGCATAAAACTGCATTACAGTGCCATGGCTTAAACTAAGTGTTTACGAACAAATTTCTTCATCAGTATTATGGCAAATGAGATAAACTACTTGGACAAAGTTGCTTCAAGTCACTGTGTGGACAATTTCACAGGAAACACAATGTTTCAAAAACAGCCTTATCTCAGCGAGAGAAGCTCAAATACAGCATAAAACTGCATTACAGTGCCACGGCTTAAACTAAGTGTTTACGAACAAATTTCTTCATCAGCAAATGGGATACACTACATGGCCAAAGTGGCTTCACTTTGTATCTGCAATTACACAGAAAACAGCATTTCAAGTCTCACTTTCTCAGCCTAATGTAAAACTGCATCACAGCTCCACGGCTTAAACTAAGTGTTTACAAACAAGTTTCATACTCAGAACTTTGGCAAATGGGATACACTACATGGGCAAAGCGGTTTCAAGTCACTTTGTGTGGACAATTTCACAGGAAACACAATGTTTCAAAAAAAGCCTTATCTCAGCGAGAGAAGCTCAAAAACAGCATAAAAATGCATTACAGTGTCACGGCTTAAACTAAGTGTTTACGAACAAGTGTCATACTCAGAACTTTGGCAAATGGGATAAACTACATGGGCAAAGTGGCTTCAAGTCACTTTCTGTGGACAATTTCACAGGAAACACAATGTTTCAAAAACAGCCTTATCTCAGCGAGAGATGCTCAAAAACAGCATAAAAATGCATTACAGTGCCACGGCTTAAATTAAGTGTTTACGAACCAATTTCTTCATCAGTACTATGGCAAATGGGATAAACTACTTGGACAAAGTGGTTTCACGTCACTTTGTGTGGACAATTTCACAGGAAACACAATGTTTCAAAAACAGCCTTATCTCAGCGAGAGAAGCTCAAAAACAGCATAAAACTGCATTACAGTGCCACGGCTTAAACTAAGTGTTTACGAACAAATTTCTTCATCAGTGCTATGGCAAATGAGATAAACTACTTGGACAAAGTGGCTTCAAGTCACTTTGTGTGGACAATTTCACAGGAAACACAATGTTTCAAAAACAGCCTTATCTCAGCGAGAGAAGCTCAAATACAGCATAAAACTGCATTACAGTGCCACGGCTTAAATTAAGTGTTTACGAACAAATTTCTTCATCAGTACTATGGCAAATGGGATAAAATACATGGACAAAGTGGCTTCAAGTCACTTTGTGTGGACAATTTCACAGGAAACACAATGTTTCAAAAACAGCCTTATCTCAGCGAGAGAAGCTCAAATACAGCATAAAACTGCATTACAGTGCCACGGCTTAAACTAAGTGTTTACGAACAAATTTCTTTATCAGCAAATGGGATACACTACATGGCCAAAGTGGCTTCACTTTGTATCTGCAATTACACAGAAAACAGCATTTCAAGTCTCACTTTCTCAGCCTAATGTAAAACTGCATCACAGCGCCACGGCTTAAACTAAGTGTTTACAAACAAGTGTCATACTCAGAACTTTGGCAAATGGGATAAACTACATGGGCAAAGTGGTTTCATGTCACTTTGTGTGGACAATTTCACAGGAAACACAATGTTTCAAAAACAGCCTTATCTCAGTGAGAGAAGCTCAAAAACAGCATAAAAATGCATTACAGTGCCACGGCTTAAATTAAGTGTTTACGAACAAATTTCTTCATCAGAACTATGGCAAATGGGATAAACTACAAGGACAAAGTGGTGTCACGTCACTTTGTGTGGACAATTTCACAGGAAACACAATGTTTCAAAAACAGCCTTATCTCAGCGAGAGAAGCTCAAAAACAGCATAAAACTGCATTACAGTGCCACGGCTTAAGCTAATTGTTTACGAACAAATTTTTTCATACGTACTATGGCAAATGAGATAAAATACATGGACAAAGTGGCTTCAAGTCACTTTGTGTGGACAATTTCACAGGAAACACAATGTTTCAAAAACAGCCTTATCTCAGCGAGAGAAGCTCAAATACAGCATAAAACTGCATTACAGTGCCACGGCTTAAACTAAGTGTTTACGAACAAATTTCTTCATCAGAACTATGGCAAATGGGATAAACTACAAGGACAAAGTGGTGTCACGTCACTTTGTGTGGACAATTTCACAGGAAACACAATGTTTCAAAAACAGCCTTATCTCAGCGAGAGAAGCTCAAAAACAGCATAAAACTGCATTACAGTGCCACGGCTTAAGCTAATTGTTTACGAACAAATTTTTTCAGACGTACTATGGCAAATGGTATAAAATACATGGCCAAAGTGGCTTCACTTTGTATCTGCAATTACACAGAAAACAGCATTTCAAGTCTCACTTTCTCAGCCTAATGTAAAACTGCATCACAGCGCCACGGCTTAAACTAAGTGTTTACAAACAAGTGTCATACTCAGAACTTTGGCAAATGGGATAAACTACATGGGCAAAGTGGTTTCAAGTCACTTTGTGTGGACAATTTCACAGGAAACACAATGTTTCAAAAACAGCCTTATCTCAGCGAGAGAAGCTCAAAAACAGCATAAAAATGCATTTCAGTGCCACGGCTTAAATTAAGTGTTTACGAACAAATTTCTTCATCAGTACTATGGCAAATGGGATAAACTACAAGGACAAAGTGGTTTCACGTCACTTTGTGTGGACAATTTCACAGGAAACACAATGTTTCAAAAACAGCCTTATCTCAGCGAGAGAAGCTCAAATACAGCATAAAACTGCATTACAGTGCCACGGCTTAAACTAAGTGTTTACGAACAAATTTCTTCATCAGAACTATGGCAAATGGGATAAACTACAAGGACAAAGTGGTGTCACGTCACTTTGTGTGGACAATTTCACAGGAAACACAATGTTTCAAAAACAGCCTTATCTCAGCGAGAGAAGCTCAAAAACAGCATAAAACTGCATTACAGTGCCACGGTTTAAGCTAATTGTTTACGAACAAATTTTTTCAGACGTACTATGGCAAATGGTATAAAATACATGGCCAAAGTGGCTTCACTTTGTATCTGCAATTACACAGAAAACAGCATTTCAAGTCTCACTTTCTCAGCCTAATGTAAAACTGCATCACAGCTCCACGCTTAAACTAAGTGTTTACAAACAAGTTTCATACTCAGAACTTTGGCAAATGGGATACACTACATGGGCAAAGCGGTTTCAAGTCACTTTGTGTGGACAATTTCACAGGAAACACAATGTTTCAAAAAAAGCCTTATCTCAGCGAGAGAAGCTCAAAAACAGCATAAAAATGCATTACAGTGTCACGGCTTAAACTAAGTGTTTACGAACAAGTGTCATACTCAGAACTTTGGCAAATGGGATAAACTACATGGGCAAAGTGGCTTCAAGTCACTTTCTGTGGACAATTTCACAGGAAACACAATGTTTCAAAAACAGCCTTATCTCAGCGAGAGATGCTCAAAAACAGCATAAAAATGCATTACAGTGCCACGGCTTAAATTAAGTGTTTACGAACCAATTTCTTCATCAGTACTATGGCAAATGGGATAAACTACTTGGACAAAGTGGTTTCACGTCACTTTGTGTGGACAATTTCACAGGAAACACAATGTTTCAAAAACAGCCTTATCTCAGCGAGAGAAGCTCAAATACAGCATAAAACTGCATTACAGTGCCATGGCTTAAACTAAGTGTTTACGAACAAATTTCTTCATCAGTGCTATGGCAAATGAGATAAACTACTTGGACAAAGTGGCTTCAAGTCACTTTGTGTGGACAATTTCACAGGAAACACAATGTTTCAAAAACAGTCTTATCTCAGCGAGAGAAGCTCAAATACAGCATAAAACTGCATTACAGTGCCACGGCTTAAATTAAGTGTTTACGAACAAATTTCTTCATCAGTACTATGGCAAATGGGATAAACTACAAGGACAAAGTGGTTTCACGTCACTTTGTGTGGACAATTTCACAGGAAACACAATGTTTCAAAAACAGCCTTATCTCAGCCAGAGAAGCTCAAAAACAGCATAAACCTGCATTACAGTGCCACGGCTTAAATTAAGTGTTTACGAACAAATTTCTTCATCAGTACTATGGCAAATGGGATAAACTACAAGGACAAAGTGGTTTCACGTCACTTTGTGTGGACAATTTCACAGGAAACACAATGTTTCAAAAACAGCCTTATCTCAGCGAGAGAAGCTCAAAAACAGCATAAACCTGCATTACAGTGCCACGGCTTAAGCTAATTGTTTACGAACAAATTTTTTCAGACGTACTATGGCAAATGAGATAAACTACTTGGACAAAGTGGTTTCAAGTCACTTTGTTTGGACAATTTCACAGGAAACACAATGTTTCAAAAACAGCCTTATCTCAGTGAGAGAAGCTCAAAAACAGCATAAAAATGCATTACAGTGCCACGGCTTAAATTAAGTGTTTACGAACAAATTTCTTCATCAGTACTATGGCAAATGGGATAAACTACAAGGACAAAGTGGTTTCACGTCACTTTGTGTGGACAATTTCACAGGAAACACAATGTTTCAAAAACAGCCTTATCTCAGCGAGAGAAGCTCAAATACAGCATAAAACTGCATTACAGTGCCACGGCTTAAACTAAGTGTTTACGAACAAATTTCTTCATCAGCAAATGGGATACACTACATGGCCAAAGTGGCTTCACTTTGTATCTGCAATTACACAGAAAACAGCATTTCAAGTCTCACTTTCTCAGCCTAATGTAAAACTGCATCACAGCTCCACGGCTTAAACTAAGTGTTTACAAACAAGTTTCATACTCAGAACTTTGGCAAATGGGATACACTACATGGGCAAAGCGGTTTCAAGTCACTTTGTGTGGACAATTTCACAGGAAACACAATGTTTCAAAAAAAGCCTTATCTCAGCGAGAGAAGCTCAAAAACAGCATAAAAATGCATTACAGTGTCACGGCTTAAATTAAGTGTTTACGAACAAATTTCTTCATCAGTACTATGGCAAATGGGATAAACCAAAAGGACAAAGTGGTTTCACGTCACTTTGTGTGGACAATTTCACAGGAAACACAATGTTTCAAAAACAGCCTTATCTCAGAGAGAGAAGCTCAAATACAGCATAAAACTGCATTACAGTGCCACGGCTTAAACTAAGTGTTTACGAACAAATTTCATCATCAGAACTATGGCAAATGGGATAAACTACAAGGACAAAGTGGTGTCACGTCACTTTGTGTGGACAATTTCACAGGAAACACAATGTTTCAAAAACAGCCTTATCTCAGCGAGAGAAGCTCAAAAACAGCATAAACCTGCATTACACTGCCATGGCTTAAGCTCATTGTTTACGAACAAATTTTTTCAGACGTACTATGGCAAATGGGATAAAATACATGGACAAAGTGGCTTCAAGTCACTTTGTGTGGACAATTTCACAGGAAACACAATGTTTCAAAAACAGCCTTATCTCAGCGAGAGAAGCTCAAAAACAGCATAAACCTGCATTACACTGCCATGGCTTAAGCTCATTGTTTACGAACAAATTTTTTCAGACGTACTATGGCAAATGGGATACACTACATGGGCAAAGCGGTTTCAAGTCACTTTGTGTGGACAATTTCACAGGAAACACAATGTTTCAAAAAAAGCCTTATCTCAGCGAGAGAAGCTCAAAAACAGCATAAAAATGCATTACAGTGTCACGGCTTAAATTAAGTGTTTACGAACAAATTTCTTCATCAGTACTATGGCAAATGGGATAAACTACAAGGACAAAGTGGTTTCACGTCACTTTGTGTGGACAATTTCACAGGAAACACAATGTTTCAAAAACAGCCTTATCTCAGCGAGAGAAGCTCAAATACAGCATAAAACTGCATTACAGTGCCACGGCTTAAACTAAGTGTTTACGAACAAATTTCTTCATCAGAACTATGGCAAATGGGAAAAACTACAAGGACAAAGTGGTGTCACGTCACTTTGTGTGGACAATTTCACAGGAAACACAATGTTTCAAAAACAGCCTTATCTCAGCGAGAGAAGCTCAAAAATAGCATAAAACTGCATTACAGTGCCACGGCTTAAGCTAAGTGTTTACGAACAAATTTTTTCAGACGTACTATGGCAAATGGTATAAAATACATGGACAAAGTGGCTTCAAGTCACTTTGTGTGGACAATTTCACAGGAAACACAATGTTTCAAAAACAGCCTTATCTCAGCGAGAGAAGCTCAAATACAGCATAAAACTGCATTACAGTGCCACGGCTTAAACTAAGTGTTTACGAACAAATTTCTTTATCAGCAAATGGGATACACTACATGGCCAAAGTGGCTTCACTTTGTATCTGCAATTACACAGAAAACAGCATTTCAAGTCTCACTTTCTCAGCCTAATGTAAAACTGCATCACAGCGCCACGGCTTAA
Source organism: Embiotoca jacksoni (assembly GCF_022577435.1). Lineage (NCBI taxonomy): Eukaryota > Metazoa > Chordata > Actinopteri > Embiotocidae > Embiotoca > Embiotoca jacksoni. Next base: position 20,126,572 of record NW_027185241.1, read on the forward strand.
ACTAAGTGTTTACAAACAAGTGTCATACTCAGAACTTTGGCAAATGGGATAAACTACATGGGCAAAGTGGTTTCAAGTCACTTTGTGTGGACAATTTCACAGGAAACACAATGTTTCAAAAACAGCCTTATCTCAGCGAGAGAAGCTCAAAAACAGCATAAAAATGCATTACAGTGCCACGGCTTAAATTAAGTGTTTACGAACAAATTTCTTCATCAGTACTATGGCAAATGAGATAAACTACAAGGACAAAGTGGTTTCACGTCACTTTGTGTGGACAATTTCACAGGAAACACAATGTTTCAAAAACAGCCTTATCTCAGCGAGAGAAGCTCAAAAACAGCATAAACCTGCATTACAGTGCCACGGCTTAAGCTCATTGTTTACGAACAAATTTTTTCAGACGTACTATGGCAAATGAGATAAACTACTTGGACAAAGTGGCTTCAAGTCACTTTGTGTGGACAATTTCACAGGAAACACAATGTTTCAAAAACAGCCTTATCTCAGCGAGAGAAGCTCAAAAACAGCATAAAAATGCATTACAGTGCCACGGCTTAAATTAAGTGTTTACGAACAAATTTCTTCATCAGTACTATGGCAAATGGGATAAACTACAAGGACAAAGTGGTTTCACGTCACTTTGTGTGGACAATTTCACAGGAAACACAATGTTTCAAAAACAGCCTTATCTCAGCGAGAGAAGCTCAAAAACAGCATAAAACTGCATTACAGTGCCACGGCTTAAACTAAGTGTTTACGAACAAATTTCTTCATCAGTACTATGGTAAATGGGATAAACTACAAGGACAAAGTGGTTTCACGTCACTTTGTGTGGACAATTTCACAGGAAACACAATGTTTCAAAAACAGCCTTATCTCAGCGAGAGAAGCTCAAAAACAGCATAAAAATGCATTACAGTGCCACGGCTTAAATTAAGTGTTTACGAACAAATTTCTTCATCAGTACTATGGCAAATGGGATAAACTACAAGGACAAAGTGGTTTCACGTCACTTTGTGTGGACAATTTCACAGGAAACACAATGTTTCAAAAACAGCCTTATCTCAGAGAGAGAAGCTCAAATACAGCATAAAACTGCATTACAGTGCCACGGCTTAAACTAAGTGTTTACGAACAAATTTCATCATCAGAACTATGGCAAATGGGATAAACTACAAGGACAAAGTGGTTTCACGTCACTTTGTGTGGACAATTTCACAGGAAACACAATGTTTCAAAAACAGCCTTATCTCAGAGAGAGAAGCTCAAATACAGCATAAAACTGCATTACAGTGCCACGGCTTAAACTAAGTGTTTACGAACAAATTTCATCATCAGAACTATGGCAAATGGGATAAACTACAAGGACAAAGTGGTGTCACGTCACTTTGTGTGGACAATTTCACAGGAAACACAATGTTTCAAAAACTAGCCTTATCTCAGCGAGAGAAGCTCAAAAACAGCATAAAACTGCATTACAGTGCCACGGCTTAAACTAAGTGTTTACGAACAAATTTCTTTATCAGCAAATGGGATACACTACATGGCCAAAGTGGCTTCACTTTGTATCTGCAATTACACAGAAAACAGCATTTCAAGTCTCACTTTCTCAGCCTAATGTAAAACTGCATCACAGCGCCACGGCTTAAACTAAGTGTTTACAAACAAGTGTCATACTCAGAACTTTGGCAAATGGGATAAACTACATGGGCAAAGTGGTTTCAAGTCACTTTGTGTGGACAATTTCACAGGAAACACAATGTTTCAAAAACAGCCTTATCTCAGCGAGAGAAGCTCAAAAACAGCATCAAAATGCATTACAGTGCCACGGCTTAAATTAAGTGTTTACGAACAAATTTCTTCATCAGTACTATGGCAAATGGGATAAACTACAAGGACAAAGTGGTTTCACGTCACTTTGTGTGGACAATTTCACAGGAAACACAATGTTTCAAAAACAGCCTTATCTCAGCGAGAGAAGCTCAAAAACAGCATAAAACTGCATTACAGTGCCATGGCTTAAACTAAGTGTTTACGAACAAATTTCTTCATCAGTATTATGGCAAATGAGATAAACTACTTGGACAAAGTGGCTTCAAGTCACTTTGTGTGGACAATTTCACAGGAAACACAATGTTTCAAAAACAGCCTTATCTCAGCGAGAGAAGCTCAAAAACAGCATAAAAATGCATTACAGTGCCACGGCTTAAATTAAGTGTTTACGAACAAATTTCTTCATCAGTACTATGGCAAATGGGATAAACTACAAGGACAAAGTGGTTTCACGTCACTTTGTGTGGACAATTTCACAGGAAACACAATGTTTCAAAAACAGCCTTATCTCAGCGAGAGAAGCTCAAAAACAGCATAAAAATGCATTACAGTGCCACGGCTTAAACTAAGTGTTTACGAACAAATTTCTTCATCAGAACTATGGCAAATGGGATAAACTACAAGGACAAAGTGGTTTCACGTCACTTTGTGTGGACAATTTCACAGGAAACACAATGTTTCAAAAACAGCCTTATCTCAGCGAGAGAAGCTCAAAAACAGCATAAAACTGCATTACAGTGCCACGGCTTAAACTAAGTGTTTACGAACAAATTTCTTTATCAGCAAATGGGATACACTACATGGCCAAAGTGGCTTCACTTTGTATCTGCAATTACACAGAAAACAGCATTTCAAGTCTCACTTTCTCAGCCTAATGTAAAACTGCATCACAGCGCCACGGCTTAAACTAAGTGTTTACAAACAAGTGTCATACTCAGAACTTTGGCAAATGGGATAAACTACATGGGCAAAGTGGTTTCAAGTCACTTTGTGTGGACAATTTCACAGGAAACACAATGTTTCAAAAACAGCCTTATCTCAGCGAGAGAAGCTCAAAAACAGCATCAAAATGCATTACAGTGCCACAGGCTTAAATTAAGTGTTTACGAACAAATTTCTTCATCAGTACTATGGCAAATGGGATAAACTACAAGGACAAAGTGGTTTCACGTCACTTTGTGTGGACAATTTCACAGGAAACACAATGTTTCAAAAACAGCCTTATCTCAGCGAGAGAAGCTCAAAACAGCATAAACCTGCATTACAGTGCCACGGCTTAAGCTCATTGTTTACGAACAAATTTTTTCAGACGTACTATGGCAAATGGGATAAAATACATGGACAAAGTGGCTTCAAGTCACTTTGTGTGGACAATTTCACAGGAAACACAATGTTTCAAAAACAGCCTTATCTCAGCGAGAGAAGCTCAAAAACAGCATAAAACTGCATTACAGTGCCATGGCTTAAACTAAGTGTTTACGAACAAATTTCTTCATCAGTATTATGGCAAATGAGATAAACTACTTGGACAAAGTGGCTTCAAGTCACTTTGTGTGGACAATTTCACAGGAAACACAATGTTTCAAAAACAGCCTTATCTCAGCGAGAGAAGCTCAAAAACAGCATAAAAATGCATTACAGTGCCACGGCTTAAATTAAGTGTTTACGAACAAATTTCTTCATCAGTACTATGGCAAATGGGATAAACTACAAGGACAAAGTGGTTTCACGTCACTTTGTGTGGACAATTTCACAGGAAACACAATGTTTCAAAAACAGCCTTATCTCAGCGAGAGAAGCTCAAAAACAGCATAAAAATGCATTACAGTGCCACGGCTTAAACTAAGTGTTTACGAACAAATTTCTTCATCAGAACTATGGCAAATGGGATAAACTACAAGGACAAAGTGGTTTCACGTCACTTTGTGTGGACAATTTCACAGGAAACACAATGTTTCAAAAACAGCATTATCTCAGCGAGAGAAGCTCAACTACAGCATAAAACTGCATTATAGTGCCACGGCTTAAACTAAGTGTTTACGAACAAATTTCTTTATCAGCAAATGGGATACACTACATGGCCAAAGTGGCTTCACTTTGTATCTGCAATTACACAGAAAACAGCATTTCAAGTCTCACTTTCTCAGCCTAATGTAAAACAGCATCACAGCGCCACGGCTTAAACTAAGTGTTTACAAACAAGTTTCATACTCAGACCTATGGCAAATGGGATAAACTACATGAACAAAGTGGTTTCAAGTCACTTTGTGTGGACAATTTCACAGGAAACACAATGTTTCAAAAACAGCCTTATCTCAGCGAGAGAAGCTCAAAAACAGCATAAAAATGCATTACAGTGTCACGGCTTAAACTAAGTGTTTACGAACAAGTGTCATACTCAGAACTTTGGCAAATGGGATAAACTACATGGGCAAAGTGGCTTCAAGTCACTTTCTGTGGACAATTTCACAGGAAACACAATGTTTCAAAAACAGCCTTATCTCAGCAAGAGAAGCTCAAAAACAGCATAAAACTGCATTACAGTGCCACGGCTTAAACTAAGTGTTTACGAACAAATTTCTTCATCAGTGCTATGGCAAATGAGATAAACTACTTGGACAAAGTGGCTTCAAGTCACTTTGTGTGGACAATTTCACAGGAAACACAATGTTTCAAAAACAGCCTTATCTCAGCGAGAGAAGCTCAAATACAGCATAAAACTGCATTACAGTGCCACGGCTTAAACTAAGTGTTTACGAACAAATTTCTTCATCAGTGCTATGGCAAATGAGATAAACTACTTGGACAAAGTGGCTTCAAGTCACTTTGTGTGGACAATTTCACAGGAAACACAATGTTTCAAAAACAGCCTTATCTCAGCGAGAGAAGCTCAAATACAGCATAAAACTGCATTACAGTGCCACGGCTTAAACTAAGTGTTTACGAACAAATTTCATCATCAGAACTATGGCAAATGGGATAAACTACAAGGACAAAGTGGTGTCACGTCACTTTGTGTGGACAATTTCACAGGAAACACAATGTTTCAAAAACTAGCCTTATCTCAGCGAGAGAAGCTCAAAAACAGCATAAAACTGCATTACAGTGCCACGGCTTAAACTAAGTGTTTACGAACAAATTTCTTTATCAGCAAATGGGATACACTACATGGCCAAAGTGGCTTCACTTTGTATCTGCAATTACACAGAAAACAGCATTTCAAGTCTCACTTTCTCAGCCTAATGTAAAACTGCATCACAGCGCCACGGCTTAAACTAAGTGTTTACAAACAAGTGTCATACTCAGAACTTTGGCAAATGGGATAAACTACATGGGCAAAGTGGTTTCAAGTCACTTTGTGTGGACAATTTCACAGGAAACACAATGTTTCAAAAACAGCCTTATCTCAGCGAGAGAAGCTCAAAAACAGCATCAAAATGCATTACAGTGCCACGGCTTAAATTAAGTGTTTACGAACAAATTTCTTCATCAGTACTATGGCAAATGGGATAAACTACAAGGACAAAGTGGTTTCACGTCACTTTGTGTGGACAATTTCACAGGAAACACAATGTTTCAAAAACAGCCTTATCTCAGCGAGAGAAGCTCAAAAACAGCATAAAACTGCATTACAGTGCCATGGCTTAAACTAAGTGTTTACGAACAAATTTCTTCATCAGTATTATGGCAAATGAGATAAACTACTTGGACAAAGTGGCTTCAAGTCACTTTGTGTGGACAATTTCACAGGAAACACAATGTTTCAAAAACAGCCTTATCTCAGCGAGAGAAGCTCAAAAACAGCATAAAAATGCATTACAGTGCCACGGCTTAAATTAAGTGTTTACGAACAAATTTCTTCATCAGTACTATGGCAAATGGGATAAACTACAAGGACAAAGTGGTTTCACGTCACTTTGTGTGGACAATTTCACAGGAAACACAATGTTTCAAAAACAGCCTTATCTCAGCGAGAGAAGCTCAAAAACAGCATAAAAATGCATTACAGTGCCACGGCTTAAACTAAGTGTTTACGAACAAATTTCTTCATCAGAACTATGGCAAATGGGATAAACTACAAGGACAAAGTGGTTTCACGTCACTTTGTGTGGACAATTTCACAGGAAACACAATGTTTCAAAAACAGCCTTATCTCAGCGAGAGAAGCTCAAAAACAGCATAAAACTGCATTACAGTGCCACGGCTTAAACTAAGTGTTTACGAACAAATTTCTTTATCAGCAAATGGGATACACTACATGGCCAAAGTGGCTTCACTTTGTATCTGCAATTACACAGAAAACAGCATTTCAAGTCTCACTTTCTCAGCCTAATGTAAAACTGCATCACAGCGCCACGGCTTAAACTAAGTGTTTACAAACAAGTGTCATACTCAGAACTTTGGCAAATGGGATAAACTACATGGGCAAAGTGGTTTCAAGTCACTTTGTGTGGACAATTTCACAGGAAACACAATGTTTCAAAAACAGCCTTATCTCAGCGAGAGAAGCTCAAAAACAGCATCAAAATGCATTACAGTGCCACGGCTTAAATTAAGTGTTTACGAACAAATTTCTTCATCAGTACTATGGCAAATGGGATAAACTACAAGGACAAAGTGGTTTCACGTCACTTTGTGTGGACAATTTCACAGGAAACACAATGTTTCAAAAACAGCCTTATCTCAGCGAGAGAAGCTCAAAAACAGCATAAACCTGCATTACAGTGCCACGGCTTAAGCTCATTGTTTACGAACAAATTTTTTCAGACGTACTATGGCAAATGGGATAAAATACATGGACAAAGTGGCTTCAAGTCACTTTGTGTGGACAATTTCACAGGAAACACAATGTTTCAAAAACAGCCTTATCTCAGCGAGAGAAGCTCAAAAACAGCATAAAACTGCATTACAGTGCCATGGCTTAAACTAAGTGTTTACGAACAAATTTCTTCATCAGTATTATGGCAAATGAGATAAACTACTTGGACAAAGTGGCTTCAAGTCACTTTGTGTGGACAATTTCACAGGAAACACAATGTTTCAAAAACAGCCTTATCTCAGCGAGAGAAGCTCAAAAACAGCATAAAAATGCATTACAGTGCCACGGCTTAAATTAAGTGTTTACGAACAAATTTCTTCATCAGTACTATGGCAAATGGGATAAACTACAAGGACAAAGTGGTTTCACGTCACTTTGTGTGGACAATTTCACAGGAAACACAATGTTTCAAAAACAGCCTTATCTCAGCGAGAGAAGCTCAAAAACAGCATAAAAATGCATTACAGTGCCACGGCTTAAACTAAGTGTTTACGAACAAATTTCTTCATCAGAACTATGGCAAATGGGATAAACTACAAGGACAAAGTGGTTTCACGTCACTTTGTGTGGACAATTTCACAGGAAACACAATGTTTCAAAAACAGCCTTATCTCAGCGAGAGAAGCTCAACTACAGCATAAAACTGCATTATAGTGCCACGGCTTAAACTAAGTGTTTACGAACAAATTTCTTTATCAGCAAATGGGATACACTACATGGCCAAAGTGGCTTCACTTTGTATCTGCAATTACACAGAAAACAGCATTTCAAGTCTCACTTTCTCAGCCTAATGTAAAACAGCATCACAGCGCCACGGCTTAAACTAAGTGTTTACAAACAAGTGTCATACTCAGAACTTTGGCAAATGGGATAAACTACATGGGCAAAGTGGTTTCAAGTCACTTTGTGTGGACAATTTCACAGGAAACACAATGTTTCAAAAACAGCCTTATCTCAGCGAGAGAAGCTCAAAAACAGCATAAAAATGCATTTCAGTGCCACGGCTTAAATTAAGTGTTTACGAACAAATTTCTTCATCAGTACTATGGCAAATGGGATAAACTACAAGGACAAAGTGGTTTCACGTCACTTTGTGTGGACAATTTCACAGGAAACACAATGTTTCAAAAACAGCCTTATCTCAGCGAGAGAAGCTCAAAAACAGCATAAAAATGCATTACAGTGCCACGGCTTAAATTAAGTGTTTACGAACCAATTTCTTCATCAGTACTATGGCAAATGGGATAAACTACTTGGACAAAGTGGTTTCACGTTCACTTTGTGTGGACAATTTCACAGGAAACACAATGTTTCAAAAACAGCCTTATCTCAGCGAGAGAAGCTCAAAAACAGCATAAAACTGCATTACAGTGCCACGGCTTAAACTAAGTGTTTACGAACAAATTTCTTCATCAGTGCTATAGCAAATGAGATAAACTACTTGGACAAAGTGGCTTCAAGTCACTTTGTGTGGACAATTTCACAGGAAACACAATGTTTCAAAAACAGCCTTATCTCAGCGAGAGAAGCTCAAATACAGCATAAAACTGCATTACAGTGCCACGGCTTAAATTAAGTGTTTACGAACAAATTTCTTCATCAGTACTATGGCAAATGGGATAAACTACAAGGACAAAGTGGTTTCACGTCACTTTGTGTGGACAATTTCACAGGAAACACAATGTTTCAAAAACAGCCTTATCTCAGCCAGAGAAGCTCAAAAACAGCATAAACCTGCATTACAGTGCCACGGCTTAAATTAAGTGTTTACGAACAAATTTCTTCATCAGTACTATGGCAAATGGGATAAACTACAAGGACAAAGTGGTTTCACGTCACTTTGTGTGGACAATTTCACAGGAAACACAATGTTTCAAAAACAGCCTTATCTCAGCGAGAGAAGCTCAAAAACAGCATAAACCTGCATTACAGTGCCACGGCTTAAGCTAATTGTTTACGAACAAATTTTTTCAGACGTACTATGGCAAATGAGATAAACTACTTGGACAAAGTGGTTTCAAGTCACTTTGTGTGGACAATTTCACAGGAAACACAATGTTTCAAAAACAGCCTTATCTCAGTGAGAGAAGCTCAAAAACAGCATAAAAATGCATTACAGTGCCACGGCTTAAATTAAGTGTTTACGAACAAATTTCTTCATCAGTACTATGGCAAATGGGATAAACTACAAGGACAAAGTGGTTTCACGTCACTTTGTGTGGACAATTTCACAGGAAACACAATGTTTCAAAAACAGCCTTATCTCAGCGAGAGAAGCTCAAATACAGCATAAAACTGCATTACAGTGCCACGGCTTAAACTAAGTGTTTACGAACAAATTTCTTCATCAGCAAATGGGATACACTACATGGCCAAAGTGGCTTCACTTTGTATCTGCAATTACACAGAAAACAGCATTTCAAGTCTCACTTTCTCAGCCTAATGTAAAACTGCATCACAGCTTCACGGCTTAAACTAAGTGTTTACAAACAAGTTTCATACTCAGAACTTTGGCAAATGGGATACACTACATGGGCAAAGCGGTTTCAAGTCACTTTGTGTGGACAATTTCACAGGAAACACAATGTTTCAAAAAAAGCCTTATCTCAGCGAGAAAAGCTCAAAAACAGCATAAAAATGCATTACAGTGTCACGGCTTAAATTAAGTGTTTACGAACAAATTTCTTCATCAGTACTATGGCAAATGGGATAAACTACAAGGACAAAGTGGTTTCACGTCACTTTGTGTGGACAATTTCACAGGAAACACAATGTTTCAAAAACAGCCTTATCTCAGAGAGAGAAGCTCAAATACAGCATAAAACTGCATTACAGTGCCACGGCTTAAACTAAGTGTTTACGAACAAATTTCATCATCAGAACTATGGCAAATGGGATAAACTACAAGGACAAAGTGGTGTCACGTCACTTTGTGTGGACAATTTCACAGGAAACACAATGTTTCAAAAACAGCCTTATCTCAGCGAGAGAAGCTCAAAAACAGCATAAACCTGCATTACACTGCCATGGCTTAAGCTCATTGTTTACGAACAAATTTTTTCAGACGTACTATGGCAAATGGGATAAAATACATGGACAAAGTGGCTTCAAGTCACTTTGTGTGGACAATTTCACAGGAAACACAATGTTTCAAAAACAGCCTTATTTCAGCGAGAGAAGCTCAAAAACAGCATAAAACTGCATTACAGTGCCATGGCTTAAACTAAGTGTTTACGAACAAATTTCTTCATCAGTACTATGGCAAATGAGATAAACTACTTGGACAAAGTGGCTTCAAGTCACTTTGTGTGGACAATTTCACAGGAAACACAATGTTTCAAAAACAGCCTTATCTCAGCGAGAGAAGCTCAAATACAGCATAAAACTGCATTACAGTGCCACGGCTTAAACTAAGTGTTTACGAACAAATTTCTTCATCAGCAAATGGGATACACTACATGGCCAAAGTGGCTTCACTTTGTATCTGCAATTACACAGAAAACAGCATTTCAAGTCTCACTTTCTCAGCCTAATGTAAAACTGCATCACAGCTCCACGGCTTTAACTAAGTGTTTACAAACAAGTTTCATACTCAGAACTTTGGCAAATGGGATACACTACATGGGCAAAGCGGTTTCAAGTCACTTTGTGTGGACAATTTCACAGGAAACACAATGTTTCAAAAAAAGCCTTATCTCAGCGAGAGAAGCTCAAAAACAGCATAAAAATGCATTACAGTGTCACGGCTTAAATTAAGTGTTTACGAACAAATTTCTTCATCAGTACTATGGCAAATGGGATAAACTACAAGGACAAAGTGGTTTCACGTCACTTTGTGTGGACAATTTCACAGGAAACACAATGTTTCAAAAACAGCCTTATCTCAGCGAGAGAAGCTCAAAAATAGCATAAAACTGCATTACAGTGCCACGGCTTAAGCTAAGTGTTTACGAACAAATTTTTTCAGACGTACTATGGCAAATGGTATAAAATACATGGACAAAGTGGCTTCAAGTCACTTTGTGTGGACAATTTCACAGGAAACACAATGTTTCAAAAACAGCCTTATCTCAGCGAGAGAAGCTCAAATACAGCATAAAACTGCATTACAGTGCCACGGCTTAAACTAAGTGTTTACGAACAAATTTCTTTATCAGCAAATGGGATACACTACATGGCCAAAGTGGCTTCACTTTGTATCTGCAATTACACAGAAAACAGCATTTCAAGTCTCACTTTCTCAGCCTAATGTAAAACTGCATCACAGCGCCACGGCTTAAACTAAGTGTTTACAAACAAGTGTCATACTCAGAACTTTGGCAAATGGGATAAACTACATGGGCAAAGTGGTTTCAAGTCACTTTGTGTGGACAATTTCACAGGAAACACAATGTTTCAAAACAGCCTTATCTCAGCGAGAGAAGCTCAAAAACAGCATAAAACTGCATTACAGTGCCACGGCTTAAGCTAATTGTTTACGAACAAATTTTTTCAGACGTACTATGGCAAATGGGATAAAAGACATGGACAAAGTGGCTTCAAGTCACTTTGTGTGGACAATTTCACAGGAAACACAATGTTTCAAAAACAGCCTTATCTCAGCGAGAGAACCTCAACTACAGCATAAAACTGCATTATAGTGCCACGGCTTAAACTAAGTGTTTACAAACAAGTGTCATACTCAGAACATTGGCAAATGGGATAAACTACATGGGCAAAGTGGCTTCAAGTCACTTTCTGTGGACAATTTCACAGGAAACACAATGTTTCAAAAACAGCCTTATCTCAGCGAGAGAAGCTCAAAAACAGCATAAAAATGCATTACAGTGCCACGGCTTAAATTAAGTGTTTACGAACAAATTTCTTCATCAGTACTATGGCAAATGGGATAAACTACAAGGACAAAGTGGTTTCACGTCACTTTGTGTGGACAATTTCACAGGAAACACAATGTTTCAAAAACAGCCTTATCTCAGCGAGAGAAGCTCAAAAACAGCATAAAACTGCATTACAGTTCCACGGCTTAAACTAAGTGTTTACGAACAAATTTCTTCATCAGTACTATGGCAAATGACATAAACTACTTGGACAAAGTGGCTTCAAGTCACTTTGTGTGGACAATTTCACAGGAAACACAATGTTTCAAAAACAGCCTTATCTCAGCGAGAGAAGCTCAAATACAGCATAAAACTGCATTACAGTGCCACGGCTTAAATTAAGTGTTTACGAACAAATTTCTTCATCAGTACTATGGCAAATGGGATAAACTACAAGGACAAAGTGGTTTCACGTCACTTTGTGTGGACAATTTCACAGGAAACACAATGTTTCAAAAACAGCCTTATCTCAGCGAGAGAAGCTCAAAAACAGCATAAAAATGCATTACAGTGCCACGGCTTAAATTAAGTGTTTACGAACAAATTTCTTCATCAGTACTATGGCAAATGGGATAAACTACAAGGACAAAGTGGTTTCACGTCACTTTGTGTGGACAATTTCACAGGAAACACAATGTTTCAAAACAGCCTTATCTCAGAGAGAGAAGCTCAAATACAGCATAAAACTGCATTACAGTGCCACGGCTTAAACTAAGTGTTTACGAACAAATTTCATCATCAGAACTATGGCAAATGGGATAAACTACAAGGACAAAGTGGTTTCACGTCACTTTGTGTGGACAATTTCACAGGAAACACAATGTTTCAAAAACAGCCTTATCTCAGAGAGAGAAGCTCAAATACAGCATAAAACTGCATGACAGTGCCACGGCTTAAACTAAGTGTTTACGAACAAATTTCATCATCAGAACTATGGCAAATGGGATAAACTACAAGGACAAAGTGGTGTCACGTCACTTTGTGTGGACAATTTCACAGGAAACACAATGTTTCAAAAACTAGCCTTATCTCAGCGAGAGAAGCTCAAAAACAGCATAAAACTGCATTACAGTGCCACGGCTTAAACTAAGTGTTTACGAACAAATTTCTTCATCAGCAAATGGGATACACTACATGGCCAAAGTGGCTTCACTTTGTATCTGCAATTACACAGAAAACAGCATTTCAAGTCTCACTTTCTCAGCCTAATGTAAAACTGCATCACAGCGCCACGGCTTAAACTAAGTGTTTACAAACAAGTGTCATACTCAGAACTTTGGCAAATGGGATAAACTACATGGGCAAAGTGGTTTCAAGTCACTTTGTGTGGACAATTTCACAGGAAACACAATGTTTCAAAAACAGCCTTATCTCAGCGAGAGAAGCTCAAAAACAGCATAAAAATGCATTACAGTGCCACGGCTTAAATTAAGTGTTTACGAACAAATTTCTTCATCAGTACTATGGCAAATGGGATAAACTACAAGGACAAAGTGGTTTCACGTCACTTTGTGTGGACAATTTCACAGGAAACACAATGTTTCAAAAACAGCCTTATCTCAGCGAGAGAAGCTCAAAAACAGCATAAACCTGCATTACAGTGCCACGGCTTAAGCTCATTGTTTACGAACAAATTTTTTCAGACGTACTATGGCAAATGGGATAAAATACATGGACAAAGTGGCTTCAAGTCACTTTGTGTGGACAATTTCACAGGAAACACAATGTTTCAAAAACAGCCTTATCTCAGCGAGAGAAGCTCAAAAACAGCATAAAACTGCATTACAGTGCCATGGCTTAAACTAAGTGTTTACGAACAAATTTCTTCATCAGTATTATGGCAAATGAGATAAACTACTTGGACAAAGTGGCTTCAAGTCACTTTGTGTGGACAATTTCACAGGAAACACAATGTTTCAAAAACAGCCTTATCTCAGCGAGAGAAGCTCAAAAACAGCATAAAAATGCATTACAGTGCCACGGCTTAAATTAAGTGTTTACGAACAAATTTCTTCATCAGTACTATGGCAAATGGGATAAACTACAAGGACAAAGTGGTTTCACGTCACTTTGTGTGGACAATTTCACAGGAAACACAATGTTTCAAAAACAGCCTTATCTCAGCGAGAGAAGCTCAAAAACAGCATAAAAATGCATTACAGTGCCACGGCTTAAACTAAGTGTTTACGAACAAATTTCTTCATCAGAACTATGGCAAATGGGATAAACTACAAGGACAAAGTGGTTTCACGTCACTTTGTGTGGACAATTTCACAGGAAACACAATGTTTCAAAAACAGCCTTATCTCAGCGAGAGAAGCTCAACTACAGCATAAAACTGCATTATAGTGCCACGGCTTAAACTAAGTGTTTACGAACAAATTTCTTTATCAGCAAATGGGATACACTACATGGCCAAAGTGGCTTCACTTTGTATCTGCAATTACACAGAAAACAGCATTTCAAGTCTCACTTTCTCAGCCTAATGTAAAACAGCATCACAGCGCCACGGCTTAAACTAAGTGTTTACAAACAAGTTTCATACTCAGACCTATGGCAAATGGGATAAACTACATGAACAAAGTGGTTTCAAGTCACTTTGTGTGGACAATTTCACAGGAAACACAATGTTTCAAAAACAGCCTTATCTCAGCGAGAGAAGCTCAAAAACAGCATAAAACTGCATTACAGTGCCACGGCTTAAGCTCATTGTTTACGAACAAATTTCTTCATCAGTACTATGGCAAATGGGATAAACTACAAGGACAAAGTGGTTTCACGTCACTTTGTGTGGACAATTTCACAGGAAACACAATGTTTCAAAAACAGCCTTATCTCAGCGAGAGAAGCTCAAAAACAGCATAAAAATGCATTACAGTGCCACGGCTTAAACTAAGTGTTTACGAACAAATTTCTTCATCAGAACTATGGCAAATGGGATAAACTACAAGGACAAAGTGGTTTCACGTCACTTTGTGTGGACAATTTCACAGGAAACACAATGTTTCAAAAACAGCCTTATCTCAGCGAGAGAAGCTCAACTACAGCATAAAACTGCATTATAGTGCCACGGCTTAAACTAAGTGTTTACGAACAAATTTCTTTATCAGCAAATGGGATACACTACATGGCCAAAGTGGCTTCACTTTGTATCTGCAATTACACAGAAAACAGCATTTCAAGTCTCACTTTCTCAGCCTAATGTAAAACAGCATCACAGCGCCACGGCTTAAACTAAGTGTTTACAAACAAGTTTCAGACTCAGACCTATGGCAAATGGGATAAACTACATGAACAAAGTGGTTTCAAGTCACTTTGTGTGGACAATTTCACAGGAAACACAATGTTTCAAAAACAGCCTTATCTCAGCGAGAGAAGCTCAAAAACAGCATAAAACTGCATTACAGTGCCACGGCTTAAACTAAGTGTTTACGAACAAATTTCTTCATCAGTACTATGGCAAATGAGATAAACTACTTGGACAAAGTGGCTTCAAGTCACTTTGTGTGGACAATTTCACAGGAAACACAATGTTTCAAAAACAGCCTTATCTCAGCGAGAGAAGCTCAAATACAGCATAAAACTGCATTACAGTGCCACGGCTTAAACTAAGTGTTTACGAACAAATTTCTTTATCAGCAAATGGGATACACTACATGGCCAAAGTGGCTTCACTTTGTATCTGCAATTACACAGAAAACAGCATTTCAAGTCTCACTTTCTCAGCCTAATGTAAAACTGCATCACAGCGCCACGGCTTAAACTAAGTGTTTACAAACAAGTGTCATACTCAGAACTTTGGCAAATGGGATAAACTACATGGGCAAAGTGGTTTCAAGTCACTTTGTGTGGACAATTTCACAGGAAACACAATGTTTCAAAAACAGCCTTATCTCAGCGAGAGAAGCTCAAAAACAGCATAAAAATGCATTACAGTGCCACGGCTTAAATTAAGTGTTTACGAACAAATTTCTTCATCAGTACTATGGCAAATGGGATAAACTACAAGGACAAAGTGGTTTCACGTCACTTTGTGTGGACAATTTCACAGGAAACACGATGTTTCAAAAACAGCCTTATCTCAGCGAGAGAAGCTCAAATACAGCATAAAACTGCATTACAGTGCCACGGCTTAAGCTAATTGTTTACGAACAAATTTTTTCAGACGTACTATGGCAAATGGGATAAAAGACATGGACAAAGTGGCTTCAAGTCACTTTGTGTGGACAATTTCACAGGAAACACAATGTTTCAAAAACAGCCTTATCTCAGCGAGAGAACCTCAACTACAGCATAAAACTGCATTATAGTGCCACGGCTTAAACTAAGTGTTTACGAATAAATTTCTTCATCAGTACTATGGCAAATGAGATAAACTACTTGGACAAAGTGGCTTCAAGTCACTTTGTGTGGACAATTTCACAGGAAACACGATGTTTCAAAAACAGCCTTATCTCAGCGAGAGAAGCTCAAATACAGCATAAAACTGCATTACAGTGCCACGGCTTAAACTAAGTGTTTACGAACAAATTTCTTCATCAGTACTATGGCAAATGACATAAACTACTTGGACAAAGTGGCTTCAAGTCACTTTGTGTGGACAATTTCACAGGAAACACAATGTTTCAAAAACAGCCTTATCTCAGCGAGAGAAGCTCAAATACAGCATAAAACTGCATTACAGTGCCACGGCTTAAATTAAGTGTTTACGAACAAATTTCTTCATCAGTACTATGGCAAATGGGATAAACTACAAGGACAAAGTGGTTTCACGTCACTTTGTGTGGACAATTTCACAGGAAACACAATGTTTCAAAAACAGCCTTATCTCAGCGAGAGAAGCTCAAAAACAGCATAAACCTACATTACAGTGCCACGGCTTAAATTAAGTGTTTACGAACAAATTTCTTCATCAGTACTATGGCAAATGGGATAAACTACAAGGACAAAGTGGTTTCACGTCACTTTGTGTGGACAATTTCACAGGAAACACAATGTTTCAAAAACAGCCTTATCTCAGCGAGAGAAGCTCAAAAACAGCATAAACCTGCATTACAGTGCCACGGCTTAAGCTCATTGTTTACGAACAAATTTTTTCAGACGTACTATGGCAAATGGGATAAAATACATGGACAAAGTGGCTTCAAGTCACTTTGTGTGGACAATTTCACAGGAAACACAATGTTTCAAAAACAGCCTTATCTCAGCGAGAGAAGCTCAACTACAGCATAAAACTGCATTATAGTGCCACGGCTTAAACTAAGTGTTTACGAACAAATTTCTTCATCAGCAAATGGGATACACTACATGGCCAAAGTGGCTTCACTTTGTATCTGCAATTACACAGAAAACAGCATTTCAAGTCTCACTTTCTCAGCCTAATGTAAAACTGCATCACAGCTCCACGGCTTAAACTAAGTGTTTACAAACAAGTTTCATACTCAGAACTTTGGCAAATGGGATACACTACATGGGCAAAGCGGTTTCAAGTCACTTTGTGTGGACAATTTCACAGGAAACACAATGTTTCAAAAAAAGCCTTATCTCAGCGAGAAAAGCTCAAAAACAGCATAAAAATGCATTACAGTGTCACGGCTTAAATTAAGTGTTTACGAACAAATTTCTTCATCAGTACTATGGCAAATGGGATAAACTACAAGGACAAAGTGGTTTCACGTCACTTTGTGTGGACAATTTCACAGGAAACACAATGTTTCAAAAACAGCCTTATCTCAGAGAGAGAAGCTCAAATACAGCATAAAACTGCATTACAGTGCCACGGCTTAAACTAAGTGTTTACGAACAAATTTCATCATCAGAACTATGGCAAATGGGATAAACTACAAGGACAAAGTGGTGTCACGTCACTTTGTGTGGACAATTTCACAGGAAACACAATGTTTCAAAAACAGCCTTATCTCAGCGAGAGAAGCTCAAAAACAGCATAAACCTGCATTACACTGCCATGGCTTAAGCTCATTGTTTACGAACAAATTTTTTCAGACGTACTATGGCAAATGGGATAAAATACATGGACAAAGTGGCTTCAAGTCACTTTGTGTGGACAATTTCACAGGAAACACAATGTTTCAAAAACAGCCTTATTTCAGCGAGAGAAGCTCAAAAACAGCATAAAACTGCATTACAGTGCCATGGCTTAAACTAAGTGTTTACGAACAAATTTCTTCATCAGTACTATGGCAAATGAGATAAACTACTTGGACAAAGTGGCTTCAAGTCACTTTGTGTGGACAATTTCACAGGAAACACAATGTTTCAAAAACAGCCTTATCTCAGCGAGAGAAGCTCAAATACAGCATAAAACTGCATTACAGTGCCACGGCTTAAACTAAGTGTTTACGAACAAATTTCTTCATCAGCAAATGGGATACACTACATGGCCAAAGTGGCTTCACTTTGTATCTGCAATTACACAGAAAACAGCATTTCAAGTCTCACTTTCTCAGCCTAATGTAAAACTGCATCACAGCTCCACGGCTTTAACTAAGTGTTTACAAACAAGTTTCATACTCAGAACTTTGGCAAATGGGATACACTACATGGGCAAAGCGGTTTCAAGTCACTTTGTGTGGACAATTTCACAGGAAACACAATGTTTCAAAAAAAGCCTTATCTCAGCGAGAGAAGCTCAAAAACAGCATAAAAATGCATTACAGTGTCACGGCTTAAATTAAGTGTTTACGAACAAATTTCTTCATCAGTACTATGGCAAATGGGATAAACTACAAGGACAAAGTGGTTTCACGTCACTTTGTGTGGACAATTTCACAGGAAACACAATGTTTCAAAAACAGCCTTATCTCAGCGAGAGAAGCTCAAAAATAGCATAAAACTGCATTACAGTGCCACGGCTTAAGCTAAGTGTTTACGAACAAATTTTTTCAGACGTACTATGGCAAATGGTATAAAATACATGGACAAAGTGGCTTCAAGTCACTTTGTGTGGACAATTTCACAGGAAACACAATGTTTCAAAAACAGCCTTATCTCAGCGAGAGAAGCTCAAATACAGCATAAAACTGCATTACAGTGCCACGGCTTAAACTAAGTGTTTACGAACAAATTTCTTTACCAGCAAATGGGATACACTACATGGCCAAAGTGGCTTCACTTTGTATCTGCAATTACACAGAAAACAGCATTTCAAGTCTCACTTTCTCAGCCTAATGTAAAACTGCATCACAGCGCCACGGCTTAAACTAAGTGTTTACAAACAAGTGTCATACTCAGAACTTTGGCAAATGGGATAAACTACATGGGCAAAGTGGTTTCAAGTCACTTTGTGTGGACAATTTCACAGGAAACACAATGTTTCAAAAACAGCCTTATCTCAGCGAGAGAAGCTCAAAAACAGCATAAAACTGCATTACAGTGCCACGGCTTAAGCTAATTGTTTACGAACAAATTTTTTCAGACGTACTATGGCAAATGGGATAAAAGACATGGACAAAGTGGCTTCAAGTCACTTTGTGTGGACAATTTCACAGGAAACACAATGTTTCAAAAACAGCCTTATCTCAGCGAGAGAACCTCAACTACAGCATAAAACTGCATTATAGTGCCACGGCTTAAACTAAGTGTTTACAAACAAGTGTCATACTCAGAACATTGGCAAATGGGATAAACTACATGGGCAAAGTGGCTTCAAGTCACTTTCTGTGGACAATTTCACAGGAAACACAATGTTTCAAAAACAGCCTTATCTCAGCGAGAGAAGCTCAAAAACAGCATAAAAATGCATTACAGTGCCACGGCTTAAATTAAGTGTTTACGAACAAATTTCTTCATCAGTACTATGGCAAATGGGATAAACTACAAGGACAAAGTGGTTTCACGTCACTTTGTGTGGACAATTTCACAGGAAACACAATGTTTCAAAAACAGCCTTATCTCAGCGAGAGAAGCTCAAAAACAGCATAAAACTGCATTACAGTTCCACGGCTTAAACTAAGTGTTTACGAACAAATTTCTTCATCAGTACTATGGCAAATGACATAAACTACTTGGACAAAGTGGCTTCAAGTCACTTTGTGTGGACAATTTCACAGGAAACACAATGTTTCAAAAACAGCCTTATCTCAGCGAGAGAAGCTCAAATACAGCATAAAACTGCATTACAGTGCCACGGCTTAAATTAAGTGTTTACGAACAAATTTCTTCATCAGTACTATGGCAAATGGGATAAACTACAAGGACAAAGTGGTTTCACGTCACTTTGTGTGGACAATTTCACAGGAAACACAATGTTTCAAAAACAGCCTTATCTCAGCGAGAGAAGCTCAAAAACAGCATAAAAATGCATTACAGTGCCACGGCTTAAATTAAGTGTTTACGAACAAATTTCTTCATCAGTACTATGGCAAATGGGATAAACTACAAGGACAAAGTGGTTTCACGTCACTTTGTGTGGACAATTTCACAGGAAACACAATGTTTCAAAACAGCCTTATCTCAGAGAGAGAAGCTCAAATACAGCATAAAACTGCATTACAGTGCCACGGCTTAAACTAAGTGTTTACGAACAAATTTCATCATCAGAACTATGGCAAATGGGATAAACTACAAGGACAAAGTGGTTTCACGTCACTTTGTGTGGACAATTTCACAGGAAACACAATGTTTCAAAAACAGCCTTATCTCAGAGAGAGAAACTCAAATACAGCATAAAACTGCATGACAGTGCCACGGCTTAAACTAAGTGTTTACGAACAAATTTCATCATCAGAACTATGGCAAATGGGATAAACTACAAGGACAAAGTGGTGTCACGTCACTTTGTGTGGACAATTTCACAGGAAACACAATGTTTCAAAAACTAGCCTTATCTCAGCGAGAGAAGCTCAAAAACAGCATAAAACTGCATTACAGTGCCACGGCTTAAACTAAGTGTTTACGAACAAATTTCTTTATCAGCAAATGGGATACACTACATGGCCAAAGTGGCTTCACTTTGTATCTGCAATTACACAGAAAACAGCATTTCAAGTCTCACTTTCTCAGCCTAATGTAAAACTGCATCACAGCGCCACGGCTTAAACTAAGTGTTTACAAACAAGTGTCATACTCAGAACTTTGGCAAATGGGATAAACTACATGGGCAAAGTGGTTTCAAGTCACTTTGTGTGGACAATTTCACAGGAAACACAATGTTTCAAAAACAGCCTTATCTCAGCGAGAGAAGCTCAAAAACAGCATAAAAATGCATTACAGTGCCACGGCTTAAATTAAGTGTTTACGAACAAATTTCTTCATCAGTACTATGGCAAATGGGATAAACTACAAGGACAAAGTGGTTTCACGTCACTTTGTGTGGACAATTTCACAGGAAACACAATGTTTCAAAAACAGCCTTATCTCAGCGAGAGAAGCTCAAAAACAGCATAAACCTGCATTACAGTGCCACGGCTTAAGCTCATTGTTTACGAACAAATTTTTTCAGACGTACTATGGCAAATGGGATAAAATACATGGACAAAGTGGCTTCAAGTCACTTTGTGTGGACAATTTCACAGGAAACACAATGTTTCAAAAACAGCCTTATCTCAGCGAGAGAAGCTCAAAAACAGCATAAAACTGCATTACAGTGCCATGGCTTAAACTAAGTGTTTACGAACAAATTTCTTCATCAGTATTATGGCAAATGAGATAAACTACTTGGACAAAGTGGCTTCAAGTCACTTTGTGTGGACAATTTCACAGGAAACACAATGTTTCAAAAACAGCCTTATCTCAGCGAGAGAAGCTCAAAAACAGCATAAAAATGCATTACAGTGCCACGGCTTAAATTAAGTGTTTACGAACAAATTTCTTCATCAGTACTATGGCAAATGGGATAAACTACAAGGACAAAGTGGTTTCACGTCACTTTGTGTGGACAATTTCACAGGAAACACAATGTTTCAAAAACAGCCTTATCTCAGCGAGAGAAGCTCAACTACAGCATAAAACTGCATTATAGTGCCACGGCTTAAACTAAGTGTTTACGAACAAATTTCTTTATCAGCAAATGGGATACACTACATGGCCAAAGTGGCTTCACTTTGTATCTGCAATTACACAGAAAACAGCATTTCAAGTCTCACTTTCTCAGCCTAATGTAAAACAGCATCACAGCGCCACGGCTTAAACTAAGTGTTTACAAACAAGTTTCATACTCAGACCTATGGCAAATGGGATAAACTACATGAACAAAGTGGTTTCAAGTCACTTTGTGTGGACAATTTCACAGGAAACACAATGTTTCAAAAACAGCCTTATCTCAGCGAGAGAAGCTCAAAAACAGCATAAAACTGCATTACAGTGCCACGGCTTAAGCTCATTGTTTACGAACAAATTTCTTCATCAGTACTATGGCAAATGGGATAAACTACAAGGACAAAGTGGTTTCACGTCACTTTGTGTGGACAATTTCACAGGAAACACAATGTTTCAAAAACAGCCTTATCTCAGCGAGAGAAGCTCAAAAACAGCATAAAAATGCATTACAGTGCCACGGCTTAAACTAAGTGTTTACGAACAAATTTCTTCATCAGAACTATGGCAAATGGGATAAACTACAAGGACAAAGTGGTTTCACGTCACTTTGTGTGGACAATTTCACAGGAAACACAATGTTTCAAAAACAGCCTTATCTCAGCGAGAGAAGCTCAACTACAGCATAAAACTGCATTATAGTGCCACGGCTTAAACTAAGTGTTTACGAACAAATTTCTTTATCAGCAAATGGGATACACTACATGGCCAAAGTGGCTTCACTTTGTATCTGCAATTACACAGAAAACAGCATTTCAAGTCTCACTTTCTCAGCCTAATGTAAAACAGCATCACAGCGCCACGGCTTAAACTAAGTGTTTACAAACAAGTTTCAGACTCAGACCTATGGCAAATGGGATAAACTACATGAACAAAGTGGTTTCAAGTCACTTTGTGTGGACAATTTCACAGGAAACACAATGTTTCAAAAACAGCCTTATCTCAGCGAGAGAAGCTCAAAAACAGCATAAAACTGCATTACAGTGCCACGGCTTAAACTAAGTGTTTACGAACAAATTTCTTCATCAGTACTATGGCAAATGAGATAAACTACTTGGACAAAGTGGCTTCAAGTCACTTTGTGTGGACAATTTCACAGGAAACACAATGTTTCAAAAACAGCCTTATCTCAGCGAGAGAAGCTCAAATACAGCATAAAACTGCATTACAGTGCCACGGCTTAAGCTAATTGTTTACGAACAAATTTTTTCAGACGTACTATGGCAAATGGGATAAAAGACATGGACAAAGTGGCTTCAAGTCACTTTGTGTGGACAATTTCACAGGAAACACAATGTTTCAAAAACAGCCTTATCTCAGCGAGAGAACCTCAACTACAGCATAAAACTGCATTATAGTGCCACGGCTTAAACTAAGTGTTTACGAATGAATTTCTTCATCAGTACTATGGCAAATGAGATAAACTACTTGGACAAAGTGGCTTCAAGTCACTTTGTGTGGACAATTTCACAGGAAACACGATGTTTCAAAAACAGCCTTATCTCAGCGAGAGAAGCTCAAATACAGCATAAAACTGCATTACAGTGCCACGGCTTAAACTAAGTGTTTACGAACAAATTTCTTCATCAGTACTATGGCAAATGACATAAACTACTTGGACAAAGTGGCTTCAAGTCACTTTGTGTGGACAATTTCACAGGAAACACAATGTTTCAAAAACAGCCTTATCTCAGCGAGAGAAGCTCAAATACAGCATAAAACTGCATTACAGTGCCACGGCTTAAATTAAGTGTTTACGAACAAATTTCTTCATCAGTACTATGGCAAATGGGATAAACTACAAGGACAAAGTGGTTTCACGTCACTTTGTGTGGACAATTTCACAGGAAACACAATGTTTCAAAAACAGCCTTATCTCAGCGAGAGAAGCTCAAAAACAGCATAAACCTACATTACAGTGCCACGGCTTAAATTAAGTGTTTACGAACAAATTTCTTCATCAGTACTATGGCAAATGGGATAAACTACAAGGACAAAGTGGTTTCACGTCACTTTGTGTGGACAATTTCACAGGAAACACAATGTTTCAAAAACAGCCTTATCTCAGCGAGAGAAGCTCAAAAACAGCATAAACCTGCATTACAGTGCCACGGCTTAAGCTCATTGTTTACGAACAAATTTTTTCAGACGTACTATGGCAAATGGGATAAAATACATGGACAAAGTGGCTTCAAGTCACTTTGTGTGGACAATTTCACAGGAAACACAATGTTTCAAAAACAGCCTTATCTCAGCGAGAGAAGCTCAAATACAGCATAAAACTGCATTACAGTGCCACGGCTTAAACTAAGTGTTTACGAACAAATTTCTTTATCAGCAAATGGGATACACTACATGGCCAAAGTGGCTTCACTTTGTATCTGCAATTACACAGAAAACAGCATTTCAAGTCTCACTTTCTCAGCCTAATGTAAAACTGCATCACAGCGCCACGGCTTAAACTAAGTGTTTACAAACAAGTGTCATGCTCAGAACTTTGGCAAATGGGATAAACTACATGGGCAAAGTGGTTTCAAGTCACTTTGTGTGGACAATTTCACAGGAAACACAATGTTTCAAAAACAGCCTTATCTCAGCGAGAGAAGCTCAAAAACAGCATAAAAATGCATTACAGTGCCACGGCTTAAATTAAGTGTTTACGAACAAATTTCTTCATCAGTACTATGGCAAATGGGATAAACTACAAGGACAAAGTGGTTTCACGTCACTTTGTGTGGACAATTTCACAGGAAACACAATGTTTCAAAAACAGCCTTATCTCAGCGAGAGAAGCTCAAAAACAGCATAAACCTGCATTACAGTGCCACGGCTTAAGCTCATTGTTTACGAACAAATTTTTTCAGACGTACTATGGCAAATGAGATAAACTACTTGGACAAAGTGGCTTCAAGTCACTTTGTGTGGACAATTTCACAGGAAACACAATGTTTCAAAAACAGCCTTATCTCAGCGAGAGAAGCTCAAATACAGCATAAAACTGCATTATAGTGCCACGGCTTAAACTAAGTGTTTACGAACAAATTTCTTTATCAGCAAATGGGATACACTACGTGGCCAAAGTGGCTTCACTTTGTATCTGCAATTACACAGAAAACAGCATTTCAAGTCTCACTTTCTCAGCCTAATGTAAAACAGCATCACAGCGCCATGGCTTAAACTAAGTGTTTACAAACAAGTTTCATACTCAGACCTATGGCAAATGGGATAAACTACATGGACAAAGTGGCTTCAAGTCACTTTGTGTGGACAATTTCACAGGAAACACAATGTTTCAAAAACAGCCTTATCTCAGCGAGAGAAGCTCAAATACAGCATAAAACTGCATTACAGTGCCACGGCTTAAACTAAGTGTTTACGAACAAATTTCTTTATCAGCAAATGGGATACACTACATGGCCAAAGTGGCTTCACTTTGTATCTGCAATTACACAGAAAACAGCATTTCAAGTCTCACTTTCTCAGCCTAATGTAAAACTGCATCACAGCGCCACGGCTTAAACTAAGTGTTTACAAACAAGTGTCATGCTCAGAACTTTGGCAAATGGGATAAACTACATGGGCAAAGTGGTTTCAAGTCACTTTGTGTGGACAATTTCACAGGAAACACAATGTTTCAAAAACAGCCTTATCTCAGCGAGAGAAGCTCAAAAACAGCATAAAAATGCATTACAGTGCCACGGCTTAAATTAAGTGTTTACGAACAAATTTCTTCATCAGTACTATGGCAAATGGGATAAACTACAAGGACAAAGTGGTTTCACGTCACTTTGTGTGGACAATTTCACAGGAAACACAATGTTTCAAAAACAGCCTTATCTCAGCGAGAGAAGCTCAAAAACAGCATAAACCTGCATTACAGTGCCACGGCTTAAGCTCATTGTTTACGAACAAATTTTTTCAGACGTACTATGGCAAATGAGATAAACTACTTGGACAAAGTGGCTTCAAGTCACTTTGTGTGGACAATTTCACAGGAAACACAATGTTTCAAAAACAGCCTTATCTCAGCGAGAGAAGCTCAAATACAGCATAAAACTGCATTATAGTGCCACGGCTTAAACTAAGTGTTTACGAACAAATTTCTTTATCAGCAAATGGGATACACTACGTGGCCAAAGTGGCTTCACTTTGTATCTGCAATTACACAGAAAACAGCATTTCAAGTCTCACTTTCTCAGCCTAATGTAAAACAGCATCACAGCGCCATGGCTTAAACTAAGTGTTTACAAACAAGTTTCATACTCAGACCTATGGCAAATGGGATAAACTACATGAACAAAGTGGTTTCAAGTCACTTTGTGTGGACAATTTCACAGGAAACACAATGTTTCAAAAACAGCCTTATCTCAGCGAGAGAAGCTCAAAAACAGCATAAAACTGCATTACAGTGCCACGGCTTAAGCTAATTGTTTACGAACAAATTTTTTCAGACGTACTATGGCAAATGGGATAAAAGACATGGACAAAGTGGCTTCAAGTCACTTTGTGTGGACAATTTCACAGGAAACACAATGTTTCAAAAACAGCCTTATCTCAGCGAGAGAACCTCAACTACAGCATAAAACTGCATTATAGTGCCACGGCTTAAACTAAGTGTTTACAAACAAGTGTCATACTCAGAACTTTGGCAAATGGGATAAACTACATGGGCAAAGTGGCTTCAAGTCACTTTCTGTGGACAATTTCACAGGAAACACAATGTTTCAAAAACAGCCTTATCTCAGCGAGAGAAGCTCAAAAACAGCATAAAAATGCATTACAGTGCCACGGCTTAAATTAAGTGTTTACGAACAAATTTCTTCATCAGTACTATGGCAAATGGGATAAACTACAAGGACAAAGTGGTTTCACGTCACTTTGTGTGGACAATTTCACAGGAAACACAATGTTTCAAAAACAGCCTTATCTCAGCGAGAGAAGCTCAAAAACAGCATAAAACTGCATTACAGTGCCACGGCTTAAACTAAGTGTTTACGAACAAATTTCTTCATCAGTACTATGGCAAATGACATAAACTACTTGGAGAAAGTGGCTTCAAGTCACTTTGTGTGGACAATTTCACAGGAAACACAATGTTTCAAAAACAGCCTTATCTCAGCGAGAGAAGCTCAAATACAGCATAAAACTGCATTACAGTGCCACGGCTTAAATTAAGTGTTTACGAACAAATTTCTTCATCAGTACTATGGCAAATGGGATAAACTACAAGGGCAAAGTGGTTTCACGTCACTTTGTGTGGACAATTTCACAGGAAACACAATGTTTCAAAAACAGCCTTATCTCAGCGAGAGAAGCTCAAAAACAGCATAAAAATGCATTAGTGTCGCGGCTTAAATTAAGTGTTTACGAACAAATTTCTTCATCAGTACTATGGCAAATGGGATAAACTACAAGGACAAAGTGGTTTCACGTCACTTTGTGTGGACAATTTCACAGGAAACACAATGTTTCAAAAACAGCCTTATCTCAGAGAGAGAAGCTCAAATACAGCATAAAACTGCATTACAGTGCCACGGCTTAAACTAAGTGTTTACGAACAAATTTCTTTATCAGCAAATGGGATACACTACGTGGCCAAAGTGGCTTCACTTTGTATCTGCAATTACACAGAAAACAGCATTTCAAGTCTCACTTTCTCAGCCTAATGTAAAACAGCATCACAGCGCCATAGCTTAAACTAAGTGTTTACAAACAAGTTTCATACTCAGACCTATGGCAAATGGGATAAACTACATGAACAAAGTGGTTTCAAGTCACTTTGTGTGGACAATTTCACAGGAAACACAATGTTTCAAAAACAGCCTTATCTCAGCGAGAGAAGCTCAAAAACAGCATAAACCTGCATTACAGTGCCACGGCTTAAATTAAGTGTTTACGAACAAATTTCTTCATCAGTACTATGGCAAATGGGATAAACTACAAGGACAAAGTGGTTTCACGTCACTTTGTGTGGACAATTTCACAGGAAACACAATGTTTCAAAAACAGCCTTATCTCAGCGAGAGAAGCTCAAAAACAGCATAAACCTGCATTACAGTGCCACGGCTTAAGCTCATTGTTTACGAACAAATTTTTTCAGACGTACTATGGCAAATGAGATAAACTACTTGGACAAAGTGGCTTCAAGTCACTTTGTGTGGACAATTTCACAGGAAACACAATGTTTCAAAAACAGCCTTATCTCAGCGAGAGAAGCTCAAATACAGCATAAAACTGCATTATAGTGCCACGGCTTAAACTAAGTGTTTACGAACAAATTTCTTTATCAGCAAATGGGATACACTACGTGGCCAAAGTGGCTTCACTTTGTATCTGCAATTACACAGAAAACAGCATTTCAAGTCTCACTTTCTCAGCCTAATGTAAAACAGCATCACAGCGCCATGGCTTAAACTAAGTGTTTACAAACAAGTTTCATACTCAGACCTATGGCAAATGGGATAAACTACATGAACAAAGTGGTTTCAAGTCACTTTGTGTGGACAATTTCACAGGAAACACAATGTTTCAAAAACAGCCTTATCTCAGCGAGAGAAGCTCAAAAACAGCATAAAACTGCATTACAAGTGCCACGGCTTAAGCTAATTGTTTACGAACAAATTTTTTCAGACGTACTATGGCAAATGGGATAAAAGACATGGACAAAGTGGCTTCAAGTCACTTTGTGTGGACAATTTCACAGGAAACACAATGTTTCAAAAACAGCCTTATCTCAGCGAGAGAACCTCAACTACAGCATAAAACTGCATTATAGTGCCACGGCTTAAACTAAGTGTTTACAAACAAGTGTCATACTCAGAACTTTGGCAAATGGGATAAACTACATGGGCAAAGTGGCTTCAAGTCACTTTCTGTGGACAATTTCACAGGAAACACAATGTTTCAAAAACAGCCTTATCTCAGCGAGAGAAGCTCAAAAACAGCATAAAAATGCATTACAGTGCCACGGCTTAAATTAAGTGTTTACGAACAAATTTCTTCATCAGTACTATGGCAAATGGGATAAACTACAAGGACAAAGTGGTTTCACGTCACTTTGTGTGGACAATTTCACAGGAAACACAATGTTTCAAAAAACAGCCTTATCTCAGCGAGAGAAGCTCAAAAACAGCATAAAACTGCATTACAGTGCCACGGCTTAAACTAAGTGTTTACGAACAAATTTCTTCATCAGTACTATGGCAAATGACATAAACTACTTGGAGAAAGTGGCTTCAAGTCACTTTGTGTGGACAATTTCACAGGAAACACAATGTTTCAAAAACAGCCTTATCTCAGCGAGAGAAGCTCAAATACAGCATAAAACTGCATTACAGTGCCACGGCTTAAATTAAGTGTTTACGAACAAATTTCTTCATCAGTACTATGGCAAATGGGATAAACTACAAGGGCAAAGTGGTTTCACGTCACTTTGTGTGGACAATTTCACAGGAAACACAATGTTTCAAAAACAGCCTTATCTCAGCGAGAGAAGCTCAAAAACAGCATAAAAATGCATTAGTGTCGCGGCTTAAATTAAGTGTTTACGAACAAATTTCTTCATCAGTACTATGGCAAATGGGATAAACTACAAGGACAAAGTGGTTTCACGTCACTTTGTGTGGACAATTTCACAGGAAACACAATGTTTCAAAAACAGCCTTATCTCAGAGAGAGAAGCTCAAATACAGCATAAAACTGCATTACAGTGCCACGGCTTAAACTAAGTGTTTACGAACAAATTTCTTTATCAGCAAATGGGATACACTACATGGCCAAAGTGGCTTCACTTTGTATCTGCAATTACACAGAAAACAGCATTTCAAGTCTCACTTTCTCAGCCTAATGTAAAACTGCATCACAGCGCCACGGCTTAAACTAAGTGTTTACAAACAAGTGTCATGCTCAGAACTTTGGCAAATGGGATAAACTACATGGGCAAAGTGGTTTCAAGTCACTTTGTGTGGACAATTTCACAGGAAACACAATGTTTCAAAAACAGCCTTATCTCAGCGAGAGAAGCTCAAAAACAGCATAAAAATGCATTACAGTGCCACGGCTTAAATTAAGTGTTTACGAACAAATTTCTTCATCAGTACTATGGCAAATGGGATAAACTACAAGGACAAAGTGGTTTCACGTCACTTTGTGTGGACAATTTCACAGGAAACACAATGTTTCAAAAACAGCCTTATCTCAGCGAGAGAAGCTCAAAAACAGCATAAACCTGCATTACAGTGCCACGGCTTAAGCTCATTGTTTACGAACAAATTTTTTCAGACGTACTATGGCAAATGAGATAAACTACTTGGACAAAGTGGCTTCAAGTCACTTTGTGTGGACAATTTCACAGGAAACACAATGTTTCAAAAACAGCCTTATCTCAGCGAGAGAAGCTCAAATACAGCATAAAACTGCATTATAGTGCCACGGCTTAAACTAAGTGTTTACGAACAAATTTCTTTATCAGCAAATGGGATACACTACGTGGCCAAAGTGGCTTCACTTTGTATCTGCAATTACACAGAAAACAGCATTTCAAGTCTCACTTTCTCAGCCTAATGTAAAACAGCATCACAGCGCCATGGCTTAAACTAAGTGTTTACAAACAAGTTTCATACTCAGACCTATGGCAAATGGGATAAACTACATGGACAAAGTGGCTTCAAGTCACTTTGTGTGGACAATTTCACAGGAAACACAATGTTTCAAAAACAGCCTTATCTCAGCGAGAGAAGCTCAAATACAGCATAAAACTGCATTACAGTGCCACGGCTTAAACTAAGTGTTTACGAACAAATTTCTTTATCAGCAAATGGGATACACTACATGGCCAAAGTGGCTTCACTTTGTATCTGCAATTACACAGAAAACAGCATTTCAAGTCTCACTTTCTCAGCCTAATGTAAAACTGCATCACAGCGCCACGGCTTAAACTAAGTGTTTACAAACAAGTGTCATGCTCAGAACTTTGGCAAATGGGATAAACTACATGGGCAAAGTGGTTTCAAGTCACTTTGTGTGGACAATTTCACAGGAAACACAATGTTTCAAAAACAGCCTTATCTCAGCGAGAGAAGCTCAAAAACAGCATAAAAATGCATTACAGTGCCACGGCTTAAATTAAGTGTTTACGAACAAATTTCTTCATCAGTACTATGGCAAATGGGATAAACTACAAGGACAAAGTGGTTTCACGTCACTTTGTGTGGACAATTTCACAGGAAACACAATGTTTCAAAAACAGCCTTATCTCAGCGAGAGAAGCTCAAAAACAGCATAAACCTGCATTACAGTGCCACGGCTTAAGCTCATTGTTTACGAACAAATTTTTTCAGACGTACTATGGCAAATGAGATAAACTACTTGGACAAAGTGGCTTCAAGTCACTTTGTGTGGACAATTTCACAGGAAACACAATGTTTCAAAAACAGCCTTATCTCAGCGAGAGAAGCTCAAATACAGCATAAAACTGCATTATAGTGCCACGGCTTAAACTAAGTGTTTACGAACAAATTTCTTTATCAGCAAATGGGATACACTACGTGGCCAAAGTGGCTTCACTTTGTATCTGCAATTACACAGAAAACAGCATTTCAAGTCTCACTTTCTCAGCCTAATGTAAAACAGCATCACAGCGCC
>NW_027185242.1:0-40000 GCF_022577435.1 Embiotoca jacksoni
AGCATGTCGTCCAAATAATGAAAAAAGTCAGAATAGCATGTCGTCCAAAATATGATAACTGTTATAAGGTGGTTGTTTTACCAGGACCCAAATGCAGGGTCACAGACTTGGGTATCGGTTCCAAAATATAGACTTTTATTTCCATAAATAAAAACAAACAAACAAAACAAAAGGTGGTAGCTATAGTGTCCACTTGCCTCCAAGTCGGGACGGCAACTCAACCGACTGTTCCAGGGAGACACGGCTGGCAGGTCAGCCGGCAGACAGGACCGCTGGAAGAAACGGGGTCAATAATCCTCCGAGTCGGGAGGGCAACTCCACCGACTGGTGACTCCGGCAGGTAACTCTGCAGGTGGAACAGGAGCCGGAGGAACGGGATGAACGGGACGAACGGGACGGACGGACGGACGGAGAACGGACGGAGGATGGACCGGTGACTATGTAATAAACCGACAACCAGAGGAGTGCAGGGGCAGGGTACATATAGTCCAGGGAGGTGATCAGGGAGCTGCAGCACACCTGCAGGTGGTGATCCGGGGTGAGTGGCTGCAGCTGCTGGGACTGGTGAGGGGTGTGGCCACGAGAGGCGAGAAGAGGAGGACACAGAACAAGCAGACAGGGGACTGATGGGACACAGGAGGAGAGGAGAGGAGAGGAGAGGAGAGGAGAGGAGAGGAGAGGAGAGGAGAGGAGAGGAGAGGAGAGGAGAGGAGAGGAGAGGAGAGGAGAGGAGAGGAGAGGAGGACAGAGCAAGCAGACAGGGGACTGATGGGACACAGGAGGAGAGGAGAGGAGGACAGAACAAGCAGACAGGGGACTGAGGGGACACAGGAGGAGAGGAGAGGAGAGGAGGACAGAACAAGCAGACAGGGGACTGATGGGACACAGGAGGAGAGGAGAGGAGGACAGAACAAGCAGACAGGGGACTGAGGGGACACAGGAGGAGAGGAGAGGAGAGGAGGACAGAACAAGCAGACAGGGGACTGATGGGACACAGGAGGAGAGGAGATCGGGGGCAAAACAGAGGAAAACAGGACTCCTGACAATAACAAATTTCATATCGTCTAAAATATGAAAAAAAATCGTACTATAATATGTCGTCCAAAATATGATAACAAATTTCATACTATAGTATTTCGCCTAAATTCTGAAAAAAGTCATACTTTACCATGTTGTCTAAATTATTATAAAAAAGCCACACTATAGCATGTCGTCTAAAATATGAAGAAAAAAGTCTTCATCTTCATCCTTTGATGATAATTTTAGATTTTACACATATGGAGTTACACACTCAGGACATGGACCTTCACGTACATAGAAACCTCCCAGGTAGAGCAAGTCACATGAACCACAGCTTTCAGACAGATTATAGCAAGTGTTCTTGAATTGTAATGAGTTCTCACCCTCTTCTTATTACTTTGAGAAATTGTAATTTTTGACAAGGATCAAATTTCTAAATCTAAATCTTAATTTGGACAACTCCTGGACTGTAGCTTCTTAGACATTTAAACTCAACTTGTTAATGTTATTTTGCACCCTGACTATAAAAGTTTAATAATAGACTAAATGTTATATTAACATATCTCATGAGAAGTAGTTTCATTGTTAACTGTTCATAGAAATGTCCATCAACAACTGTCAGAGAGACAACATGAAACATTATCTGTTCTTGTAAAATGATCATCCTCCTAAGATGATATCCTATGATATGACAGAAGCTACTAAATGCAGCACTCACACATGGAGGGAGATGTTGTTTACACATTTTATATATTGAAGATGCTTCTAGGCAGTGAGAAAAGATTAATTCAATGCACGTGTGAACAGATCTTTTAATCATGTTGACCAAACAGTGAATTGTTCACATCAAACAGGTAACCCTGAAGATGGCTTTAGTCTGAGCTGCATCTCCGTTTGCTGTCACGTGAGACGACGTCTGCGATTTCTTGTTGGATAAAGAATGCTAAGAACATAAGAGGTGAAAAGGAAAGTGAGACAAGGAGTGTCCTGTCTTCTAAATCTGTAATTCAAGCTGATGGGGCTGTGTGGGATCTCAGCTTTGGCCGAGGGCTTCACGGATTAGAGCCTTTCTGCGTGGCCCCCTCAGGGTCGGCGCTCCCGCCAGTGAGCCCCAGCTCCGTATCTCCAGCGAGGGATCGGCGGCTCCGGGGAGGTCAGCGGGGAGGTCAGCGGGGAGGTCAGCGGGGAGGAGGTGTTCCATTTTAAATGCCAAAACAATTTCCCTCAGATCTGCTGAGAGTCTGTTTTGGAAATCCTCCTCTGCCACTTCACCCACAATGCAGTTGCTGACATGTGACACCGGTGAACCCGCGGTAACCTGCGGGGGGGCTGAGGGTTGCTCAGGACCTGCTCGGGGCCTCACATGCCGCAAACTATGAGTCAGAAGGGACCAAATACACTCGTGTCAAGAACACCAGAGGCCATCCCGCTGAGTGTTACATATTTCCTGGAGTCATTACAATCACAGACGCTCACTCTTTCCCTCCTTGCGTCCTTGCAGTAATCTGGAGCTCTGAGGCTCCGGTATCTGCAGCACGGGGCACCAACCCATGCGTGACCATATGTAATATAATCAAAAAGTCAGTGCTGTGCTTTATACAACCAATCAGAGCCAATCAGTGTGAGCCCAGTGTGTGAGGGGGAGGTGGAAAAGGGGCCGAGTGTGTTACTCATCAGTCTCTAAGGCTCAGCGCTCTGTTTGGATTGCTGTGTTTGGATAAAGCAGATTGGTTTGCACTTAACCCTGTAATATATGCAAAACTATTCTCCTGACAATACTCAGTCAGCCACGACACTCAGCGCCGTGGCAACCGCCGTAAACGGGACGCAGCTCCGAGGGAAATGGCACCTAATGAATTGTGACACAATCGCTGAGGAGGGCACATACACACACACACACACACACACACACACACACACACACACACACACATACACACACACACACACACACACACACACACACACACACACACACACACACATACACACACACACACACACACACACACACACACACACACACACACACACACACACACACACACATACACACACACACACACACACACACACACACACACACACACACACATACACACACACACACACACACACACACACACACACACACACTGAAACACACACACAAGCCTTGGGCTTTGGGTACGAGGACAAGCCTCGGGGACGAGCCTTGGGGAAGAGGATGAGCCTCGGGGACGGGGACAAGCCTTGAGCCTCGGGGACGAGGACAAGCTTCGGGGACGAGCCTCGGGGACAAGCCTCGAGCCTCGGGGACGAGGAGGAGCCTCTGGGATGAGGACGAGCCTCTGGGACAAAGACGAGCCTTGGGCCTCGGGGATGGGGACGAGCCGATCAGAAACACCGCTGATGATTTCTCTCTGCAGACAAAGTGCCTGATTTCCAAAATGTCCAAAACCTTGCAGGTTTTTCTGCAGCAGGCGTCGGACATCCGAGACGCTCCGATCGGTGTTTGAACAGGACGGCTGATTCTGGACGTCCCGGCAGCTAAATGTCGTTGACACATCGTCCACCTGTCAGGGACACACACTTCTACACACAGTACACACACAGTATACACAGTACACACACAGTACACACACAGTATACACACAGTCATCAGCCTCCACTGTGTGTTTATGGTAAAGAAAGGGCATGACTGCAGCCGTTTGTGTGTGTGTGTGTGTGTGTGTGTGTGTGTGTGTGTGTGTGTGTGTGTGTGTGTGTGTGTGTGTGTGTGTGTGTGTGAAACTGTTTTAAACAGAATTAGGCTGCATATGTAAGCAGCAACAGAACAACTCACCTGCAGCCGTTTGGCCATGAAGCAAACAAATAACTTGAAAGTGTTTTTTCAATGAAGGACTGAAGACGTCTTTAATCTCATTATGTCCAACAAGCTTTTTTCTCTCATTCAGAGAGCAGACGATCGGTGTCACTCATGTCTCTGTGTTTGGTGCTTTAGGACTCTAATCTAACAATGATGAATGTTTCTCCTAAACTCCTATAAATAATTTGTATATATGTAGTACTTGTTCTCTCACAGTGAAGATAATGTGAATATATTAAAGAAGTGAGCAACAACTAAATGTAAACGTGTATTTCCATCTGAACCGCTGGCTGTTTGAGGCCTGTTATGTTGCACAGAAAGAATAAACCAGCAGATGGCAGCAGCTCACTGAGAGACATCATTAGACTCTGACTGACAGTTGAGCAGGTGAAGGTCCTCTCACTACAACCTGTCAGTCACACTGCTGGAGAAATCTGATGAAAAAACACAAGAAAGTATTTCTTTTTTTTAAACTCAGCCACATCTGTTCAATTAGTTTTTTGTTATTTAGCTTCACCCTACTTCTCATATTTAAAATGTCATGATCTGCATATGTATGTATAAGTAATTATAAATAAATAATAAAAAGTAAAAACCAAGTGCAAACTTTTCTTGAGCCCACCCAAACAAACAGTAGAGGAGAGCAGTGCTGGATTAAAGTGGTGATGAGCTAAACTTCTAGTCTTTATAAGGCACAGATTGAAGTTCATCAACAAACCACCTGGTGGCGTCTGAACACTGCAGGTGACATCACACCTGTTTTAAACACCTGGTGGGGATTAAAGGAGATGCATCGAGACCCTTTGGACTTTTCTTAAGGTCGAACATCTTCAGCTGCTGCAGGAAGTTCAGCCTCCATTTGAGCCTTCTTGGTGTTGAGCTGTTCCGGTTCTGGTTCTGGTTCTGGTTCTAGTTCTGGTGTGACCTGACCTAAAGTCACTGTGTGAGTATGCGGGTCTGACCACCCTCCACAGTCATTTCATCCTGCAGGGTGAAGATCTCAGGTTCATTTTTAAACTATTGGTGCAGCTTTAACCAATCAGCACGTAGCGATAATCTATTGCTGCTGCAACTACAATGACTTCAACGTCATCACAGTCAGCCACCAATACTGGTCGCTGATTGGTCCGCGCTTCAGAGGGGCAGAGTGAATGTTAGCGGGAACTCTGGCAGAGCCACGTTACTGTTGACCTGCTCCCACCACGGATCCTGGGTAATGATGGTCCCATCCTCCGTCTCCATCTCTTCAGATCATGAAGCTCCAGGTGGTTTTGGCTGCACCGGGATACCAGACGATCCACTTTTGGCTGCTTCCTGTCAGACAGGAAGTCGGCCCTCCTCTTACAGGTGGAGTCACGTGTAGCTGGGACAGTTTGTTTTGCAGCAGAATGATGATGGTGTTGAAGTTGGAGCTGAAGTCCACAAACTGTCCTGGTGCAGAGTCCAGGAGCTGGAGGATGAAGAGGAGGGCTGCGTTTACTGTCCACAGACCCGTCGGATCTGAAGATGGACTTAGAGGTTCAGGAGGAGGTCTGGTGTCTGTAGTGATGAGGAGAGAGGAGCGTCTCTGGCTGATCTCAGAGCAGCAGACTGTCTGAATGAGCTGCAGGCTTCATTTAATGCATCATTTGAAGTTATCCTAAAATATAATGGGACAGAGCTTCAGGGTGTGCCAACACGTTCTTAATTATATTTGTTCACTTTGGCTGTTTACAGTCGGGAATGTTCACATGCTCAGTTCATGTATGTGATGAGAGGACACGTCCTCCAGAAACACGCTGACGGCTGAATGCAGCTCTCTGCAGGTCTTCAGTGGAAGAAATCAATGTTAGGATGACGTTACTTTTCTCAAAGTGAAACATGAATCCATCCTTCATTTTTCAGAGTTGCTCATCGAGGCAACAAACATGTCGTATATGTTTTTAATGAAACGTTCCCTCGAGGATTATTTAGTTGGATATTGTGAGTCACATTAAAATGTAAAACAATAATACAGCTCTGCATGTCTGCAGAGTTACAGTATGAAACAGATCCATTAATTGTCTCTTTAATGAAGATTACCAACAATCCCTTCCAGATTGTCCCTGATGAAGTGATGGATTAAGCCGGCTCTCATGACTCAGCCTCATAAAGAGCAGCAGCAGTGTTTACTCTGCTGAAGCAGGTGAAATCAGGTTACATGTTGTCTTTGAGCTGCAGCTGTGCGCTCGTAGTTTCCACTATAACCGTTATTATTAAACTTTCATCTGACATTCTTTCCCTCGTCCACATGCTCGCTGCTCTCCACTGCCTACTAATTAACAACATCCATGCACATGGTTATAACGCCCATAAAACACGTCTGTGGTGAGATGGATGTCGATGCCGTGATGATGTCGTCGCTTCGTCTGACCACGCTGCCCAGTAGGCATCGTTTTCTGTCTGCGGGGTTCTGCTGCTAATGTGGAGGGAGACCTGCAGTTTTTATGTTTTTTAATATTCATTTCTATCAATGCATCTGCTCTCACCTGTGAGCTGCGGAGAGATCTCCGGGCTCAACAAGACAGAGCTCGGACATTTAGAACGAGTTCTGACACCTCTGCTGATCCTTCTAATTAAAGGAGCCAGATTCAAATATGGATGTGAAGGAAGCACCTTTACTGGAGCAACACCTCGGGGCCGCCTGGTCAGCTTCACCCTGGAGGTCACAGGTCACAGATCATCCTGCTGAAAGAGGCATACTGTTCTCATGAAGGGAGAACGTGGTCAGCAACGATGTTCAGGTAGGTGGAATCCAATGCAACACATTAAAGTCTTTACAACTTTATAGATAGAAACCGAACAATTCAACAATTTAACAACTTCCATGTAAACTAGGAGGTAAAAACAGGCTCAGAGGTGGAGAACATCGACCTGTAGTGTGTCGCAGTAACATCAAGTTTCCCAGCAGAACATTTCCCTGAGTGGCACGCTGCCTCCTCCCATAATGCATCCTGTTTCCATCTCGTCAGGTAAACGATTCACACACCTGGTCGTCCACATGATGAGATGAGATTAAGACCAGGCATCCCTCTGCTCCATGTCCAGCTCTGATGTTACGGACGTGGTCGCAGTGTCCCTGTGTAGCTCATACCTCGTAGATTATGTCTCCACTATCCATCTCTCTGTCAGCCTCGTTGAGGCCGTCATTAGTCAAAGCTGTCGAGTCACGTTGTAAAAGAGCCTCCTCAGTGACATAATGAACTTCTCACTGTTGTTTGGATAGCTAACCTGTGAGTTAATGATGGGAGCTCATAATGGACACATGTGGTGTCCACCGAGAGCCTTGTTTGTGTTTGTAACAGTAAGTGGTTCAGTGTGTGACACTCTGAGGTCATCGCTTCACTCCGCTGAAGGTGAGCTGCTGCTGTTTGTGAGCTGAGGCGGTTTTATGGTATCACACCTGTTTGTTTGTTTTAGCTGTGACTCATTTACCTCTGTGTTGTATTTTCAGCGGCCATCTTGTTCTAATTTGTTGAAGTTTGTAATGACACACCACAGAATAAAGTCAGTCAACTTTATTGTCATTCCTTCTCGCAGCAGATGTGTCGAGATGAACAAAACATGATCACACCAGACGTGGAGCTCCATTTAAATTCAGCAGACGAGAGGACAACAACTACAGACAGCAGACTGTAATTAATTTTTATAAAACACTGACTAACACCGAGAGTTAGAGCTGTGGTACCCACAGTCTGGATATAAAACCACAGACTGTTTCTAAAAGAGTTCGTAGCTTCAGGTCTGTAAAATGGTTCTGATCCAGAAGTGTCTTCAGCTGCAATACCAGCGAGTGCCACTAGAGGTCGGCTCCAAAAAGCCTCCGGCTCCATAGACTCCCATTCAACTTCTCTCATCAAATCCAAAGTGAATAAAATGTGTCCATCAGTTATCTCGGTGTTGTTAGCTAAGGTCACTCCTTCTTATTAGTTTTCTGGAGGTCCATCTGAAAATAATCCCTCATTCATTAGAAAAGAAGATTCAAGAAGACCTGTTTTTGGGGGCGTGTCTGTTTGATTGACAGGCCTGTGGTGCAGTCAGGTTACAGCTATCGGTGGGCGGGACGTAGTATCGTCAGGTTTCCGATCAGATCGGTCAGATCCACCGCTGGCTCCTCCCCCAGCTCGTCCAAATATGGTCACTTCCTGCTCCGAACCTCTCCGAACTAGCAAAGATGGTGACGGACAGAATCTGAACTGGAGGACTCACAACGTTCACAAACCAACGATGACATCACTGATGGTTGATGACATCACTGATGGATGATGACATCACTGATGGGTGATGGTTGGTGAACATTAGTGCAGTGGTTTCTTTGCCTCAGTCATAAGGGATCTTGTTTGTTTTAGTCGGCAACGGCTGTGATTAGATCAGGTCAACAGCCAATCACAGGGCTACAGACGACCATCCACACCTGATGGTTTTATATCATATCACATGTTTGTTGTGACAACTAAAAGCTGAAACTTTGAAATTGGTGCAAAAATAAAATAAAATCTGTTTAATTTGTCATTTTTATGAAATGTTTGTACTTCCTGGACCTCCAGTGTTTTCTGTATGCATTTACTCTACATCTACTCTACATCTACTATTTATCTAATCCACATCTACTCTACATCTACTATTTATCTAATCCACATCTACTCTACATCTACTATTTTATCTAATCCACATCTACTCTACATCTACTATTTATCTAATCCACATCTACTCTACATCTACTATTTTATCTAATCCACATCTACTCTACGTCTACTCTAC
The DNA here is from genome assembly GCF_022577435.1 of Embiotoca jacksoni. Taxonomy (NCBI): domain Eukaryota; kingdom Metazoa; phylum Chordata; class Actinopteri; family Embiotocidae; genus Embiotoca; species Embiotoca jacksoni. The sequence continues at coordinate 8,648 of NW_027185242.1, forward strand.
ATCTAATATACATCTACTCCACATCTAATATACATCTACTCCACATCTAATATACATCTACTCCACATCTACTCTACATCTACTCCACATCTACTCCACATCTACTCTACATCTACTCCACACCTACTCCACATCTACTCTACATCTACTCCACATTTAATATACATCTACTCCACATCTACTCTACATCTACTCCACATTTAATATACATCTACTCCACATCTACTCCACATCTAATATACATCTACTCCACATCTACTCTACATCTACTCCACATCTACTCCACATCTACTCTACATCTACTCCACACCTACTCCACATCTACTCTACATCTACTCCACATTTAATATACATCTACTCCACATCTACTCTACATCTACTCCACATCTAATATACATCTACTCTACATCTACTCTACATCTACTCCACATCTAATATACATCTACTCTACATCTACTCTACATCTACTCCACATTTAATATACATCTACTCCACATCTACTCTACATCTACTCCACATCTAATATACATCTACTCTACATCTACTCCACATCTACTCTACATCTACTCCACATCTAATATACATCTACTCTACATCTACTCTACATCTACTCCACATCTACTCCACACCTACTCCACATCTACTCCACACCTACTCTACATCTACTCCACATCTAATATACATCTACTCCACATCTACTCTACATCTACTCCACATCTACTCCACATCTACTCTACATCTACTCCACACCTACTCCACATCTACTCTACATCTACTCCACATTTAATATACATCTACTCCACATCTACTCTACATCTACTCCACATTTAATATACATCTACTCCACATCTACTCTACATCTACTCCACATCGAATATACATCTACTCTACATCTACTCTACATCTACTCCACATCTAATATACATCTACTCTACATCTACTCTACATCTACTCCACATTTAATATACATCTACTCCACATCTACTCTACATCTACTCCACATCTAATATACATCTACTCTACATCTACTCCACATCTACTCCACACCTACTCCACATCTACTCTACATCTACTCTACATCTACTCCACATCTAATATACATCTACTCCACATCTACTCTACATCTACTCCACATCTACTCTACATCTACTCCACATCTACTCTACATCTACTCCACATCTACTCCACATCTACTCTACATCTACTCCACACCTACTCCACATCTACTCTACATCTACTCCACATTTAATATACATCTACTCCACATCTACTCTACATCTACTCCACATTTAATATACATCTACTCCACATCTACTCTACATCTACTCCACATCTAATATACATCTACTCTACATCTACTCTACATCTACTCCACATCTAATATACATCTACTCTACATCTACTCTACATCTACTCCACATCTAATATACATCTACTCTACATCTACTCTACATCTACTCCACATTTAATATACATCTACTCCACATCTACTCTACATCTACTCCACATCTAATATACATCTACTCTACATCTACTCCACATCTACTCCACACCTACTCCACATCTACTCTACATCTACTCTACATCTACTCCACATCTAATATACATCTACTCTACATCTACTCCACATCTAATATACATCTACTCCACATCTACTCTACATCTACTCCACATCTACTCTACATCTACTCCACACCTACTCCACACCTACTCCACATCTACTCTACATCTACTCCACATCTACTCTACATCTACTCCACATCTACTCTACATCTACTCCACACCTACTCCACACCTACTCCACATCTACTCTACATCTACTCTACATCTACTCCACATCTACTCCACACCTACTCCACATCTACTCTACATCTACTCTACATCTACTCCACATCTAATGTACATCTACTCTACATCTACTCCACATTTAATATACATCTACTCCACATCTACTCTACATCTACTCCGCATTTAATATACATCTACTCCACATCTAATATACATCTACTCTACATCTACTCTACATCTACTCCACATTTAATATACATCTACTCTACATCTAATATACATCTACTCTACATCTACTCCACATTTAATATACATCTACTCCACATCTACTCTACATCTACTCCACATCTAATATACATCTACTCTACATCTACTCTAAATCTAGTCCATGAATTACCTTCATATGGTCAAATCAAAGTAAGACTTGATGTGAAACGCTTCTGGTTTTCCAACACATGGTGAAAAGCTTCGTTTTACTGCAGCAGTCGCTGAGTTTTCTTCCATTTGATCAGAGTGGGGAAAACGACGGGCTGAAGCTGCCGGGGGGTTGAAACCTGATCCGCTTTTACAGCCACTTGCAAAACAACTTCTCTTTATAATGTAATGCAGTGTTGATCAGCGCCCTGCTGAGCCAGCAGGCTGCAGAGGCATTTTTAATTGTTGCAGGTGGTCTGGCTCAGGGAACATAGCTGTGATGCTCAGGGATCTGCAAATAAAACTCCAAAGCATGCATGTGCGAACGGGTACACAAACAAGAGAGCTGCGTCCAAGACAGCTGCGTCTGGGATCGCTGGGCCAAGGTTCATCGGCCGAGTTAACAGCATGGCCTCCTTTCGCCTTATGTCACTGATTCAGAGTCTACAGAGAGTCACGGTGGATTCAGATCTACGGTATCATCAAACAACTCTGAATTTAAAAGAGAACAACTGACATTTCTAGTTGAACAAAGTTGTGTAACTTAAGATAATTCCTTCACTTTCAAGTAAAAGTTCAGTTTTCAACACCACAGTAACAATAAATCCAATTAATTAGTGTTTAAAATGATCGTTTTATTTGAAGAATACTGAAATTGCTGCATTCATGAAACCACAAATATTATCCTTCTCCACGGTACTGCCACTGTCGACAAAGTTCAGACTGAATTGGTAAAAATTATTATAATTTATTCACCAATATATTTGGCCACAAGACAGCTCCTCACTCTGATGACTCATTGTGTTGTTTCATTAATAATTACTCATTTCTGCTGCGTCTGTATTTGCTGTTGTTGTGAGTTTCATGAAGTAAACAACTTCTTAGTTTGCATTCTTTTATTTTGAAGGCCCACTGAATGGAAACGGTCTGACGCTCGACTGAATTCATTTGTTCCACTGTGAGCACCGATGCTCCGAACTCACATGTGCAGAAGAATTCAACATGTCAACAGATGATTCTCAGCAGCAGCGGACAGAAATCATCCTCCAGCCTGCAGTGACTTCATGTCTCACACTCACTGAAACTAATTCCTCTCTGTTCATCCTGTTCTTATTGTCCCGACATGTCGTGAGGACGACCGGGAGGACAGACTCGGTCCACAAGCAGCTGCTTTCTAAATAATCTGGTTCAGTGTTGGCTCGCTGTGCAGCCACACCTTCATTGCACACTGTTCATCTCCACGGTGACCACAAACAGCCCTGAAGGTGCTGAACAAATTAAACTCAAACAGAGCACAGAAATCTAAACTGCTGTGACACAAAGATACAAATGAATCTAATTAAAAGTCATTTGTGGCCTCCATCACTCTGCTACCTGTCAGTGAGCTGCAGGTCCGGCCGGCAGGAGAAGCTCTGTGTCTGCTGCTGTTGAAATGCACGCTGCGTGATGAACAACTTCCCTTTCCTGCAGTTGTGCAGCTGTTGGCTGCCCGGAGCTCATCGGGGCTGTAAATCAGAGCCTTTGTACTCCAGAATGATCCCATCAGCCACAGGTGTGGTTTCTCCTCAGGGACACGACAGCTCTGCACTGGAAACACAGAGAGCAGCAGGAGCAGAGAGGAGTCGGAGATCCGGGTAGTTTGGTTCACTACAACTAGTTAAAGAAAGTTATTGGTCACTGTCAGAAACTTCAGCTTCTGCTTTACAGAACAGGGAATCATCATGACTAAGCCTTTAGTTCAAACAACAGGTATGAGGAAGAGATCAGTGGTGCATGCAGACAGTCAGCAGCTGTCAGGGTTCCATTCATTCAACAGAAAGAACGTTTGATTGGAGAGCTTCATTTCATGTTTTAATGGGCAGATAATGTGATGCTCTCCCTCAACATGCTCTTTCACCTGGAAGGATTTCACCTGTCTAATAACACGGAAGAAATTCCGCCATGATGCCTGAAACATATTATTCATCATTAAAAGAGGGAAACAAGAAGAACTCAGTTTCATCTTCCATCATCCATCATCCATCATCCATCCATCATCCATCATCCATCCATCATCCATCATCCATCATCCATCATTAATCCATCATCCATCCATCATCCATCCATCATCCATCATTAATCCATCATCCATCCATCATCCATCATCCATCCATCATCCATCATCCATCATCCATCCATCATCCATCATTAATCCATCATCCATCATCCATCCATCATCCATCATCCATCATCCATCATCCATTGTCCATCATCCATCATCCATCATCCATCCATCATCCATCATCCATCATTAATCCATCATCCATCCATCATCCATCATCCATCATTAATCCATCATCCATCATCCATCATCCATCCATCATCCATTATCCATCCATCATCCATCCATCATCCATCCATCATCCATCATCCATCATCTATCATCCATCCATCATCCATCATCCATCCATCATCCACCATTTCATCCATCCATCATCCATCCATCATCCATCATCCATCCATCATCCATCCATCATCCATCATCCATCCATCATCCATTATCCATCATCCATCCATCATCCATCATTAATCCATCATCCATCATCCATCCATCATCCATTATCTATCCATCATCCATCATCCATCCATCATCCATCATCCATCATTAATCCATCATCCATCCATCATCCATCCATCATCCATCATCCATTATCCATCATCCATCATCCATCCATCATCCATCCATCATCCATCATCCATCATTAATCCATCATCCATCATCCATCCATCATCCATCCATCATCCATCCATCATCCATTATCCATCATCCATCATCCATCCATCATCCATCATTAATCCATCATCCATCATCCATCCATCATCCATCATCCATCATTAATCCATCATCCATCCATCATCCATCCATCATCCATCATCCATTATCCATCATCCATCATCCATCATCCATCCATCATCCATCATCCATCATTAATCCATCATCCATCCATCATCCATCCATCATCCATCATCCATCATTAATCCATCATCCATCATCCATCATCCATCCATCATCCATTATCCATCCATCATCCATCATCCATCATCCATCCATCATCCATCATCCATCATTAATCCATCATCCATCCATCATCCATCCATCATCCATCATCCATCATTAATCCATCATCCATCATCCATCATCCATCCATCATCCATTATCCATCCATCATCCATCATCCATCATCCATTATCCATCATCCATCATCCATTATCCATCCATCATCCATCATCCATTACCCATCCATCATCCATCATCCATCCATCATCCATCATCCATCCATCATCCATCATCCATTATCCATTATCCATCCATCATCCATCATCCATCATCCATTACCCATCCATCATCCATCATCCATCATCCATCCATCATCCATCATCCATCCATCATCCATCATCCATCATCCATCATCCATCCATCATCCATCATCCATCCATCATCCATCATCCATCCATCATCCATCATCCATCATCCATCATCCATCATCCATCCATCATCCATCATCCATCATCCATCATCCATCATCCATCCATCATCCATCATCCATCATCCATCATCCATCCATCATCCATCATCCATCATCCATCATCCATCCATCATCCATTATCTATCCATCATCCATCATCCATCCATCATCCATCATCCATCATTAATCCATCATCCATCCATCATCCATCCATCATCCATCATCCATTATCCATCATCCATCATCCATCCATCATCCATCCATCATCCATCATCCATCATTAATCCATCATCCATCATCCATCCATCATCCATCCATCATCCATCATCCATCCATCATCCATTATCCATCATCCATCATCCATCCATCATCCATCATTAATCCATCATCCATCATCCATCCATCATCCATCATCCATCATTAATCCATCATCCATCCATCATCCATCCATCATCCATCATCCATTATCCATCATCCATCATCCATCATCCATCCATCATCCATCATCCATCATTAATCCATCATCCATCCATCATCCATCCATCATCCATCATCCATCATTAATCCATCATCCATCATCCATTATCCATCATCCATCATCCATTATCCATCCATCATCCATCATCCATTACCCATCCATCATCCATCATCCATCCATCATCCATCATCCATCCATCATCCATCATCCATCATCCATTATCCATCCATCATCCATCATCCATCATCCATTATCCATCATCCATCATCCATTATCCATCCATCATCCATCATCCATTACCCATCCATCATCCATCATCCATCCATCATCCATCATCCATCCATCATCCATCATCCATTATCCATTATCCATCCATCATCCATCATCCATCATCCATTACCCATCCATCATCCATCATCCATCATCCATCCATCATCCATCATCCATCATCCATCCATCATCCATCATCCATCATCCATCATCCATCCATCATCCATCATCCATCCATCATCCATCATCCATCCATCATCCATCATCCATCATCCATCATCCATCATCCATCATCCATCCATCATCCATCATCCATCCATCATCCATCATCCATCATCCATCATCCATCCATCATCCATCATCCATCATCCATCATCCATCCATCATCCATCATCCATCCATCATCCATCATCCATCATCCATCATCCATCATCCATCATCCATCATCCATCATCCATCCATCATCCATCATCCATCCATCATCCATCATCCATCCATCATCCATCATATTCACCTGCTCCATCCTGAACAGAGTCACATGGTGCTGCAGGTGATCTCAGCTTTGGACTCTGAGCAGGTTTCAGTCTATCAGACTGATTTATATTCAGACTATAATGATCACTCCATCCGTTAGAGTCCATCACAACAAGCCAGATTCGAGATGTTTTATCAATAATTAACACTTCTTTATCAGATCTGATCCATCTTCATTACAGTCTGTGATAACCTTTTATTTTGGACTCATACTGCTCGTCAACAATGAAGCTGAAATCCCGCTAACGTTTATTATTTCGATGTTTCGTGTTCATCGTCTCACAGCAGCATCTGAGCTCCTCCTGTGTAAACTCTCATCATTTCCCACTCACGTTACTTCTTACGAAGAACTTTCAACTGATGAATCACAGTTGGACTTTCACTGTGAAGGAACCACAGGAAGTGCATTACCATAGTTAGCGCTGATTGAAACTGTCGATCAAAAACGACTGAAACCAACTGTTTTGGTCATCTTTTGGTGTTTAGGTCCGTTTTATATGTTTCAGGGTTTAACGTGACAAGAAGGAGGAACAGCAACGAGCTGCAGAAGAGCTCCAGGAGACATCCTGTCCACAAAATAACTGACTTCACTCCACTGGGACCAACAGGTTTCAATATCCAACATTGAAACTATGAGCATTTTAAATTCAAGCTGAGCACAGAAGAGCTTCCACCTTCAACAGTTTTCCACTGATTAGTCCTGCAGTCAGAGTTCAAAGTGAGAATCCTGAGTTTTATTTTGAAGAATTAAGGAAGCATTAATGTGAAACTGCTGCTGAGTTTGTTGTCCATCTCGCAGCACGAACTTCATCTTCTCTCACACACGGAAACATTTTGTGCTCTCGGTAACAGCTGAATGTGATCCGTTTGACGCACTCTGAAAAATGAATAAAGTGTTGCTACAGAGCAGCTCAGGGTCCAGAGAACAGTAGTGAGGGCGGGACGGACATTCCTCACAGAAGGAGCTGGACCAGGAAGCATATCTCCATGTTTCTATTTTCCCACCACAAGTTAAACCAGTTGGGATTTTATTGAAAAAACAACAGTAGAAGAAAATATGAATCATGTGATGTAATGCTCTTCTTCTCATCTCTCTCTCTCTCTGTGTGTGTGTGTGTGTGTGTGTGTGTGTGTGTGTCCCAGATCAGAACCTCCACATTAATAAATACATGAATAAAGTTAATAAAGAGTTGCCAGACAGTTTGTGGTTCACAGAAACATTTACAGACGACTGAGCGCTGCAGCCAACACAACACTTCTGTTCTCTTTACGAGCAACAAGCAGCTCTCAGATCTCAACTCTCCTCCAACCAGCAGAGAAAACCACCAAACACCTCTGAGCCAATCACAGACCAGCTGTCTCTCAGATCACATGACTGAAACAACATTTCAATGACACAAATCTCAGCAACTACAACAAGATCCTCTCTGAACTACTGCTCAGCATCCATCATCCATCATCCATCCATCATCCATTATCCATCCATCATCCATCATCCATCATCCATCCATCATCCATTATCCATCCATCATCCATCATCCATCATCCATCCATCATCCATGTATCCATCATCCATCATCCATCATCCATCCATCATCCATGTATCCATCATCCATCCATCATCCATTATCCATCCATCATCCATCATCCATCATCCATCCATCACCATCATCCATTATCCATCCATCATCCATCATCCATCATCCATCCATCATCCATGTATCCATCATCCATCATCCATCATCCATCCATCATCCAGCCATCATCCATCATCCATCATCCATCCATCATCCATCCATCATCCATCATCCATCATCAATCCATCATCCATCATCCATAATCCATCATCCATCATCCATCCATCATCCATCATCCATAATCCATCATCCATCATCCATCCATCATTCATCATCCATCATCCATCATCCATCCATCATTCATCATCCATCATCCATCCATCCATCATCCATCATCCATCTATCCATCATCCATCATCCATCCATCCATCATCCATCCATCATCCATCATCCATCCATCATCCATCCATCATCCATCCATCATCCATCATCAATCCATCATCCATCATCCATAATCCATCATCCATCATCCATCCATCATTCATCATCCATTATCCATCCATCATCCATCCATCATCCATCAATCCATCATCCATCATCCATCCATCATTCATCATCCATCATCCATCCATCATTCATCATCCATCATTCATCATCCATCTATCCATCATCCATCATCCATCCATCATCCATCATCCATCATCCATCATCCATCCATCATCCATCATCCATCATCCATCATCCATCCATCATCCATCATCCATCCATCATCCATCCATCATCCATCATCCATCCATCATCCATCATCCATCCATCATCCATTATCCATCCATCATCCATCATCCATCCATCATCCATCCATCATCCATCCATCATCCATCATCGATCATCCATCATCAATCCATCATCCATCATCCATCCATCATTCATTATCCATCCATCATCCATCATCCATCCATCATCCATCTATCCATCATCCATCCATCATCCATCCATCCATCCATCATCTATCATCCATCCATCATCCATCCATCCATCATCCATCATCGATCATCCATCATCAATCCATCATCCATCATCCATAATCCATCATCCATCATCCATCCATCATTCATCATCCATTATCCATCCATCATCCATCATCCATCCATCATCCATCCATCATCCATCCATCATCCATCATCCATCATCAATCCATCATCCATCATCCATAATCCATCATCCATCATCCATCCATCATTCATCATCCATCATCCATCCATCATCCATCCATCATCCATCATCGATCATCCATCATCAATCCATCATCCATCATCCATAATCCATCATCCATCATCCATCCATCATTCATCATCCATTATCCATCCATCATCCATCCATCATCCATCAATCCATCATCCATCATCCATCCATCATTCATCATCCATCATCCATCCATCATTCATCATCCATCATTCATCATTCATCATCCATCTATCCATCATCCATCATCAATCCATCATCCATCATCCATCCATCATCCATCCATCCATCATCCATAATCCATCATCCATCATCCATCCATCATTCATCATCCATCATCCATCATCCATCCATCATTCATCATCCATTATCCATCCATCATCCATCATCCATCCATCATCCATCCATCATTCATCATCCATTATCCATCCATCATCCATCATCCATCCATCATCCATCCATCATCCATCATCCATCATCAATCCATCATCCATCATCCATCATCCATCATCCATCATCCATCCATCATTCATCATCCATCATCCATCCATCATTCATCATTCATCATTCATCATTCATCCATATCAGATGACAGTGAAATAAAGTTCTCACTCTGCTCAGTGTTGCAGTGTTTGACATCACTGTACGCTGTGAACATCTCCAGGAAGTCAAACATCTGAAATGAGCAAGATGCGAGTCACCAAAATACAACAGGAAATAGAATACTTAAAGGCAGAAAAAACAAAAACACGACCTCATGACAGGAGCAGACATTTATCATTTATACTGTCACAGCCTGTATCAAAGACAACAAAAGAACAGGTGACACACCTGAGAGTGCAGACACACAAAAGTAATGTATTTTAACAGAACAAAAGTTAACTTTCACAACTAAACATGAAAGTTAAAATAGGAGAAAACACAGCAACCATCTGACTCTGCAAACCAGTGAGAGGAGAGACTGCAGGAGGAGGGTTATAAAGAGAACACCTGGACTCAGGTGGAGATCATCTCACTGATGAGCCTCTAATCACAACCTGTGAAACATATCTGAATACACCAAAACTTTAATCAATCAATTAATCAAACTTTATTTATATAACTAACGGTTTACAGTGCTAAACATACAATTGACAGGCCAATAATAAGATAAACAATTGTACACCAGAACATTAAAATAACTTAAGAACAATTTTAAAACCAAATTACAAAGAAGAAATATGAAGACAATAAAATACATTAAATAGATAAAAACTGCAATAATACAAAATAAACAATAATAGGAGCTACGATAAAAGATCAGATAGAATAAAAGCAATAAGAGTATGTTAACGTGATTAAAATAATTAAGGCATGAAAATGTGAACAGAATAAGTAAAGAAATAAAATATAAGAGCAGATTACACGTCTTTTATATGGAGACACTTTTACTGCACCTGCATTAATAGTAAAATGTTGGTCATGTAAGTTGTGAGCATCTTATATAAACTACTGGACATGAACACATACTAACAGTAGTGAGCCTGATGTGCAGCGGCAGTTCTTCTCCATGTGGATCTAATTACTGGAACTATGATACACATGAACTCCACGTTCTCCATCAGAACCAGATCTCCTCTTTGGTAAATTACACTGTGAGCTGCAGAGGAAGCAGAGGAACCTCCTGCTCTGCATGAAGGAGGACGACCGAAGATTGAAGACACAAGTTGATGCATCACTGAAATCAAAACTTTCATCTTCTGCCCTGTAAGAAGACCCAGAACATCCTGCCGCTCTGATTTATCATCCCAAACACAGATCATTTGTTATTCTGCCTCCGCTCATATCTGAAGACGATGTTTCACTGAGCTGCTGTGACACAGTCAGGTCATCACGGTACTCTGCACACGTATGAAACATGTTCAGAAATACAAACTCTGGTCTATGGACAATCTCCCCTCCTCCCTCCACCTGTGTTGGCTCCGCACCTGTCAGTGCAGCAGAGGTGGAGCTCCGCCCACAGTGAGACACACAGGGATCAGAGGACAGAAACACAGCAGAGACTCTCACACTGGCATTTATTAACATCTGTGTAACTGTAGATAATTGAACATGAGGAGCTCTCATCTTATCTCATCTTATTTATCGTATTTGTCTCATCTGGTTATTATAAATATTAATAATGTTTATTAAACATAGTGTGTTGTAATGTGGACTAGAGCACAGTTCAGCTCCTGGAGGCGAACCTGCACACTGTTAGAGAAGAATAATGTAAAATAGTTTTAAAGTAGTAAAAGCTCTCCAGCAGCAGTAGTTAGGACAGGAATGCTGAAGTCATAGAGGCCCAAACCTGGAGCCAGTGGTGTATGCATTCATGCGTTAAGTGTGTGTAATGTATTTGTGTGTGTGTGTGTGTGTGTGTGTGTGTGTGTGTGTGTGTGTGTGTGTGTGTGTGTGTGTGTGTGTGTGTGTGTGTGTGCACCAGCGCACCTGCATGCAGTCCTCATTTTGTCCAAATCAAAAGCAGCTCCAACCACAAATAGTTGCAGTGTGAGTCAACAGTGTTTTGGTGTGTATGAACAACCACCCTCTGTGGTTTCATACCATCATAAAATTACACATTCTTATGGTCCCCTGGCTCCGACTTCAACACAAGTGCTAAAATGCATCAAGTATATTGCCACAAGGTGAAGAGCATTACATGCAGTTAGGAGGGAAAACTAAAGGAACGATGTGATGGAGAGAGAGGACAGATGGAGCTCTCAGGGACCATTACTCCTCTAATCACGTCCCTGTGTTTGAGCTCAGACCCCAAACAACACAGACAAGGAGATAAAACCCAACTGATGTCCACGGCGACTCCACTACGACCAGGAGTTTCAGCTCCCTTGGAGCTCTCCTCCCACTGGGCATGCTCAGAGGCCTGCTGAGGCGGCCAGGGAATGCTGCCAGACATCTGAACACAGTATTCACCAACACAGAGCTCTGAGTTACAGCTCGGTCACACACCAACGCAAACAGGCAGAAGAACAGTTACCAACGAGAAAGATGACAGCATTGCTGTTGTTGATTCTTATTATTCCATAACTAGACAGTGAACTGCTGCACTAATGGATTAAATGAGACAGAACACAAGAGCTGAGGTGAAAGACTCGTGGGAAAATGACAAGCAAAGTCAACATGAAGTGAATTTAAGTGAAAATCATTCTCCATGTCAGAATCCTCTCAGGTTGAGTGTAACAGACCGATCACTGCTCTCCGATCTGGTTCTCTTCCAGATAACAGCAACCCTTCATTGTTTCTGACATCTGCAGTGATTAAAATACAAATTTAACAGTTAAACATACGTCCACATGGAAACTGAATCAGACACGACAGGTTAATCATTTCTTCACCAACCGAAAGTTTCTGGAAAAGGCGCAGGTGTCACAGGTAACATCATGCACTGCTCCAAACTTCCACCAGGGGGCTCCTCCTCTCTGTTTCCCTGCTAAGTTGCTGCAGGCTGTTTATATGTTAAACTGTATGTACAGTGCATGTTTTAATGCAGTGGTTCCCAACCTCAAGGTAAATCTGGAGATTTATCAGAGATATATGACCTCCCTGTTTGTAAAAATTAAAAAATAAATGAGATCATGCTCTATTTATGGGTCAACTACCGAATTTAAACAAACATGTGACATTGATTTTAACGCTTTCATACACAAGTCAGATCTTCTTGAGTGGTTTTCTTCCATTGAAGCAGCGTTCAGCTGATTAAAAGTATCTGTTGCATCATATTCTCAAACCACCTTCATTTTACACCTAAAACATTCACACGGGTTTTTATTTAGTTTGTTCATTTGTTTGTATTAAAATCTGACAAATAATTTTATAAAAACAACAATAAAAATAATTACATTCTGAAAATAATAATCATAATGATAATCTCTTCAGAACAAACTCACAGGACAGACCCATGTATGTTTGATCTACAGTCCTGAGTGGAAGGAAGTCTATGAAGATCACAACTGAAATAATTCTTCCAGGTAAACAGACCACAACAAAACTCAGATGTAGAATGAGATCAGATATCTTTGCACTTCGGGGCTGAGCTGTAGTTGGATCACAGGTGAAGGTAAACTCTGACCCCTGTGCCCCCCCTCCCCCTACACACACACACACACACACACACACCCCTGCAAAGGCATCATTCACTGGCTGCAGGACAAACCGGCTTCACAGACCTTCTGTTCACTCATCTGATTGACAGCTGTCAGATCATCTCTCTGACTGACACCTGTTGTGCACAGTGGAGTCGCTAGAGGGCGCACTTGTTGCAGAGGGCTGTTTGAATCAGCTGCTGATGGAATCACGGGTCTGTCTCCAAAAAGTTAGAATTTAGTGGAAGTTAGAGAAATTCTCCAAAAGACAGAAGAGTGCACGCGCACAGACTCATCGTCTCTGCTCTGTTACTGAAAATCAAAAAGGCAACAGTGTTCTGCACAGAGTCAGTTTAATGATTTTAATTTTAGTTAAGCTTCATAAAACTGTAGGCTCTTTTTTAAAATCTCCTTCTGAATCCAGCAGCCGCGTGCAGGCACCTCTCTACGCGCGCAGCCCTGCCCACTGTGTGCAACATGGACCACCTCCTGACCCGCAGCATCATGTAGCAGCACTAGTGTTCCGTGTCGGGTCGTGTTGAGCTGTGTGACGTGCTGCGGTGTCGGACTGATAAAGAGGCGGCGGCAGCTCAGAGCGCAGAACAGTGGAGCGGAGCGGCGTCCGGACCAGCAGCCCCGCAGCCCCGCCCCGTCCCGCACAGCCCGCTCAGAGCAGCCCCGGACCCGGACCCGGACCCGGCCTCACACCGGAGGACAGCAGCCACAGCGGAGGACCATGCTGCTCAGGCCGCCTCAGTAACTCCTCCATCCCGACTAACACGGCCGCTCAGCGGTCTTCAACATCTTGAAGGACCGCCGGTTCAAATATCATCTATCGGTGAGTCTTTCTTTTTATATACAAAATGAAATGTATAAAATATTCAAATAATGAAACAGAACTGGATTTCAAATTATTTAGATTTTTATTAGGTTTCAAATTAAACCGCAAAGATCCATTTATTAAAATCCAATCAACCTACTAATTCTTTATTGTTTTTCAAATAAACTATTTCATCATAAAAATAAAACAAACAAAAATAAACAAACAAAAAAACAACAAAAAAAACTGACTTTTAAAAGTTAAAAAAAAGTTATTATATATATATATATATGTATAATTTGGTTTTATATATATATATATATATATATATATATATATATATATATAGTTAGAGTTAAAAAAAAAAATCATTATGGGCTGTTTGACTTCAACTAAAACTATATACTGTTTTGTTCATTATGAACACAGCTATTTGTTAAATATAATTAAAAGTCTTCAGACTGATAAACCTGCAGTTGTATTTCTGATCAGACTTCAGTTGCATTTTGTCTCTTTTATTTTGCTGGTTAATCCTCAAACTAAACAGCTTCATGGAGTCAGATAATTGTTGATTAAAATAGAGAAAGGCAGCTATGAATAAACATCTGCTGAGATGGAGAGAGGAGGCCAGGGAGAGGAGGCCGGAGAGAGGAGGCCGGGGAGAGGAGGCTGTGGAGAGGAGGCTGGGAGAGGAGGCTGGGGAGAGGAGGCCCCGGGGAGAGGAGGCCCCGGGGAGAGGAGGGCACCGGGGAGAGGAGGCCGGGGAAAGGAGGCCGGGGAGAGGAGGCCCCGGAGAGGAAGCCGGAGAGAGGAGGCCGGAGAGAGGAGGGCCCCGGGGAGAGGAGGCCGGGGAGAGGAGGCCGGAGAGAGGAGGCCGGGGAGAGGAGTGTCTCTCTCCATGTTTCTCTAATTGAAGCCGCTGATCTAATGAAGTTGTTTGTGGTGGAAAGGTTCTCTGGGCAGGTGTGAAGCAGAGGTTACAGGTGTGAAGCAGAGGTCACAGGTGTGAAGCAGAGGTCACAGGTGTGAAGCAGAGGTCACAGGTGTGAAGCTTGTGGAGGGCCGTGCAGGCACATGGCAGGGACCAGTCTGAGAGACTGGGTCCGTCACAAGTTACCAGAGAGGAGGGAGAGTTGGATCTTTACTCGTCTGTACTGAGGGGCTCTGAAGCTGCTTCAGCATGAAACCTCCTCCTGTTATATTGATTATTAAATATAGATATGTACATGTTCATGCTGCTTCTTCATACAGCCCTGGTTCAGTAAATAAAAAGTATCATATTTTGCAGGTCCACAGCTTTTATAAATCAGCCTCCAGCTGCAGGGACAGAAAGCACATCATGCTTCAGGCCCAGAGAGCTGCTGTCAGGGGCCCACAGTGTCCAACCACACCTCTGTGGCACTCCTTTTATATCAAAAGTACAAATAATGATCATGTAGAGAACGTTTTCAGGAGACGACATATTAACAGGCGGTGAGGTGTGTCTGTCTGTACGTCTCCGCCGGAGGGACAGAAACTCAAGAGGGTTTTACTAAAACAAATGTTGAGAGCAAAGAGAAAAAAACTACATGTCATATGTCTGTTTTTTCATTTCCCTGCGGTACTTTTAATGTTTCATCTGAATCACTATTTTGATGATCTTTTTAATCCACAGTCATAATTTAAACCAACACCTGCAGTTTGCAGGTAAAGACCCCTGAAGGTCTCCAGGTAAATCTGAGGTGTCTCAGGAGGTTCAGGGAAAGTAAAAAGTCCTGCTGACAATTATCTGCTCTATTTTCTAATTCTTAGATATTTTTCCTTCTGAATACTTTTATTTGACTTTACCTTAACTCCTAAAACTGAAGAATTCCTCCAGATTCAATAATCTGAGATCATAATGACACGTTAAAGGAGCTGGTTTTAACCGCAGAGCATGAATTAGTTACAGCCAACAAAACGTGCTTTACGAGTTTAACAATTTAAAATTTGTAGCAGTTCACTTTCAGTTGAATATTTTCTCACAGCCTGTATCTTATACTTTGTTGGAATAAAACTGATGAAATTGAAATACAGTGAGGACAACGTCAGTAGAAAACTTCCTGGATTTGTGTTGAGTGAGCAGCTCACAGCAGTGTGATTCGAAAGAGGTCTTGAAGCAGCATCGGACCAGTGAGGGACCGGAGGGCCACACGGCTGCCGGGATGTGGAGACCCCTGGTATGCAGACATGAAAGGGTTAAAGGTGTGGAGAGGCTCAGCAGCAGAGCACTTATCTCCTCTAATGACCTCCTACTTAAAAGTCAATTACTTCTGCGTCATGATCAGAAAGGAACAGACCACAGGGGGCTGTTCGAGCTCCACTGCTCCTCATTACAAACACTTCACTGGAGGACTTTGGACGAGCGACCGGCTGCAGGCTCGCCGCTCCGCCACTTCAACACTTCAACTTTCACTTTATAGATTACGGTTTAACATAGTTCTCATTTTGAAACTTAAAACAATCTGGTATTAGTTTCCTGCTTGTTAGCAGTATTGTTGTGTCACGTAAACAACTGCAGTTTTATCACAACCATATCAGAAACATTTACTTTTATTATCTCTTGTTTTGTGTCATTTTAATCTTCTTTTTTTGAAAATTTTTCTGACCTGACAAATAAATGTAATTCAAAAATGCTGTGAGACAGTAAATGTAAATTGTGGAAGAAGTGAAATCTGTAAAAATAGTAAAAATACTTCATTACAGGTAAAATTATATTGATTTATACCAAAGTAAAAGAATGTAAATATATACTATCTAACATATATAGATGGATAGATAGATAATAGATAGATAATATGTAGATAGATAGATAGATAGATAGATAGATAGATAGATAGATAGATAGATAGATAGATAGATAGATAGATAGATAGATAGATAGATAGATAGATAGATAGATACATACATAGATAGATAGATACATAGATAGATAGATAGATAGATAGATAATATACAGATAGATAGATATATAATACGTAGATAGATAGATAGATAGATAGATAGATAGATAGATAGATAGATAGATAGATAGATAGATAGATAGATAGATAGATAGATAGATAATACATAGATAGATAGATAGATAGATAGATAGATAGATAGATAGATAGATAGATAGATAGATAGATAGATAGATAGATAGATAGATAGATAGATACTATACAGATATATATATATAATACATAGATACATAGATAATATATAGATAGATAGATAATAGATAGATAGATAGATAGATAGATAGATAGATAGATAGATAGATAGATAGATAGATAGATAGATAGATAGATAGATAGATAGATAGATAGATAGATAGATAGATAGATAGATAGATAGATACATAGATAGATAGATAGATAGATAGATAGATAGATAATATACAGATAGATAGATATATAATACATAGATAGATAGACAGATAGATAGATAGATAGACAGATAGATAGATAGATAGATAGATAGATAGATAGATAGATAGATAGATAGATAGATAGATAGATAGATAGATAGATAGATAGATAGATAGATAGATAGATAGATAGATAGATAGATAGATAGATAGATAGATAGATAATACATAGATAGATAGATAGATAGATAGATAGATAGATAGATAGATAGATAGATAGATAGATAGATAGATAGATAGATAGATAGATAGATAGATAATATACAGATAGACAGAACGACAGACAGACAGACAGACAGACAGACAGACAGACAGACAGACAGACAGACAGATAGATAGATAGATAGATAGATAGATAGATAGATAGATAGATAGATAGATAGATAGATAGATAGATAGATAGATAGATAATATACAGATAGAGAGATAGACAGATAGACAGAACGACAGATTTACAGATAGACAGATAGATAGATAGATAGATAGATAGATAGATAGATAGATAGATAGATAGATAGATAGATAGATAGATAGATAGATAGATAGATAGATAGATAGATAGATAGATAGATAGATAGATAATATACAGATAGAGAGATAGACAGATAGACAGAACGACAGATTTACAGATAGATAGATAGATAGATAGATAGATAGATAGATAGATAGATAGATAGATAGATAGATAGATAGATAGATAGATAGATAGATAGATAGATAATATACAGATAGACAGAACGACAGATAGATAGACAGACAGACAGACAGACAGACAGACAGACAGACAGATAGATAGATAGATAGATAGATAGATAGATAGATAGATAGATAGATAGATAGATAGATAGATAGATAGATAGATAGATAATATACAGATAGATAGATATATAATACTTAGATAGATAGATAGATAGATAGATAGATAGATAGATAGATAGATAGATAGATAGATAGATAATATACAGATAGACAGAACGACAGATAGATAGATAGACAGACAGACAGACAGACAGACAGACAGACAGACAGACAGACAGACAGATAGATAGATAGATAGATAGATAGATAGATAGATAGATAGATAGATAGATAGATAGATAGATAGATAAATAGATAGATAATATACAGATAGAGAGATAGACAGATAGATAGACAGACAGACAGACAGACAGACAGACAGACAGACAGACAGACAGACAGACAGACAGACAGATAGATAGATAGATAGATAGATAGATAGATAGATAGATAGATAGATAGATAATATACAGATAGAGAGATAGACAGATAGACAGAACGACAGATTTACAGATAGATAGATAGATAGATAGATAGATAGATAGATAATATACAGATAGACAGAACGACAGATAGATAGACAGACAGACAGACAGACAGACAGACAGACAGACAGACAGACAGATAGACAGATAGATAGATAGATAGATAGATAGATAATATACAGATAGATAGATATATAATACATAGATAGATAGATAGATAGATAGATAGATAGATAGATAGATAGATAGATAGATAGATAGATAGATAGATAGATAGATAGATAGATAGATAATATACAGATATATATATATATAATACATAGATAGATACATAGATAATATATAGATAGATAGATAGATAGATAGATAGATAGATAGATAGATAGATAGATAGATAGATAGATAGATAGATAGATAGATAGACAGATAGACAGATAGATAGATAGATAGATAATATACAGATAGATATATATAATACATAGATAGATACATAGATAGATAGATCGATAGATCGATAGATAGATAGATAGATACTATACAGATAGATATATATATAACACATAGATACATAGATAATATATAGATAGATATATAGATAGATAGATAGATAGATAGATAGATAGATAGATAGATAGATAGATAGATAGATAGATAGATAGATAGATAGATAGACAGATAGACAGATAGATAGATAGATAGATAGATAATATACAGATAGATATATATATAATACATAGATAGATACATAGATAATAGATAGATAGATAGATAGATAGATAGATAGATAGATAGATAGATAGATAGATAGATAGATAGATAGATAGATAGATAGATAGATAGATAGACAGACAGATAGATAGATAGATAGATAGATAGATAGATAGATAGATAGATAGATAGATAGATAGATAGATAGATAATATACAGATAGACAGAACGACAGATAGATAGACAGACTGACAGACAGACAGACAGATAGACAGACAGATCGATAGATCGATCGATCGATCGATAGATAGATAGATAGATAGATAGATAATATACAGATAGATATATATATAATACATAGATAGATACATGGATAATAGATAGATAGATAATAGATCGATAGATCGATAGATAGATAGAGAGATAGAGAGATAGATAGATAGATAGATAGATAGATAGATAGATAGATAGATAGATAGATAGATAGATAGATAGATAGATAGATAGATAGATAGATAGATAGATAATATACAGATAGATATATATATAATACAGAGATAGATACATAGATAATATATAGATCGATAGATAATAGATAGATAGATAGATAGATAGATAGATAGATAGATAGATAGATAGATAGATAGATAGATAGATAGATAGATAGATAGATAGATAGATAATATACAGATAGACAGAACGACAGATAGATAGATAGACAGACAGACAGACAGACAGACAGACAGACAGACAGACAGATAGACAGATAGATAGATAGATAGATAGATAGATAGATAGATAGATACTATACAGATAGATAGATATATATATATGTATATAATACATAGATACATAGATAATATATAGATAGATAGATAATAGATAGATAGATAGACAGACAGACAGACAGACAGACAGACAGACAGATAGATAGATAGATAGATAGATAGATAGATAGATAGATAGATAGATAGATAGATAGATAGATAGATAGATAGATAGATAGATAGATAGATAGATAGATAGATAATATACAGATATATATATATATAATACATAGATAGATACATAGATAATAGATAGATAGATAATAGATAGATAGATAGATAGATAGATAGATAGATAGATAGATAGATAGATAGATAGATAGATAGATAGATAGATAGATAGATAGATAGATAGATAATATACAGATAGACAGAACGACAGATAGATAGACAGACAGACAGACAGACAGACAGATCGATAGATCGATAGATCGATAGATAGATAGATAGATAGATAATATACAGATAGATATATATATAATACATAGATAGATACATGGATAATAGATAGATAGATAATAGATAGATAGATAGATAGATAGATAGATAGATAGATAGATAGATAGATAGATAGATAGATAGATAGATAGATAGATAGATAGATAGATAGATAGATAGATAGATAATATACAGATAGACAGAACGACAGATAGATAGACAGACAGACAGACAGACAGACAGACAGACAGATAGATAGATAGATAGATAGATACTATACAGATAGATAGATATATATATATAATACATAGATACATAGATAATATATAGATAGATAGATAATAGATAGATAGATAGATAGATAGATAGACAGACAGACAGACAGACAGACAGACAGACAGACAGACAGACAGACAGACAGACAGACAGACAGATAGATAGATAGATAGATAGATAGATAGATAAATAGATAGATAGATAGATAGATAGATAATATACAGATAGATATATATATAATACATAGATAGATACATAGATAATAGATAGATAGATAATAGATAGATAAATAGATAGATAGATAGATAGATAGATAGATAGATAGATAGATAGATAGATAGATAGATAGATAGATAGATAGATAGATAGATAGATAGATAGATAGATAGATAGATAGATAGATAGATAATATACAGATAGACAGACAGACAGACAGACAGACAGACAGACAGACAGACAGACAGACAGATAGATAGATAGATAGATAGATAGATAGATAGATAGATAGATAGATAGATAGATAGATAGATAGATAGATAGATAATATACAGATAGAGAGATAGACAGATAGACAGAACGACAGATTTACAGATAGATAGATAGATAGATAGATAGATAATATACAGATAGACAGAACGACAGATAGATAGACAGACAGACAGACAGACAGACAGACAGACAGACAGACAGATAGACAGATAGATAGATAGATAGATAGATAATATACAGATAGATAGATATATAATACATAGATAGATAGATAGATAGATAGATAGATAGATAGATAGATAGATAGATAGATAGATAGATAGATAGATAGATAGATAGATAGATAGATAGATAGATAGATAGATAGATAGATAGATAGATAGATAGATAATATACAGATATATATATATATAATACATAGATAGATACATAGATAATATATAGATAGATAGATAGATAGATAGATAGATAGATAGATAGATAGATAGATAGATAGATAGATAGATAGATAGATAGATAGACAGATAGACAGATAGATAGATAATATACAGATAGATATATATAATACATAGATAGATACATAGATAGATAGATCGATAGATCGATAGATAGATAGATAGATACTATACAGATAGATATATATATAACACATAGATACATAGATAATATATAGATAGATATATAGATAGATAGATAGATGATAGATAGATAGATAGATAGATAGATAGATAGATAGATAGATAGATAGACAGACAGATAGATAGATAGATAGATAGATAGATAGATAGATAGATAGATAGATAGATAGATAGATAGATAGACAGATAGACAGATAGATAGATAGATAGATAGATAATATACAGATAGATATATATATAATACATAGATAGATACATAGATAATAGATAGATAGATAGATAGATAGATAGATAGATAGATAGATAGATAGATAGATAGATAGATAGATAGATAGATAGATAGATAGATAGATAGATAGATAGATAGATAGATAGATAAATAGATAGATAATATACAGATAGAGAGATAGACAGATAGATAGACAGACAGACAGACAGACAGACAGACAGACAGACAGACAGACAGACAGACAGACAGACAGATAGATAGATAGATAGATAGATAGATAGATAGATAGATAGATAGATAGATAATATACAGATAGAGAGATAGACAGATAGACAGAACGACAGATTTACAGATAGATAGATAGATAGATAGATAGATAGATAGATAATATACAGATAGACAGAACGACAGATAGATAGACAGACAGACAGACAGACAGACAGACAGACAGACAGACAGACAGATAGACAGATAGATAGATAGATAGATAGATAGATAATATACAGATAGATAGATATATAATACATAGATAGATAGATAGATAGATAGATAGATAGATAGATAGATAGATAGATAGATAGATAGATAGATAGATAGATAGATAGATAGATAGATAGATAGATAATATACAGATATATATATATATAATACATAGATAGATACATAGATAATATATAGATAGATAGATAGATAGATAGATAGATAGATAGATAGATAGATAGATAGATAGATAGATAGATAGATAGATAGACAGATAGACAGATAGATAGATAGATAGATAATATACAGATAGATATATATAATACATAGATAGATACATAGATAGATAGATCGATAGATCGATAGATAGATAGATAGATACTATACAGATAGATATATATATAACACATAGATACATAGATAATATATAGATAGATATATAGATAGATAGATAGATAGATAGATAGATAGATAGATAGATAGATAGATAGATAGATAGATAGATAGATAGATAGATAGATAGATAGATAGATAGACAGATAGACAGATAGATAGATAGATAGATAGATAATATACAGATAGATATATATATAATACATAGATAGATACATAGATAATAGATAGATAGATAGATAGATAGATAGATAGATAGATAGATAGATAGATAGATAGATAGATAGATAGATAGATAGATAGATAGATAGACAGACAGATAGATAGATAGATAGATAGATAGATAGATAGATAGATAGATAGATAGATAGATAGATAGATAGATAGATAATATACAGATAGACAGAACGACAGATAGATAGACAGACTGACAGACAGACAGACAGATAGACAGACAGATCGATAGATCGATCGATCGATAGATAGATAGATAGATAGATAGATAGATAATATACAGATAGATATATATATAATACATAGATAGATACATGGATAATAGATAGATAGATAATAGATCGATAGATCGATAGATAGATAGAGAGATAGAGAGATAGATAGATAGATAGATAGATAGATAGATAGATAGATAGATAGATAGATAGATAGATAGATAGATAGATAGATAGATAGATAGATAGATAGATAATATACAGATAGATATATATATAATACAGAGATAGATACATAGATAATATATAGATCGATAGATAATAGATAGATAGATAGATAGATAGATAGATAGATAGATAGATAGATAGATAGATAGATAGATAGATAGATAGATAGATAGATAGATAGATAATATACAGATAGACAGAACGACAGATAGATAGATAGACAGACAGACAGACAGACAGACAGACAGACAGACAGACAGATAGACAGATAGATAGATAGATAGATAGATAGATAGATACTATACAGATAGATAGATATATATATATGTATATAATACATAGATACATAGATAATATATAGATAGATAGATAATAGATAGATAGATAGACAGACAGACAGACAGACAGACAGACAGACAGATAGATAGATAGATAGATAGATAGATAGATAGATAGATAGATAGATAGATAGATAGATAGATAGATAGATAGATAGATAGATAGATAGATAGATAGATAGATAGATAGATAATATACAGATATATATATATATAATACATAGATAGATACATAGATAATAGATAGATAGATAATAGATAGATAGATAGATAGATAGATAGATAGATAGATAGATAGATAGATAGATAGATAGATAGATAGATAGATAAATAGATAGATAATATACAGATAGAGAGATAGACAGATAGATAGACAGACAGACAGACAGACAGACAGACAGACAGACAGACAGACAGACAGACAGACAGACAGATAGATAGATAGATAGATAGATAGATAGATAGATAGATAGATAGATAGATAATATACAGATAGAGAGATAGACAGATAGACAGAACGACAGATTTACAGATAGATAGATAGATAGATAGATAGATAGATAGATAATATACAGATAGACAGAACGACAGATAGATAGACAGACAGACAGACAGACAGACAGACAGACAGACAGACAGACAGATAGACAGATAGATAGATAGATAGATAGATAGATAATATACAGATAGATAGATATATAATACATAGATAGATAGATAGATAGATAGATAGATAGATAGATAGATAGATAGATAGATAGATAGATAGATAGATAGATAGATAATATACAGATATATATATATATAATACATAGATAGATACATAGATAATATATAGATAGATAGATAGATAGATAGATAGATAGATAGATAGATAGATAGATAGATAGATAGATAGATAGATAGATAGACAGATAGACAGATAGATAGATAGATAGATAATATACAGATAGATATATATAATACATAGATAGATACATAGATAGATAGATCGATAGATCGATAGATAGATAGATAGATACTATACAGATAGATATATATATAACACATAGATACATAGATAATATATAGATAGATATATAGATAGATAGATAGATAGATAGATAGATAGATAGATAGATAGATAGATAGATAGATAGATAGATAGATAGATAGATAGATAGACAGATAGACAGATAGATAGATAGATAGATAGATAGATAATATACAGATAGATATATATATAATACATAGATAGATACATAGATAATAGATAGATAGATAGATAGATAGATAGATAGATAGATAGATAGATAGATAGATAGATAGATAGATAGATAGATAGATAGATAGATAGATAGACAGACAGATAGATAGATAGATAGATAGATAGATAGATAGATAGATAGATAGATAGATAGATAGATAGATAGATAGATAATATACAGATAGACAGAACGACAGATAGATAGACAGACTGACAGACAGACAGACAGATAGACAGACAGATCGATAGATCGATCGATCGATAGATAGATAGATAGATAGATAGATAGATAATATACAGATAGATATATATATAATACATAGATAGATACATGGATAATAGATAGATAGATAATAGATCGATAGATCGATAGATAGATAGAGAGATAGAGAGATAGATAGATAGATAGATAGATAGATAGATAGATAGATAGATAGATAGATAGATAGATAGATAGATAGATAGATAGATAGATAATATACAGATAGATATATATATAATACAGAGATAGATACATAGATAATATATAGATCGATAGATAATAGATAGATAGATAGATAGATAGATAGATAGATAGATAGATAGATAGATAGATAGATAGATAGATAGATAGATAGATAGATAGATAGATAATATACAGATAGACAGAACGACAGATAGATAGATAGACAGACAGACAGACAGACAGACAGACAGACAGACAGACAGATAGACAGATAGATAGATAGATAGATAGATAGATAGATAGATAGATACTATACAGATAGATAGATATATATATATGTATATAATACATAGATACATAGATAATATATAGATAGATAGATAATAGATAGATAGATAGACAGACAGACAGACAGACAGACAGACAGACAGACAGATAGATAGATAGATAGATAGATAGATAGATAGATAGATAGATAGATAGATAGATAGATAGATAGATAGATAGATAATATACAGATATATATATATATAATACATAGATAGATACATAGATAATAGATAGATAGATAATAGATAGATAGATAGATAGATAGATAGATAGATAGATAGATAGATAGATAGATAGATAGATAGATAGATAGATAGATAGATAGATAGATAGATAGATAATATACAGATAGACAGAACGACAGATAGATAGACAGACAGACAGACAGACAGACAGATCGATAGATCGATAGATCGATAGATAGATAGATAGATAGATAATATACAGATAGATATATATATAATACATAGATAGATACATGGATAATAGATAGATAGATAATAGATAGATAGATAGATAGATAGATAGATAGATAGATAGATAGATAGATAGATAGATAGATAGATAGATAGATAGATAGATAGATAGATAGATAATATACAGATAGACAGAACGACAGATAGATAGACAGACAGACAGACAGACAGACAGACAGACAGATAGATAGATAGATAGATAGATACTATACAGATAGATAGATATATATATATAATACATAGATACATAGATAATATATAGATAGATAGATAATAGATAGATAGATAGATAGATAGATAGACAGACAGACAGACAGACAGACAGACAGACAGACAGACAGACAGACAGACAGACAGACAGATAGATAGATAGATAGATAGATAGATAGATAAATAGATAGATAGATAGATAGATAGATAATATACAGATAGATATATATATAATACATAGATAGATACATAGATAATAGATAGATAGATAATAGATAGATAAATAGATAGATAGATAGATAGATAGATAGATAGATAGATAGATAGATAGATAGATAGATAGATAGATAGATAGATAGATAGATAGATAGATAGATAGATAGATAGATAATATACAGATAGACAGACAGACAGACAGACAGACAGACAGACAGACAGACAGACAGACAGATAGATAGATAGATAGATAGATAGATAGATAGATAGATAGATAGATAGATAGATAGATAGATAGATAGATAATATACAGATAGAGAGATAGACAGATAGACAGAACGACAGATTTACAGATAGATAGATAGATAGATAGATAGATAATATACAGATAGACAGAACGACAGATAGATAGACAGACAGACAGACAGACAGACAGACAGACAGACAGATAGACAGATAGATAGATAGATAGATAGATAATATACAGATAGATAGATATATAATACATAGATAGATAGATAGATAGATAGATAGATAGATAGATAGATAGATAGATAGATAGATAGATAGATAGATAGATAGATAGATAGATAGATAGATAGATAGATAGATAGATAGATAGATAGATAATATACAGATATATATATATATAATACATAGATAGATACATAGATAATATATAGATAGATAGATAGATAGATAGATAGATAGATAGATAGATAGATAGATAGATAGATAGATAGATAGATAGATAGATAGACAGATAGACAGATAGATAGATAATATACAGATAGATATATATAATACATAGATAGATACATAGATAGATAGATCGATAGATCGATAGATAGATAGATAGATACTATACAGATAGATATATATATAACACATAGATACATAGATAATATATAGATAGATATATAGATAGATAGATAGATGATAGATAGATAGATAGATAGATAGATAGATAGATAGATAGATAGATAGACAGACAGATAGATAGATAGATAGATAGATAGATAGATAGATAGATAGATAGATAGATAGATAGATAGATAGACAGATAGACAGATAGATAGATAGATAGATAGATAATATACAGATAGATATATATATAATACATAGATAGATACATAGATAATAGATAGATAGATAGATAGATAGATAGATAGATAGATAGATAGATAGATAGATAGATAGATAGATAGATAGATAGATAGATAGATAGATAGATAGATAAATAGATAGATAATATACAGATAGAGAGATAGACAGATAGATAGACAGACAGACAGACAGACAGACAGACAGACAGACAGACAGACAGACAGACAGACAGACAGACAGATAGATAGATAGATAGATAGATAGATAGATAGATAGATAGATAGATAGATAATATACAGATAGAGAGATAGACAGATAGACAGAACGACAGATTTACAGATAGATAGATAGATAGATAGATAGATAGATAGATAATATACAGATAGACAGAACGACAGATAGATAGACAGACAGACAGACAGACAGACAGACAGACAGACAGACAGACAGATAGACAGATAGATAGATAGATAGATAGATAGATAATATACAGATAGATAGATATATAATACATAGATAGATAGATAGATAGATAGATAGATAGATAGATAGATAGATAGATAGATAGATAGATAGATAGATAGATAGATAGATAGATAGATAATATACAGATATATATATATATAATACATAGATAGATACATAGATAATATATAGATAGATAGATAGATAGATAGATAGATAGATAGATAGATAGATAGATAGATAGATAGATAGATAGATAGATAGACAGATAGACAGATAGATAGATAGATAGATAATATACAGATAGATATATATAATACATAGATAGATACATAGATAGATAGATCGATAGATCGATAGATAGATAGATAGATACTATACAGATAGATATATATATAACACATAGATACATAGATAATATATAGATAGATATATAGATAGATAGATAGATAGATAGATAGATAGATAGATAGATAGATAGATAGATAGATAGATAGATAGATAGATAGATAGATAGATAGACAGATAGACAGATAGATAGATAGATAGATAGATAATATACAGATAGATATATATATAATACATAGATAGATACATAGATAATAGATAGATAGATAGATAGATAGATAGATAGATAGATAGATAGATAGATAGATAGATAGATAGATAGATAGATAGATAGATAGATAGATAGATAGACAGACAGATAGATAGATAGATAGATAGATAGATAGATAGATAGATAGATAGATAGATAGATAGATAGATAGATAGATAATATACAGATAGACAGAACGACAGATAGATAGACAGACTGACAGACAGACAGACAGATAGACAGACAGATCGATAGATCGATCGATCGATAGATAGATAGATAGATAGATAGATAGATAATATACAGATAGATATATATATAATACATAGATAGATACATGGATAATAGATAGATAGATAATAGATCGATAGATCGATAGATAGATAGAGAGATAGAGAGATAGATAGATAGATAGATAGATAGATAGATAGATAGATAGATAGATAGATAGATAGATAGATAGATAGATAGATAGATAGATAATATACAGATAGATATATATATAATACAGAGATAGATACATAGATAATATATAGATCGATAGATAATAGATAGATAGATAGATAGATAGATAGATAGATAGATAGATAGATAGATAGATAGATAGATAGATAGATAGATAGATAGATAGATAGATAATATACAGATAGACAGAACGACAGATAGATAGATAGACAGACAGACAGACAGACAGACAGACAGACAGACAGACAGATAGACAGATAGATAGATAGATAGATAGATAGATAGATAGATAGATACTATACAGATAGATAGATATATATATATGTATATAATACATAGATACATAGATAATATATAGATAGATAGATAATAGATAGATAGATAGACAGACAGACAGACAGACAGACAGACAGACAGATAGATAGATAGATAGATAGATAGATAGATAGATAGATAGATAGATAGATAGATAGATAGATAGATAGATAGATAGATAGATAGATAGATAGATAGATAGATAGATAATATACAGATATATATATATATAATACATAGATAGATACATAGATAATAGATAGATAGATAATAGATAGATAGATAGATAGATAGATAGATAGATAGATAGATAGATAGATAGATAGATAGATAGATAGATAGATAGATAGATAGATAATATACAGATAGACAGAACGACAGATAGATAGACAGACAGACAGACAGACAGACAGATCGATAGATCGATAGATCGATAGATAGATAGATAGATAGATAATATACAGATAGATATATATATAATACATAGATAGATACATGGATAATAGATAGATAGATAATAGATA